>NW_027361716.1:11057500-11175000 GCF_039654945.1 Dendrobates tinctorius
TGTATCTAGCTATCGCCTTATATCACTTCTCCCCTATGCCTCCAAGCTACTCGAACAACACCGTCTACCTTGAACTGTCCTCCCATCCCTCTTCTTGCTCCCTTTTCGACCGCTTACAATCTGGCTTCCGGTCACACCACTCCACTAAAACTGCCCTTACTAAGGTCACCAATGACCTCTTAACCGCCAAGAGCAAGCGACACTACTCTGTCCTCCTCCTCCTGGACCTGTCGGCTGCCTTTGACACAGTGGACCATTCCCTATTATTACAGACCCTCTCATCCCTTGGCATCACAGACTTGGCCCTATCCTGGATCTCATCATACCTAACAGACCGGACATTCAGCGTCTCCCACTCACACACCACCTCCTCACCTCGCCCCCTATCTGTCGGAGTCCCACAAGGTTCAGTCCTAGGACCCCTGCTCTTCTCCATTTACACCTTTGGCCTGGGACAGCTCAGAGAATCTCATGGATTTCAGTATCATCTCTATGCTGATGACACACAGATCTACATCTCTGGACCAGATATCACCTCCCTACTAACCAGAATCCCTCAATGTCTGTCCACTATTTCATCCTTCTTCTCTGCTAGATTTCTGAAACTTAACATGGACAAAACAGAATTCATCATCTTTCCCCCATCTCACGTGACCCCCCCAACAAACCTATCCATTACAGTAAATGGCTGCCCACTCTCCCCAGTCCCACAAGCTCGCTGCCTCGGGGTAATTCTTGACGTTGATCTCTCCTTCAAACCACATATCCAAGACCTTTCCACTTCCTGCCGACTTCAACTCAAAAATATTTCACGAATCCGTTCATTCCTCAACCAAAAATCTGCAAAAACCCTAGTCCATGCCCTCATAATCTCTCACCTTGACTACTGCAACCTCCTGCTCTGTGGCCTCCCCTCGAACACTCTCGCACCCCTCCAATCTATTCTAAACTCTGCTGCCCGACTATTCCCCAGCTTCTCCCCTGTGTCAATCCCTTCACTGGCTCCCCATTGCCCAGAGACTCCAGTACAAAACCCTAACCATGACATACAAAGCCATCCACAACCTGTCTCCTCCATACATCTGTGACCTTGTCTCCCGGTACTTTCCTGCACGCAACCTCCGATCCTCACAAGATCTCCTTCTCTACTCCCCTCTTATCTCCTCTTCCCACAATCGCATACAAGATTTCTCTCGCGCATCACCCCTACTCTGGAACTCTCTACCACAACATATCAGACTCTCACCTACCATCGAAACCTTCAAAAAGAGCCTGAAGACCCACCTCTTCCGACAAGCCTATAACTTGCAGTAACCACCGATCGACCAAACCGCTGCATGACCACCTCTATCCTCGCCTTCTGTATTTTCACCCATCCCTTGTAGATTGTGAGCCTTCGCGGGCAGGGTCCTCTCTCCTCCTGTACCAGTTATGACTTGTATTGTTTAACATTATTGTACTTGTTTTTATGTATACCCCTCCTTACATGTAAAGCGCCATGGAATAAATGGCGCTATAACAATAAATAATAATAATAATGTAATATCTGTCTGAAGCGCATAAGGTAGCCTTGCCTGTCATGGTGGCTTATAAATGTGAGTTTTATCTTTTTTCACTAATTTTGGTGCTGGAGAACCCCTCTTTTTTTCTTTGGAATTGGATTTATAGCACCAGTTGAACCGCACTGGACATCTCTTGGCATCAGACCGCTTATGGACTATATGACACTGATGTACGGTAGGCTGAATATTTTTTCCTCTTTTTCTGCTATTTGTTTCATAACAATAGAAATTTCAAGGCTAAAAAACCTGTATCCAATGTACGTAACCTTTCAGTATACCCAACCGCTAAATTGTGTAGGTTAAGAGCATGTGTTGTTGCGCACTTGACCGGACAGGTCAGCAGCTGCTGTTTGGCATAGCTCTGCTACAGACCACACAGGATGGCAATCAGATGCAGTGGTTGAGTAAACTAAAGTCAACTGTACATGATGTCCATCCATCACATCATGCGTATAGACCTCATTGCAAGAACTTGGAACGCGATCAATTCAAGAGGAACGCGATCGAATTCAAAGGGTTAGTATATTGCAAAGAAAGTATATATTAAGCCAGTTCTTTTAGCCAGGATACCCCTGATGAGTAGAGAGCTACTGCAAATAGTTTTTCTTGCTTCAGATCCCTCATCATGACCAATTCAGCGTCACTACATCTAAAGGGAAGCAATTGACAGTTGTTAGTCATGTTCTTACCTTCATGGATTCCACCAAATACATGCAACTTGGGCCTCACCCTCCTTTGCACTGTGTTAAGGAGTTCCACACATCCAACCCTCTGTAATTCTTTAGGGACCCAGTCCCGGAAACCTAATGCACATAAAAGAGAAGAAAAGATAAATAAAACATAAGTATACTTAATATTCTGTAATAAAAGGTGGTTCTTTCTTCTAGGAGCCTTTGCTGGAAACCATAATTCATGAAAAAGGTTTATTACAATATCTAAAATAGAACACCGCCCATTAAACCCCAGCAGAATGCTTTTAAGGAGCCTTCCCTTTATCTTAGACCCCAAACATGGAACATTCTGACAGAGATAATGAACACTTTCTTTTCCCACCAGCTTGATTTATAAAAGCGAGGGTGATAGAATTAACTTTATTCCTCGGAGTTCCTCTCCGTTTTTTCCCGGCAGTAACCTAATTATTTAGCCGTTCCCTTATCCTCTTCTCTCATTTCATTTTTTTTTTACACGCTCTTCCTTAATTGCATTTTTTTCTTTTTTAGCGGGGAATATATTGGAAAGGATGCTTAATATCTCAGCTTTATCATGCACCCAACGATCTGCTGCTTTTCTCTGTCTTTACAAGTCACAGGACCACCACTTTCTACTGCCGAAAACCCAATTACTCCAGAATACTCAGCTAGTCTCTGCAATGAAAGTGCTAGGAATGGAAACGGTGTGATGGAATGAAACATTTTCCTAAGTCAGTCATGTGATAAGATCTAAACTAGTTATTACAGGGGTAATACTAATAATCATTAAAGGGAATCTGTCACCCTTTTTTTCGAATGAGCTGCCGGCAATGACATCATGGGCTTATCTACAGCATTCTGTAATGCTGTAGATAAGCCCCCGATGTAACCTGAAATATAAGAAAAAAGAGTTAGATTATACTCACCTTGGCGTCCGGTCCGGCGCCTCCCATCATCATACGATGCCGTCCTCTTCTTTCCTTCCTGTCGTGGCTCCTGCGCACGCGCACTGCTCTGCCCTGTTGAGGGCAGAGCAGAGTCCTGAAGTGCGCAGGTGCCGAGTACACCTGCGCCGAAGTCACAACAGGAAGGAAAGAAGAGAACGGCATCGTATGAATATGGGAGGCACCGGACCGCAACACCCATCGGACCAAGACCGGACCGCCCCTGGGTGAGTATAATATAACTCTTTTTTCTTCTCTTTCAGATTACATCGGAGGCTTATCTACAGCATTACAGAATGCTGTAGATAAGGCCCTGATGGCGGTACCGGCAGCTCATATTCGAAAAAAGGGGTGACAGATTCCCTTTAACAGGCTAAAACCTTCTAATTGGTAATAGTCGCCTGACACTGACAGCAGTGGGTGAAACTTGAAGGCAAATATGGAAAAATGCTGCAAAGTAGGAATGCTTTAAAAACTGAAATATAAATAGCTTAATTTTATCAAATAACAAAGTGCAAAGTGAATGAATAGAAGAGATTAAATTAATATTTGGGGTGAACGTCATTTGCCTTCAAAACAGGATCGACTCTTCTAGGTACTCTTGCACACAGTTTCTGAAGGAACTCTGCAGGGAGAATGTTGGAAACTTCTTGGAGAAGTAACCACAGATCTTCTGTGAATGTCGCATGCACAAACCCTTCTGTCTCTTGATGTAATCCCAGATTGACTCAATGAAGTTGAGATGAGGTTCTGAAGAGGACCATGTCATCACTTCCAGGCCCCCGTGCTCTTCTTCACATTGCCGGTGTGTTTAGGGTTATTGTCCTGCTGCAGATTAAATTTGGAGCCCATGAGACTCCTCACTGATGGTATTATGTGTTGGATAAAAATTTGCCTGTATTGGTTGGCAGAGACAAATCTTTACTATTCTAGCTTCATCACATCATCTTATCCCACAAGTTATAGACCCTGAATGAATGATCTTGTACTCAGATTCTGGACAGTCTATGAAAGCGTTAAGTCCACTGTCAGGAGCACTGGCCACAGTGAAAGCATTATGAACATGGCAGCACAAAGGTTAAAATCGCAGACTTTCAGAAACTTAAGTGAATGCCTAGCAATGAAGTCACAGCTAATTGATGGCTCTTACAGTTTAAGAGCCACTTAGTTCTACAGTTAATGTAGAGAATCCATAAAACTGAACATCAATTATCACACAAACTACCCAAGAAGAACTAAAAAAAAAAGCATATGAGATGGAGCAGGTGAGGCGTTTAGATATCTATAGCTCTCTTCCAGATTGTACCGATTGGGCATTTCTATATATATACTCCTCAACATTGAAATTGCAACCTCAAGATGGAAAAGTCTTGGAATTATGAAAATCACAGCAGGATGAATACATGTTACTCATAGGTAATGATGAAAAAAATGGAAACGAAAGTTTCATATCGTCTCAATTTATTCAGTATGGAGTATGAGAAATCCCTGCACTTACACACCTTGGCTGCTATCAATGAGGTTATTAAAGAAGCACTCTCATGAAGATTTCTTGTTTTAATCTGACATGTCAAATGTGCTTGACAAGAGAGAAAGCCAGAGATGCTGCAGGCCACGGTAGCACGTTTAGTTCACGCAGGATGCTTATGAGCAACCTGCAGCCTGGCGATGCCATGTTTAAAATTAGCTTTTTGGACACAGACATTACATGATTCATCCATTTTGTACTGCAAGTGAAATTGGTTGTCACATACTAAACCAAAGGCATCAAATAGTGTCTACACAAACCATCAGAAGGCGCTTGCATGACATTGAGCCACAAGACAGATGTCCAGCTATAGAGGCTCCATTCACCTGATGCCACTGCTCTTCGACGATGAGCCCCCGTTTTGCTTTGGATGTAATGATAGCCGGAGAATGGTCTAGAGACCACGTGGACAACGCCTTCATGTGGGTACGGACGTCATATCTGTCCTACTCCCGGGATTATGGTGTGGGAGGGCATACTGTATGGTAACTGGGCCCATTTAGTCTTCATTTCAGTCATAACACGGTCCAAAGTATCCCAGGAGCCATTTTCAAAATAACACCAAGCCACATGTGGTTTGTGCTACTGTGAGCAGCCAGTGTCCAAATGTACAACCACGGTCATCAACATTGTCCGGACTTGCCTCCAATCGAGCACATGTGGGACGTCCTTGATCGGCAATTGAAAAATAAGTTGCCAGCAGCAGATTTTGAAGATTTGCTCAAAATGCATTCAGTGTGGCAGAACATTCCCCAGACGACCATTAATGATCTCACTGACAGCAGCCAAGACATTTAAGTGTGGGGATTACTGTGTGCAGCACTCATACTTGATACTAAATAAATCGAGAGGTTTTAAAAATGTTGTTTCTATTCTTCTTCACCTGCACATCACGTCTATTTATTCTGTGATTTACACAAGTTTTCCTTTTTGAAACATTGTCATTCAGTACTATGTGAAATGCTCTTTTCTTTGCAGATTCATCATTGATGTTGCTACACTTTCCTGGAGTAATTTTCTCCTTTGTAGTGACTTTAGTATTTATGTCTTATTTGCTATAAAAAGTGATCTTTCTGTTGTCACTGTTTTTTTTTTAATTCCAAACCTTTGCTTATTTAGAAGTTTTAAGCAAATTTGTGAAATGAAACATTTACCAAAATGTCACTTTTTTTTTGGACTTGCCTGGAGTAATGTTTTTGGAGAAGTCTTCAAAATTTCACATATTTCCGGCTAATAGTACTGAAAAAAGTTGTACAAAATGGTCAAAAGCACAAATAATGAAAATTTGTTTATTGGTTTCACACTTGCGTTTTATCGTGCAGCGCATTGTGCGCTATCGGTCACACGCGCAATTGTCCCCTATCTTTAAAATGGCAGGCGCAGTGTCCAGCGATTGCACGCGGGCCTCAGCATTTGCGTGCGCTGCGCATTTTCCAGGTGTGCGACCAGACGCTACATGTTGCATTTTTCGTTTTTAACGCCATTAAAAAATCGTATGCATGTGCACGAAAAGCGCAAAAAAATAGTATTATAGTCTATGGTGTTGCTGACGTGCGCTGTGAAGTGCGCATGTCAGCGCTTTGTGAGCAAGCGCGATTTCAGAGTAAACAATGTCTAGACCCTTGTTTAATACACCCCCTAAACAAGCAACGTTGTTTTGGAGGAGGGTGGATAAAAGAAGGTGTCTGTAGTGCCAGATCATTACTCTACAGACAGACTGCAAGACAAAAAGAAGACAAGACAACACCCACCCAGCCAGAGACAATCCACTACTTTGGAGAATACAGCAGCTATAATGTGAGTATTCTAAAATCAATTTATGTGAGCCTGTCCTTTAAAATATATTATGTACTAATGTTTTTTTTTAATTTTTCCAGCATGTCTTCTGGATCCCAATACAGTCATTCCAGGGAAGAATTGGCAGAAGCAGAGTGTGAGGTGAGTATTTTGTTGCCTTTGTGTAAGTATACCTGCCTCTCCAAATGGGTAATTATTTCTGTTCTTTTACAGACCTCAGCATCGGACCAGCCAAGTGAGCCGGAACAGCCGAAGCAGCGTAGACAAGACCCGGTGGGGGAGGAGACGCAATGCAAGTATCCATTATTTAAAGTTATCTTTTATTTTAAATTCTGTTTTCTATTCCTGTTTTTATGTCATCTTTTGCATGTTCTATTTTTTTTGTCTCTATACCATTCTCCACAATTTCCACGATTCTAATGTATTTCTTTGCTAGGCTCCACAACGGGAGGAAGACCTGTACATTGACAACGAGCAACTCATCATCCTTGTCCAGGAGCGTGTCCCGTTGTGGGACAGCCGTGACCAGCAGTACAAGGACATTGTGGCGACCCGGCAGCTCTGGAATGAAGTGGCCGCTGCGTTGATGGAGGGCTGGGACAGCGCCTCTGCAACTTTAAAAAAGGCGTTTAGTATTTCCCTGTTCTGTGATGCCGCATTGAGTCTTTGTCCTGAGGATACTGTTTTGTTTACTGAGAGATAGATTCTATCAGGGACCATAACAGTGTCCTCAGGATCAATATTGAATGCATTGTGAATAGTAATGTTGTATTGTTCATGCTTTATCTCTTGCACCTGATGATACTTGTGTGTTTACTGCAAGATATATTCTTGCAGTGAACACACAAGTGTCCTCAGGTTCAACAGTCAATGCTTTGTGAATTGTAATGTTGTATTGTTCATGCTTTATCTCTTGCACCTGATGATACTTGTGTGTTTACTGCCAGATATATTCTAACCTCTTAAGTGTATTCTCCTTACAATATGTGATAAGCGTCTGAAGTGTGGATGCGTTAGTTTTGCCATCCTCACTTCAGCATGACACCAGGCCTGGGTATTGTAGAAGTTGTATCAACTTTATTATGTATACAGTCTTGAGTTCTAAACTGGCCACAGTGATGATAATACAACTAATATGGATAGTCACAGTGTTTTTAGGTCTCATAAATAGTTAGGGATGCTCCTGCATTTCAAAATGAATAATTGCAACATCATGACAGGTGACACAAATATTAGTTGTATTATCTCCACCGTCGCATCACACTGAACTCAAAGTGTAAAGATCATACAAGTTGTGTGTATGTATAGCCACCTGGTCTTGAGTACTATTAAATGAAGGATGCACAAAACCCAGCATCATGAATTCAATCGTACACCTGGCCAGTTGATTATTATACTGAAGTGTAAAAAGACAGAGTGCACTCGGTACAGGTATCAACACAGGTTTTTTATTAACATACACACAAAAGTAAACTTTGCTACACCATTTGGTCTTGCCAGGCCACCCGTCCTAGATCTGAGTTGAAGTAGGCCGCAAATTGGTCCCTCATTTTGGCCAACTTCAACGGATGACCTGAGAGGGTGCTGATTAAATTCAGGCAAGGGGTTAGGAGCGGCATCATCGAGTTCAACATTCGGGTGCTCTCTAACCATCACAAAATTGTGTAGAACTACACACGCCTTCACCACCTCATCCACTGTTTCCAGTTTCAGATTAATGGCTGTGGTGAGAATGCGCCATCTAGAGACAAGTATACCAAAGGCACACTCTACAGTTCTTGTGGCCCTGGTCAGCCTGTAAATAAAAATTCTTTTGGTGTGGTCCAAGTCCTGGCTGGAGTAGGGTTCGAGGAGGTTTTGGCACATTTGGAATGCCTCATCACCAACCATTACAAAGGGCTGTGGCGGACCTTCGGTATTGGGAAGAGGACTTGGCATGGGGAAATTGAACTGGTTGCCATACAACCTCCGGCCCATGTCCGATTTTTTAAAAGCCTGGGAGTCATTCCCACTCCCAAATGCACCAATGTCCACTGCAACAAACTTACAGTCTGCATCAGAAATGGCCATAGGTACTGTAGAGAAGTACTTTTTGTAATTATAGTACTCTGATCCAGTTCTTTTTGGTTTTATAATCCGGATGTGTTTCCCATCCACCGCACCCAAACAATTGGGGAAATTGCAGACTGTCCAGAATCTTTCTGCATTTTCAATCCACTTTTCCACGGTGGGGAGGGGCAGAAATTCGGGACAGAGAACGTCCCACAAAGCCCGGCAGGTTTCCGCAACTATTCCCGACAAGGTGGAGATTCCAAGCCGGTACTGGAAGTGCAGTGAAGAGGGGGTCTCTCCAGTAGCCAGGAATCTGGGAAACAGAGAAACAGCAAAAATTAATATTTGTGTAACTGGATTTTTACAACACCAAAAAATAAAATTGCAAACAAAAAAAAGGCATAAAAAAATATGCAGCCTTTTCTTTACTACATGCCATAAAAATAATACTGCAGCCTTTGGTTAAGTACATGGCAGAACAATAATTCTGCCAGTTTAGGAATAGTACATCTGAGAGAACAAATAAAATTATGCAGGCATTATTTTTTAAATACTACGTACCGTTATGTGACCATGAGCCGTTCCTCGGGAGGAATCGCATGACGGAGCTGTGTGTCCTGTCTCCGGATGGCATCTTGGACACGACCAAGCAAATACATGAAGCTTTGTTGGGATATCCGTGTGTAACCAGTAAACTTATCCGGGTTTGCCTGGAGCTCGCTGTAGAGGGTGTGGTATGCTCCATGGCTCTCCCGGAGTTCAATAATCGGATGTATCCACAAACGCCGCAGCTGCCGTCTTCACTGTCTCTCTCTCTCCCTTTGTTGATGGCAAGCAACTGCATAAGCCTGAGCCATCGTGATGTCCAGATCCAAGTTGAAGTAAAAAGTCTTCCAGCGCAGATCCATGTTGTCAAGAGAAAATCCAAGGAAATGTGAAGAATTCAGCTGTAAACTGGGTCTATATAAAGAATTTCCATAACACAAGCCCACTGCTGTCCCATTGGTGGTGTCTGTTGCAAGAATTTTCCTCCTGTGATTGTGACACCATGTGCATAAAAAAATGCATACGTATGGAAAACGCTTGAAAACGCATAAAAACACTGCGTTTATTTCGCTTACCGCGCACGATAATGCGCCAAAAAAGCAGCGTTTACAAGCGTTTGTATGCGTTTGTGTCACGCGTTTGATGTGTGCACTGTGGTGTAATGACTACTGTGTCCACTAGGGGGCGCTGTGTGGATGTCCCAAGAGAACGGATGAGTGGCAGAATCCTGAAGGATAGTTATTGTCGTAGCTGTTTTCGTTCTGACCAAAGTCAGTTTCTGCCAGATCACCAGTGAGTCCGAATTGTGAGGTTTCTCGCCCTTCTGTTCACAAGCGCTTGGAGACAAAGTGACACACACACTGGTCGTGGTCAAATCACTTTATCTGACGTAATACAGCAAAGGCAATATTTTTATACCATTTACAGCAATATGTGACTCCATGGAGCTCATTTGGCCCCCACCATCACCTCAGAGTCGTACCTTGTTTACAATGTACCCAGAAGACGTTGTTGAGAACAAATATGATAACAAGTATAGTTTCCTTGAAGACAGAGACTACTAGTCTACATAAGAATAATTCTAGCAATATTAGGCAAAAGGCAATTGAAGTCTTAAAGGCATTTTAAAGGGATATAAAAGCAAACCATTAACTCTTCTATATCATTATGTATCTCAAAGTGGGTGGCTTTGAGATGGAGACTTGTGTATGTGTGATCACTATCATTGCTGAGGTGTTGTTTCTTAGTATAAGGGAGAAGTCTTCAGGTAACTAGAGAGATGGGCGGGTTCTGGTTACCTACAAATCCACCCAGGGGTGTGTCTGAAAACGCCTATAGTAAAAGGCTTTGTAAATGCGTGAAGGACCTGTGATGAGGTCATAGCCATGTGACCCAGTGGGCGTGGCTACGGACCATATAAGGTGGCCAGGGTAGGTCACAAGGGGTGAATGCTGGGACCTGATTGGTCCAGTTTGGAAGGTCCTGTGAGGAGAAGGATCTCCTCACTAACAGCCTGTGGAGCGGCTGTGTGTGTAATGGCGGCCAGCGTCTGAGAGTCCCTGAGGAGTGAGTGGATGTCTGCAGCCTGGAGGAACAGCCATGTGGGAACCCTGACGTGGGTGAGATAAGGATGAGGCTGAATAGCTTGTAGAATGGACGCTATCCTGTAATGCTGTTTATATTGCTGTAGTTTATAATGACGAATAAACCTCATGGACTATGTTATGGCTTATGAAAACCCGTGCTGGATCTGATTGTGTGGCTGCCAAGTGAGTATCCCCTATTTACATGACAGCGCTACCTCACAGCACCAAACGCAGTGCAGAAAAACGCTAGTGTGAAACTTGCCTTTGACACATAATATTCAGCGATTTATCACATGACAAAAATGAAACTGTCTTCAATAAAACACAAATAATGAATCGGGCCAAGTGTGTCTCGAGTTCTTAGACTTGGATTGCATGACTGGTTTGCACGAAAGTTAGTCGTCCAAGACTGGGGTCTACTTGGTGAAGTTTGTGCCAAGATGGTCACAATGAAATAAGTAAGTAGCATTTAGTTACATGAGCATTGTGCACATCAGCTTCATTGTTGAGTCATGAAACGTTATACAACTTTCTACAGGGTCGGCGATTCATATGGATACACCTAAATAAAATCGGAATGGTTGGTGATATCAACTTCCTGTTTGTGGCACATTAGTATATGGGAGGGAGAAAACTTTTCAAGATGGGTGGTGACCATGGTGGCCATTTCGAAGTCGGACCACCCAGGTGTATCCATATAAATGGCCCACCCTGTATTATACTTTGTCATTTTTAAGACATATTCTTCATTATTTTTATGATTTGCAGAAAATCCCTCATAACTAAATAATAATAATTGTATACAGTCTAGGTATCAATGGGCAACAGTTTCTCTGGAACTGTATATTGAACCTGCAATGATTAAAGGGGGGTGTCCTCTACAGATATATTGGTTTTTTGGAGGGCCAGGGGGTTCATTGATAATACTCTTATCATAGGGAGTCCTGATGCTGAAACCCACAGTGAACAGATGTAATACTGGTAAACACTCCATTTGCTGCAATGCTATTTCCAAAAGGAAATTAAAGGACATCAGTCAGTAGGATAAACCCGCCTAAGCCATCTTTATGGGCATGTAGGCCAGAGGAAGCTGAAAAAAATGATCTGTGTGATAGCAAAGTGATATCTGTGATCCGATATCTCATTCCAGAGAAATCCATGTTTTTCTTATATGTGAAAGCGCTGTTAAGATCCATGGGCTGGATATAGATCTCCCCAAGAATCTGCCTCCAGAGCTTATATAAAATCACGAGAGAAGACGGTCAATCATTACATGTCTCCTTTCATTTATAATAATCTTTGGAGGCATTTTCTCAGGGATAACTATATCCGGTCCATAGATCTTAAATGCTCACTTACATATAAGAAAAAGATGGCTTTCTCGGGAATAAGATGTCGGATCACAGATATCGAGGAATCATTTATTTAGCTTCCTATGACCCATATGCCAATATAGACGGCATCGGATGGTTGATTCTACTGACAGGTTCACTTTAAGAATTACAACTTTCCTAATTAAATCATTGCACCGACATGATGGATACTTCGGAGTGAGATGCTATACATAGGGGCTTCTCTGCAGGATAATAGATGAAGGTCCTGAAAGACTGAACAAGTCCTTTAAATGGCAGAACACACCTCAAATCTGACATCAAACCTTGCTCTGTTACATCTGTGATAGGGAGAGCTGTCATTTTTCAAAAATTCCACTTTTCTGATACATTTAGTATAAAGAATGAATTCTGCTTGATAGATGAAGTTTCGTTTTAACTCAATTTCCTCTAAAACAACTAAAGACATTCCTTAATTGAAATCTAAAACCTCAAGCCTCCATGAACCATTCTCCAACCAGAGGAGATCACCAGTCAAAGATGGGAGGAGCTACAAGTACACAACAACAAAAATAATAAGAAAACAAAAATAGTACCGTAACAGAAAATAAGAGTTTTGCTGAAAGCTGGCCCTTTCGTATTCTTCAATCGTATTAACTCACTGAATGCCAACACAAGAAGGATAATCCTAGCGTAGTCTCAAAGAGGTTAAACGAAACTCAAGGATGTAGTTTGTTGCATCCTCGCAACATCTCAATTTACACAGCAGGGATTCTTCAATAAAAGGTAATTAAGAGAGATTGTGCTTTTAAAGCCCCACAAGAAAACTTGTTACACTACATTGCTTTATGCAGATTTTTTAAGATCGAAATCTAACAATAAGAGCAGCCTGCACTTTATAGGGGGCCCAAGAGGGAGACAAAGCACTGTGCCGCAATGGTGCAAGATCCGGGTACTACGGTGACACAAGGCAAGTTTATTACTTGTCTACACAGCACATGTGAGTGCTCCTCGTCACCATGCAGAGCGGCTCCTACTTGTCTACACAGCACATGTGAGTGCTCCACATCACCATGCAGAGTGGCTCCTACTTGTCTACATAGTACATGTGAGTGCTCCACATCACCATGCAGAGCGGCTCCTACTTGTCTACATAGTACGTGTGAGTGCTCCACATCACCATGCAGAGTGGCTCCTACTTGTCTACATAGCACATGTGAGTGCTCCACATCACCATGCAGAGCAGCTCCTACTTGTCTACACAGCACATGTGAGTGCTCCATATCACCATGCAGAGTGGCTCCTACTTGTCTACATAGCACATGTGAGTGCTCCATATCACCATGCAGAGTGGCTCCTACTTGTCTACATTGCACATGTGAGTGCTTCACATCACCATGCAGAGTGGCTCCTACTTGTCTACATTGCACATGTGAGTGCTCCACATCACCATGCAGAGTGGCTCCTACTTGTCTACATTGCACATGTGAGTGCTTCACATCACCATGCAGAGCGGCTCCTACTTGTCTACATTGCACATGTGAGTGCTTCACATCACCATGCAGAGTGGCTCCTACTTGTCTACATTGCACATGTGAGTGCTCCACATCACCATGCAGAGTGGCTCCTACTTGTCTACATTGCACATGTGAGTGCTTCACATCACCATGCAGAGTGGCTCCTACTTGTCTACATAGCACATGTGAGTGCTCCATATCACCATGCAGAGTGGCTCCTACTTGTCTACATTGCACATGTGAGTGCTTCACATCACCATGCAGAGTGGCTCCTACTTGTCTACATAGCACATGTGAGTGCTCCACATCACCATGCAGAGCAGCTCCTACTTGTCTACACAGCACATGTGAGTGCTCCATATCACCATGCAGAGTGGCTCCTACTTGTCTACATAGCACATGTGAGTGCTCCATATCACCATGCAGAGTGGCTCCTACTTGTCTACATTGCACATGTGAGTGCTTCACATCACCATGCAGAGTGGCTCCTACTTGTCTACATTGCACATGTGAGTGCTCCACATCACCATGCAGAGTGGCTCCTACTTGTCTACATTGCACATGTGAGTGCTTCACATCACCATGCAGAGCGGCTCCTACTTGTCTACATAGTACATGTGATTGCTCCACATCACCATGCAGAGCGGCTCCTACTTGTCTACATAGCACATGTGAGTGCTCCACATCACCATGCAGAGTGGCTCCTACTTGTCTACATAGCACGTGTGAGTGCTCCACATTACCATGCAGAGTGGCTCCTACTTGTCTACATAGCACATGTGAGTGCTCCATATCACCATGCAGAGCTGCTCCTACTTGTCTACATTGCACATGTGAGTGCTTCACATCACCATGCAGAGTGGCTCCTACTTGTCTACACTGCACATGTGAGTGCTCCACATCACCATGCAGAGCGGCTCCTACTTATCTACACAGCACATGTGAGTGCTCCACATCACCATGCAGAGTGGCTCCTACTTGTCTACACAGCACATGTGAGTGCTCCACATCACCATGCAGAGTGGCTCCTACTTGTCTACATAGCACGTGTGAGTGCTTCACATCACCATGCAGAGTGGCTCCTACTTGTCTACATTGCACATGTGAGTGCTCCACATCACCATGCAGAGCGGCTCCTACTTGTCTACACAGCACATGTGAGTGCTCCATATCACCATGCAGAGCGGCTCCTACTTGTCTACACAGCACATGTGAGTGCTCCACATCACCATGCAGAGTGGCTCCTACTTGTCTACACAGCACATGCGAGTGCTCCATATCACCATGCAGAGCGGCTCCTACTTGTCTACACAGCACATGTGAGTGCTCCACATCACCATGCAGAGTGGCTCCTACTTGTCTACATAGCACATGTGAGTGCTCCACATCACCATGCAGAGTGGCTCCTACTTGTCTACATAGTACATGTGAGTGCTCCACATCACCATGCAGAGCGGCTCCTACTTGTCTACATAGTACGTGTGAGTTCTCCACATCACCATGCAGATCGGCTCCTACTTGTCTACACAGCACATGTGAGTGCTCCATATCACCATGCAGAGCGGCTCCTACTTGTCTACATAGCACGTGTGAGTGCTCCACAACACCATGCAGAGTGGCTCCTACTTGTCTACATAGTACGTGTGAGTGCTCCGCATCACCATGCAGAGCGGCTCCTACTTGTCTACATAGTACAGTCATGGCCAAAAGTTTAGAGAATGACACAAATATTAATTTTTACAAAGTCTACTGCTTCATTTTTTCTAATGGCAATTTGCATATACTCCAGAATGTTATAAAGAGTGATCAGCGTAACAGCAATTACTTGCAAAGTCAATATTTGCCTAGAAAATTAACTTTATCCCCCAAAACACATTTCAACATCATTGCAGCCCTGCCTTAAAAGGACCAGCTAACATCGTTTCAGTGATTGCTCCATTAACACAGGTGTGGGTGTTGATGAGGACAGGGCTGGAGATCAATCTGTCATGATTAAGTAAGAATGACACAACTGGACACTTTAAAAGGAGGCTGGTGCTTGGCATCATTGTTTCTCTTCTGTTAACCATGGTTATCTCTAAAGAAACACGTGCAGTCATCATTGCACTGCACAAAAATGGCTTAACAGGGAAGAGTATCGCAGCTAGAAAGATTGCACCTTAGTCAACAATCTATCGCATCATCAAGAACTTCAAGGAGAGAGGTTCCCTTGTTGCCAAAAAGGCTCCAGGGCGCCCAAGAAAGACCAGCAAGCGCCAGGACCGTCTCTTAAAAGTGTTTCAGCTGCGGGATCGGGCTAACAGCAGTGCAGAGCTTGGTCAGGAATGGCAGCAGGCAGGTGTGAGTGCATCTGCACGCACTGTGAGGCGGAGACTCTTGGAGCAAGGCCTGGTCTCAAGGAGGGCAGCAAAGAAGCCACTTCTCTCCAGAAAAAACATCATGGACAGACTGATATTCTGCAAGAGGTACAGGGAGTGGACTGCTGAGGACTGGGGTAAAGTCATTTTCTCTGATGAATCCCCTTTTCGATTGTTTGGGACATCTGGAAAACGGCTTATACGGAGAAGACCAGGTGAGCGCTACCACCAGTCTTGTCTCATGCCAACTGTCAAGTATCCTGAAACCATTCATGTGTTGGGTTGCTTCTCAGCCAAGGGAATGGGCTCTCTCTCAGTCTTGCCTAAAAACACAGCCATGAATAAAGAATGGTACCAGAATGTCCTCCAAGAGCAACTTCTCCCAACCGTCCAAGAGCAGTTTGGCGATCAACAATGCCTTTTTCAACATGATGGAGCACCTTGCCATAAAGCAAAGGTGATAACTAAATGGCTCAGGGAACAAAACATAGAGATTTTGGGACCATGGCCTGGAAACTCCCCAGATCTTAATCCCATTCAGAACTTGTGGTCAATCATCAAGAGACGGGTGGACAAACAAAAACCTTCAAATTAAGACAAAATAAAAGCAATGATTTTGCAAGAATGGACTGCTATCAGTCAGGATTTGATCCAGAAGTTGATTGAGAGCATGCCAGGGAGAATTGCTGAAGTCCTGAAGAAGAAGGGTCAACACTGCAAATATTGACTTGCTGCATTAACTCATTCTAACTGTCAATATAACCTTTTGTTACTCATAATATGATTGCAATTATATTTCTGTATGTGATAAAAAAATCTGACAAACACACATAAAAACCAGAGGGCAGCAGATCATGTGAAAATATAATATTTGTGTCATTCTCTAAACTTTTGGCCATGACTGTACGTGTGAGTGCTCCACATCACCATGCAGAGCGGCTCCTACTTGTCTATATTGCACATGTGAGTGCTCCACATCACCATGCAGAGCGGATCCTACTTGTCTACATAGCACGTG
Organism: Dendrobates tinctorius; assembly: GCF_039654945.1. NCBI lineage: Eukaryota > Metazoa > Chordata > Amphibia > Anura > Dendrobatidae > Dendrobates > Dendrobates tinctorius. Next base: position 11,074,428 of record NW_027361716.1, read on the forward strand.
TGAGTGCTCCACATCACCATGCAGAGCGGCTCCTACTTGTCTACATAGTACGTGTGAGTGCTCCACATCACCATGAGGCGGCTCCTACTTGTCTACATTGCACATGTGAGTGCTCCACATCACAATGCAGAGCGGCTCCTACTTGCCTACATAGCAATTGTGAGTGCTCCATATCACCATGCAGAGCGGCTCCTACTTGTCTACATTGCACATGTGAGTGCTCCACATCAACATGCAGAGCGGCTCCTACTTGCCTACATAGCACATGTGAGTGCTCCACATCACCATGCAGAGCGGCTCCTACTTGTCTACATTGCACATGTGAGTGCTCCACATCACCATGCAGAGCGGCTCCTACTTGCCCACATAGCACATGTGAGTGCTCCACATCACCATGCAGAGCGGCTCCTACTTGCCCACATAGCACATGTGAGTGCTCCACATCACCATGCAGAGCGGCTCCTACTTGCCCACATAGCACATGTGGGTGCTCCACATCACCATGCAGAGCAGCTCCTACTTGTCTACATTGCACATGTGAGTGCTCCATATCACCATGCAGAGCGGCTCCTACTTGTCTATACAGCACTTGTGAGTGCTCCACATCACCATGCAGAGCGGCTCCTACTTGCCTACATAGCACATGTGAGTGCTCCACATCACCATGCAGAGCGGCTCCTACTTGTCTACATTGCACATGTGAGTGCTCCACATCACCATGCAGAGCGGCTCCTACTTGTCTACATAGCACATGTGAGTGCTCCACATCACCATGCAGAGCGGCTCCTACTTGTCTACATAGCACGTGACTGCTCCACATCACCATGCAGAGCGGCTCCTACTTGTCTACATAGTACGTGTGACTGCTCCACATCGCCATGCACAGCGGCTCCTACTTGTCTACACTGCACATGTGAGTGCTCCACATCACCATGCAGAGCGGCTCCTACTTATCTACACAGCACATGTGAGTGCTCCACATCACCATGCAGAGTGGCTCCTACTTGTCTACACAGCACATGTGAGTGCTCCACATCACCATGCAGAGTGGCTCCTACTTGTCTACATAGCACGTGTGAGTGCTTCACATCACCATGCAGAGTGGCTCCTACTTGTCTACATTGCACATGTGAGTGCTCCACATCACCATGCAGAGCGGCTCCTACTTGTCTACACAGCACATGTGAGTGCTCCATATCACCATGCAGAGCGGCTCCTACTTGTCTACACAGCACATGTGAGTGCTCCACATCACCATGCAGAGTGGCTCCTACTTGTCTACACAGCACATGCGAGTGCTCCATATCACCATGCAGAGCGGCTCCTACTTGTCTACACAGCACATGTGAGTGCTCCACATCACCATGCAGAGTGGCTCCTACTTGTCTACATAGCACATGTGAGTGCTCCACATCACCATGCAGAGTGGCTCCTACTTGTCTACATAGTACATGTGAGTGCTCCACATCACCATGCAGAGCGGCTCCTACTTGTCTACATAGTACGTGTGAGTTCTCCACATCACCATGCAGATCGGCTCCTACTTGTCTACACAGCACATGTGAGTGCTCCATATCACCATGCAGAGCGGCTCCTACTTGTCTACATAGCACGTGTGAGTGCTCCACAACACCATGCAGAGTGGCTCCTACTTGTCTACATAGTACGTGTGAGTGCTCCGCATCACCATGCAGAGCGGCTCCTACTTGTCTACATAGTACAGTCATGGCCAAAAGTTTAGAGAATGACACAAATATTAATTTTTACAAAGTCTACTGCTTCATTTTTTCTAATGGCAATTTGCATATACTCCAGAATGTTATAAAGAGTGATCAGCGTAACAGCAATTACTTGCAAAGTCAATATTTGCCTAGAAAATTAACTTTATCCCCCAAAACACATTTCAACATCATTGCAGCCCTGCCTTAAAAGGACCAGCTAACATCGTTTCAGTGATTGCTCCATTAACACAGGTGTGGGTGTTGATGAGGACAGGGCTGGAGATCAATCTGTCATGATTAAGTAAGAATGACACAACTGGACACTTTAAAAGGAGGCTGGTGCTTGGCATCATTGTTTCTCTTCTGTTAACCATGGTTATCTCTAAAGAAACACGTGCAGTCATCATTGCACTGCACAAAAATGGCTTAACAGGGAAGAGTATCGCAGCTAGAAAGATTGCACCTTAGTCAACAATCTATCGCATCATCAAGAACTTCAAGGAGAGAGGTTCCCTTGTTGCCAAAAAGGCTCCAGGGCGCCCAAGAAAGACCAGCAAGCGCCAGGACCGTCTCTTAAAAGTGTTTCAGCTGCGGGATCGGGCTAACAGCAGTGCAGAGCTTGGTCAGGAATGGCAGCAGGCAGGTGTGAGTGCATCTGCACGCACTGTGAGGCGGAGACTCTTGGAGCAAGGCCTGGTCTCAAGGAGGGCAGCAAAGAAGCCACTTCTCTCCAGAAAAAACATCATGGACAGACTGATATTCTGCAAGAGGTACAGGGAGTGGACTGCTGAGGACTGGGGTAAAGTCATTTTCTCTGATGAATCCCCTTTTCGATTGTTTGGGACATCTGGAAAACGGCTTATACGGAGAAGACCAGGTGAGCGCTACCACCAGTCTTGTCTCATGCCAACTGTCAAGTATCCTGAAACCATTCATGTGTTGGGTTGCTTCTCAGCCAAGGGAATGGGCTCTCTCTCAGTCTTGCCTAAAAACACAGCCATGAATAAAGAATGGTACCAGAATGTCCTCCAAGAGCAACTTCTCCCAACCGTCCAAGAGCAGTTTGGCGATCAACAATGCCTTTTTCAACATGATGGAGCACCTTGCCATAAAGCAAAGGTGATAACTAAATGGCTCAGGGAACAAAACATAGAGATTTTGGGACCATGGCCTGGAAACTCCCCAGATCTTAATCCCATTCAGAACTTGTGGTCAATCATCAAGAGACGGGTGGACAAACAAAAACCTTCAAATTAAGACAAAATAAAAGCAATGATTTTGCAAGAATGGACTGCTATCAGTCAGGATTTGATCCAGAAGTTGATTGAGAGCATGCCAGGGAGAATTGCTGAAGTCCTGAAGAAGAAGGGTCAACACTGCAAATATTGACTTGCTGCATTAACTCATTCTAACTGTCAATATAACCTTTTGTTACTCATAATATGATTGCAATTATATTTCTGTATGTGATAAAAAAATCTGACAAACACACATAAAAACCAGAGGGCAGCAGATCATGTGAAAATATAATATTTGTGTCATTCTCTAAACTTTTGGCCATGACTGTACGTGTGAGTGCTCCACATCACCATGCAGAGCGGCTCCTACTTGTCTATATTGCACATGTGAGTGCTCCACATCACCATGCAGAGCGGATCCTACTTGTCTACATAGCACGTGTGAGTGCTCCACATCACCATGCAGAGCGGCTCCTACTTGTCTACATAGTACGTGTGAGTGCTCCACATCACCATGAGGCGGCTCCTACTTGTCTACATTGCACATGTGAGTGCTCCACATCACAATGCAGAGCGGCTCCTACTTGCCTACATAGCAATTGTGAGTGCTCCATATCACCATGCAGAGCGGCTCCTACTTGTCTACATTGCACATGTGAGTGCTCCACATCAACATGCAGAGCGGCTCCTACTTGCCTACATAGCACATGTGAGTGCTCCACATCACCATGCAGAGCGGCTCCTACTTGTCTACATTGCACATGTGAGTGCTCCACATCACCATGCAGAGCGGCTCCTACTTGCCCACATAGCACATGTGAGTGCTCCACATCACCATGCAGAGCGGCTCCTACTTGCCCACATAGCACATGTGAGTGCTCCACATCACCATGCAGAGCGGCTCCTACTTGCCCACATAGCACATGTGGGTGCTCCACATCACCATGCAGAGCAGCTCCTACTTGTCTACATTGCACATGTGAGTGCTCCATATCACCATGCAGAGCGGCTCCTACTTGTCTATACAGCACTTGTGAGTGCTCCACATCACCATGCAGAGCGGCTCCTACTTGCCTACATAGCACATGTGAGTGCTCCACATCACCATGCAGAGCGGCTCCTACTTGTCTACATTGCACATGTGAGTGCTCCACATCACCATGCAGAGCGGCTCCTACTTGTCTACATAGCACATGTGAGTGCTCCACATCACCATGCAGAGCGGCTCCTACTTGTCTACATAGCACGTGACTGCTCCACATCACCATGCAGAGCGGCTCCTACTTGTCTACATAGTACGTGTGACTGCTCCACATCGCCATGCACAGCGGCTCCTACTTGTCTACATAGCACATGTGAGTGCTCCACATCACCATGCAGAGCGGATCCTACTTGTCTACATTGCACATGTGAGTGCTCCACATCACCATGCAAAGCGGCTCCAACTTGTCTACATAGCACATGTGAGTGCTCCACTGTTGTGAATTCGCTTTCTGGCCTACCTCTGGTTACTAGTGAAGATAGTGGAGCTGGTTATATTGACAGAGGGGTCACGAGTTCTCTTTCTGGGCTCCCTCTGGTGGGTACTGGAGGTAATGGAGCTGATCTGATTAGCAGAGGCTTGCCATCTGATAATGAGGAGGACGATTGGAGATCTGGAGTTTCTGACTGGATTTAAGACACCCGACTCCCTCTATCCCTGTTGGTGATTTTTTCCTGCTTCCTGAGGTAATAGTTTCCAGCTCAGTCCTGAGGTCTTAGTTTCCAGCTCAGTCCCTGCATGCTCAGCTAAGTGTTCTTTTGCTTTTGTTCACATTTGATCTGGTTTTGTCTATTTCAGTTATGTGTGGTCAGCCAGCTCCGCCTGGGGCTGTGCTGAATCTCCATCCATATGTTACTGCTTGTGCCAGTTTGCTTTTGTCCCTTATTAGATTAGCCTCTTTTTGCTCTGCTTTCAGAATATACCAGAGTGCTGATATAGAGGGCAAAGTCGTGCGACTTCAGTATTTTTCTATCAGGCGTGTTGCACATTTTTTGCAGGTTTTATTGTGTGATTGCAGACAGTGTCTTTCCTTTCCTGTCTAGTTAGTGTGGGCCCCATCGTTTGCTTAGTCTATTTTCCTACCTGCGTTTGTGTTTTCATCTTGTCTCCCCGACAATATATGTTTGGGGGCTATCTATTCCTTTGAGGTCTGCTCTGGGGCAGTTTAGATTTCCCCTTTCTTGCTTTAGGCTTATTTAGCTCTCCAGCTGTGTCGAGGCATCTAGGATCATCGTAGGTACGCTCCACGGCTACTGCTAGTTGTGTGGATAGGATAAGGGGTCTGCAATCCGCTTAGTTACCAACCTCTCTGGTTTTCTGTGGCTTAGCTTGATCTTGCTCTCCTCCTCGGAGACCCAATCATAACAGAATCACCAACCTAAACCGCAGATTCTAGGGTACTCAAAAGCAGGAAAGAATTGTAAAAATAAAAAAAAAAAGTGTCAGAATTTTTTTTTTTATCATATATTTTTTCCCCTTTTTCTCTGGGGCCATAGGATTTTTTTTTCTTTAATGGAGATTAAGCAATTGTCTGATCGTGTGGAGCAACTTGCTGCTGAAGTACAGGGAATTTCCACCTACCTCATTCAGTCACATGCTGCTGAACCTAAGATCCCTACTCCTGATGTGTTTTTTGGGGATCGGTCTAAATTTTTGAATTTTAAGAATAATTGTAAACTATTTCTTGCCTTGAAGTCTAACTCATCGGGGAGCTCTGTACAGCAGGTTAAAATTGTCATCTCCCTGCTGCGTGGCGATCCCCAGGATTGGGCTTTTTCTCTGACACTTGGAGATCCTATTTTGACTAATGTGGATGCATTTTTTTCAAGCCTTGGGGTTGTTGTATGATGAATCTAATGCTATTGATCAAGCTGAGAAAACCTTATTGGCATTGAACCAGGGTCAGGATTCTGCAGAGTTATACGGTCAAAAATTCCGAAAGTGGGCGGTCATTACTAAATGGAGTGATGATGCCCTAGCAGCTCTCTTTCGGAAGGGTTTGGCAGAAACCGTAAAAGATGTTATGGTGGGATTTCCTGTTCCCTCTGGTCTTGACGATTCTATGTCATTAGCCATTCAAGTTGATCGGCGTTTACGTGAACGTAAAACTACATGAGAGGCATTGCTGCCTTTTGAACAAACGTCTGAACCCTTGCAATGTGATAGGGTTTTGTCTAGGGTGCAACGTCAGGAGTTTAGAAGGCGTAATAAGCTGTGTCTTTTCTGTGGAGACGCCTTTCATACTATTTCTGTCTGCCCTAAATGAGAAAAACGTTTTGCACACACATTTGCCGTGGGCAGTGTACAGCCTAAGTTCTTTTTGGCAATTACTCTGATCTGCTCCTTGTCTACATTTTCCGCTAAGGCTTTTGTAGATTCAGGAGCAGCTTTGAATCTGATGGATTTAGACTTTGCTAAACGTTGCGGTTTTCCCATGATACCCCTGCGGACTCCTATCCCTTTGAGGGGTATTGATGCTACTCCTTTGGCGGACAATAAACCCCAGTTTTGGACCCAGGTGATAATGCGGGTCACCCCGGACCACCAAGAAAATTGTAAATTTTTGGTGTTGCACAATTTGCATGATACTATTGTTCTGGGCTTTCCCTGGTTGCAAACTCATAATCCTGTTTTAGATTGGAAATCTGTGTCTGTGGTGAGTTGGGGATGTCAGTGTGTTCTTAGTGACACCCCTGTTTTCTCCACCTCTCCTCAGTTTCATGATATTCCTGATTATTTGGCTGATTTTTCTGATGTATTTAGTGAGAGTAAGTCTGCGTCTTTGCTTCCTCACAGGAGTTATGACTGTGCAATTGAGTTAATGCCCGGGTGTAAATCTCCCAAGGGTCGGCTTTTCAACTTATCGGTACCCGAACATGATGCTCTGCGATCTTATATCAAGGAGTCGTTGGGAGAAGGGTCATGTTAAACAATCCTCTTCACCTTTAGGTGCTGTTTTTTTTGTGGCCAAGAAAGATGGTTCATTAAGGTTACCGTTACACATAACGATGTCCCAGTGATCCCACCAACGATCTGATGTGATTGGGATCGCTGGGACATTGTTAGCTGATCGCTGGTGAGCTGTCACATAGACAGCCCCTCCAGCGATCAGAACCAGCGAGCACGCTGGTTACCAATGTAAACATCGGGTTTCTAAGGGCTGCGGGGCCCTTAGAAACCCGATGTTTACCCTAGATACCAGCGTGCACTGCAGGCAGGGCGGGAGGTGGAGGCAGAGCGGCGCAGACAGACCGGCGTAGCTCTGCTATCTGCTACTCCGGTCTGACAGACTGGAGTAGCAGATAGCAGAGCTACTCCGGTCTGTGCGCCGCTCTGCCTCCACATCCCGCCCTGCCTGCAGTGCACGCTGGTATCTAGGGTAAACATCGGGTTTCTAAGGGCCCCGCGGCCCTTAGAAGCCCGATGTTTACGTTGGTAACCAGCGTGCAGCATCGCTCATCGCTGGCTCCCACTGCCACACGCAGAGATGCGCGCTGGCCAGTGGGAGACCAGGGATGAAAAAACGGGCCAGGACGATCCAGCACGATCAGCGATACCCCGCGGGGGGCCGATCACTGCTGGATGTCACACAGCGATCTCGCTGGAGAGATCGCTGATGTGTCACAAAATCAGAGATCTCGCCAGCGAGATCGCTGTGTGTAACGGGCCCTTAAGGCCTTGTATTGACTATCATTCCCTTAACAAAATCACTGTTAAATATCAGTACCCGTTACCCCTGATTTCTGATTTATTTTCCAGAGTTAAAAGTGCCTGCTGGTTTACAAAGCTTGACCTCAGGGGGGCGTATAATCTTATTCGCATCAAGCACGGGGATGAATGGAAGACGGCCTTTAATACTCCGAAGGGACATTTTGAGTACCTGGTGATGGCCTTTTGGGCTCACTAATGCCCCTTCTGTCTTCCAATCTTTTATGAACGATATTTTCCGGGACTTTGTGGATAAGTTTTTGATCATTTATCTGGATGATATTTTGATCTTTTCCAGAGATTGGGATTCTCATGTGGAACATGTCCGGACTGTGCTCCGGATTCTGATGGAAAATTCCCTGTATGTTAAGGGATCGAAGTGCCTCTTTGGTGTACAGAGGATTTCATTTTTGGGATTCATTTTGTCCCCGTCAGCTATTGAAATGGACCCGGCAAAGGTACAGGCCATTTATGATTGGGTTCAGCCCACTTCTTTGAAGGCTCTCCAGAAGTTTTTGGGTTTTGCTAATTTCTATCATAAATTTATAAGTAATTTTTCTGGTATTGTCAAACCACTGACTGATCTGACCAAAAAGGGCACTGATGTGGTAAATTGGTCTCCAGAGGCACTCTCTGCATTTCAGGAGCTTAAGCGGAGATTCACTTCTGCTCCGGTTCTACGGCAACCTGATGTCTCACTCCCATTTCAGGTGGAGGTAGATGCTTCTGAGATTGGCACAGGAGCCGTTTTGTCCCAAAAAGATCCGATGACTTCTAAAATGAATCCCTGTGCCTTCTTTTCCCGAAAATTCTCCCCATCTGAACGTAACAATGACGTGAGGAATCGGGAATTGTTGGCCATGAAATGGGCATTTGAAGAGTGGAGACATTGGTTGGAGGGAGCTAGACATCAAGTTGTGGTCCTCACTGACCACAAGAATTTGATTTATCTTGAATCAGCCAAACGTTTGAATCCTAGACAGGCTAGGTGGGCCTTGATTTTCACGTGTTTTAATTTTGTGGTCTCAATTCTTCAGGGCACTAAGAATGTTAAGGCAGACGCCCTTTCTAGGAGTTTCTTTGCGGATTCTCTTATTGTGACCGAACCCACTACCATTCTAAATGAGGGTGTAGTTCTTTCCGCCATCTCACCCGATTTGAGACGTGCCCTGGAGGAATTTCAGGAGGACAAACCAGAACGTTGTCCTATGGGAAAATTGTATGTCCCTGACCAGTGGAGGAAGAGAGTAATGTCTGAAATTCATTGCTCCGCGTTGGCTGGTCATCCAGGTATTTTTGGTACCAGAGATTTGGTGAGTTGGTCTTTTTGGTGGCCTGCCTTATCTCGTGATGTCAGGAATTTTGTGCAGTCCTGTGGGACTTGTTCACGGTCCAAACCCTGTTCTCGTTCTAGTGGGTTGTTGATGCCCCTGCCGGTGCCCAAGAGGCCATGGACCCATATCTCAATGGATTTTATTTCCGATCTTCCTGTCTCTCAGAGAATGACTGCTGTCTGGGTGATTTGTGATAGATTTTCTAAGATGATCCATCTTGTACCACTCCCAAAGTTGCCATCTTCTTCAGAGCTGGTGCCCTTGTTTTTACAACAGGTGGTACGGTTGCACGGGACTTCGGAGAACATTGTGTCGGACAGAGAAGTCCAGTTTGTTTCCAGATTTTGGAGAGATTTTTGTTCCAAACTGGGAATTCAGTTATATTTCTCCTCTGCATTTCATCCTCAGACCAACGGGCAGACTGAGAGAACAAACCAGACTTTGGAGTCCTATTTGAGATGTTTTATATCTGCTGATCAGGATGACTGGGTCTCATTTTTGCCCTTGGCCGAATTCACGCTAAACAATAGAGCTAGTTCTGCCACTTTGATGTCGCCCTTTTTCTGTAACTTTGATTTTCATCCTCGATTTTCTTTAGGGCAAGTGGAATCTTCGACCTGCCCAAGTGTGGACACTGTGGTAGAGAGAATGCAGCAGATTTGGGACCAAGTGGTGGATAAGTTGTCACTCTCTCAGGAAAAAGCCCAACGGTTTTCCAACCGGCATAGGACCATTGGTCCCCGGTATAAAGTGGGTGAGTTGGTTTGGTTGTCGTGAAAAAATATTCCTATGAAGGTTGTGTCTCCAAAGTTCAAGCCAAGATTCATTGGACCTTATAAGATTTTGGAGATTCTTAATCCTGTTTCTTTTCGATTGGCTCTTCCAGTTACGTTTAAGATAAATAACGTGTTTCATAAATCTCTATTGAAGAGGTTTGTGGAGCCACTAGTTCCTATAGCGGCGCCTCCTGGACCTGTATTGGTTAAAGGCAAAGTGGAATATGAGGTAGAGAAAATATTGGATTCTCGTTTGGCTACACGGAGACTCCAGTACTTGGTCAAATGGAAGGGTTATGGCCAGGAGGATAATTCTTGGGTCTCTGCTTCTGACATTCATGCCGATAGATTGGTTCGTGCTTTTCACCGGGCCCATCCTGATCGGCCTGGTGGCGTGGATGAGGGTTCGGTGACCCCTCCTCAAGGGGGGGGTACTGTTGTGAATACACTTTCTGCCCTACCTCTGGTTACTAGTGAAGGTAGTGGAGCTGGTTATATTGACAGAGGGCTCCCTCTGGTCGTTACTGGAGGTAATGGAGCTGATCTGATTAGCAGAGGCTTGCCACCTGATGAGGAGGACAATTGGAGATCTGGAGTTTCTGACTGGATTTAAGACAGCTGACTCCCTCTATCCCTGCTGATGTTTTTTTCCTGCCTCCTGAGGTCTTAGTTTCCAGCTCAATCCCTGCATGCTCAGCTAAGTGTTCTTTTGCTTTTGTTCACATTTGATCTGGTTTTGTCTATTTCAGTTTTGTGTGGTCAGCCAGCTCCGCCTGGGGCTGTGCTGAATCTCCATCCATATGTTACTGCTTGTGCCAGTTTGTTTTTGTCCCTTATTAGATTGGCCTGTTTTTGCTCTGCCTTCAGAATATACCAGAGTGCTGATATAGTGGGCGAAGTCGTGCGACTTTAGTATTTTTCTAACAGACGTGTTGGACATTTTTTGCAGGTTTTTTTGTGTGATTGCAGACACTGTCTTTCCTTTCCTGTCCTGTCTAGTTAGTGTGGGCCCCACTGTTTGCTCAGTCTATTTTCCTACCTGCGTTTGTGATTTCATCTTGTCTCACAGACAATATATGTTTGGGGGCTATCTATTCCTTTGGGGTCTGCGCTGGGGTAGTTTAGATTTCCCCTTTTTTGCTTTAGGCTTATTTAGCTCTCCAGCTGTGTCGAGGCATCTAGGATCATCGTAGGTACGCTCCACGGCTCCTGCTAGTTGTGTGGATAGGATCAGGGATCTGCAATCTGCTTAGTTACCAACCTCTCTGGTTTTCTGTGGCTTAGCTTGGTCTTGCTCTCCTCCTCGGTGACCCAATCTGTCACGCTCGTGCCTTGGCTGAATGGCGCGAGCCGGGGGGGTTGTGGCCCCACTGTGCAACAAACCAGACTACCCTGGAAGGGGCGTAACTACGGAAGCTACCTTGGTCTTCACTGGAGCCTCTGATGGTGAGGTCAGGCTTGTGCGGCAGGTAGCTGCCGGGTGCCACTCCAGGGTGGTGTCTGGCTGTGGCTGCTGATCCCACTCGGAAACAGGACACCTGGACAGGTGCGAGTGACAAGCAGGCTGAGACACAGGGCAAGCCGGCACGGCTTGGAGACACAGGACAGGCGGGCACGGCTTGGAGACACAGGACAGGCGGGCACGGCTTGGAGACACAGGACAGGCGGGCACGGCTTGGAGACACAGGACAGGCGGGCACGGCTTGGAGACACAGGACAGATTGGCGTGGTATGAGAAGGGGCAGGTAGGGACCTGTTCACACAGCAGGTGTAGGCAGGAGGGAGTGGTGTATGATGGAACAGGATTTGGACCTGTTCACACAGGAGGTGCAGGTATGGATACAGGCAGGAGTGTGGAGTAGGCTGGCCGGCAAGAGAGCCGGGCAGGCAGAGCGGCTAAGGAGCCGTGCAGGCAGAGCGGCTAAGGAGCCGAGCAGGCAGAGCGGCTAAGGAGCCGAGCAGGCAGAGCGGCTAAGGAGCCGAGCAAGCAGAGCGGCTAAGGAGCCGAGCAAGCAGAGCGGCTAAGGAGCCGAACAGGCAGAGCGGCTAAGGAGCCGAGCAGGCAGAGCGGCTAAGGAGCCGAGCAGGTAGAGCGGCTAAGGAGCCGAGCAGGCAGAGCGGCTAAAGAGCCGTGCAGGCAGAGCGGCTAAGGAGCCGTGCAGGCAGAGCGGCTAAGGAGCCGTGCAGGCAGAGCGACTAGGGAGCCGTGCAGACAGAGCGGCTAGGGAGCCGTGCAGACAGAGCGGCTAGGGTGCAGACGCACAGATAGGGAGGACACAAGGAAAGACACGGCAGAGAAGGAACCACAGACAAGGAGACTGACAGACAGAGGTAAAACTGAGTACAGACAGAGACTCAGGGACAAAGACACAAGGACCACGAGAAAAAGAGTATTCCTACAGAGAAGGAGATACACAGAACAGGTCCTGGCTTCCTCAGCAGCAAGATACTAACTGAGTATAGACATTGCACAGGCAATGTTTCAGTGGGAGTGGCGAAACTAAATAGTCAAGGGCTCCAGGTGATTGGTAAGGGACAGATTACACAGGTGCACCCTGACTGCATAAGAACGAGAGTTCAGGCGCCGCCCCCTATACACACAGTCTGGAAACATGGAGAGCAGAGGCACAGAGCTGGCAACAGAGAGAATTCACAGCATGGCTTGAAGCAGAAAGTAAGTTGGTGTGCGGGGGATGGGAGGCCATGCAGTGATGCCAGCAGGGTTGTTACACAATCATAACAATCCACATCACCATACAGAGCGGATCGTACTTGTCTACATTGAACATGTAAGTGCTCCACATAACCATGCAGAGCGGCTCCTACTTGTCTATATTGCACATGTGAGTGATCCACGTCACCATGCAGAGCGGCTCCTACTTGTCTACACAGCAAATGTGAGTGCTCCACATCACCATGCAGAGCGGCTCCTACTTATTTACATAGTACATGTGAGCAGAGCAGCTCCAACTTGTCTACATAGCACATGTGAGTGCTCCACATCACCATGCAGAGTGGCTCCTACTTGTCTACATAGCACATGTGAGTGCTCTACATCACTATGCAGAGCGGCTCCTACTTGCCTACATAGCACATGTGAGTGCTCCATATCACCATGCAGAGCGGCTCCTACTTGTCTACATAGCACATGTGAGTGCTCCATATCACCATGCAGAGCGGCTCCTACTTGTCTACATAGCACGTGTGAGTGCTCCATATCACCATGCAGAGCGGCTCCTACTTGTCTACATAGCACGTGTGAGTGCTCCACATTACCATGCAGAGCGGCTCCTACTTGTCTACACAGCACATGTGAGTGCTCCACATCACCATGCAGAGTGGCTCCTACTTGTCTACATAGTACATGTGAGTGCTTCACATCACCATGCAGAGCGGCTCCTACTTGTCTACATAGTACATGTGAGTGATCCACATCACCATGCAGAGCGGATCCTACTTGTCTACATAGTACATGTGAGTGCTCCATATCACCATGCAGAGCGGCTCCTACTTGTCTACATATCACATGTGAGTGCTTCACATCACCATGCAGATCGGCTCCTACTTGTCTACATTGCACATGTGAGTGCTCCACATCACCATGCAGAGCGGCTCCTACTTGTCTACATAGTACATGTGAGTGCTCCACATCACCGTGCAGAGCGGCTCCTACTTGTCTACATAGCACGTGTGAGTGCTCCACATTACCATGCAGAGCGGCTCCTACTTGTCTACATTGCACATGTGAGTGCTCCACATCACCATGCAGAGCGGCTCCTACTTGTCTACATAGTACATGTGAGTGCTCCACATCACCGTGCAGAGCGGCTCCTACTTGTCTACATAGCACGTGTGAGTGATCCACATCACCATGCAGAGCGGATCCTACTTGTCTACATAGTACATGTGAGTGCTCCATATCACCATGCAGAGCGGCTCCTACTTGTCTACATATCACATGTGAGTGCTTCACATCACCATGCAGATCGGCTCCTACTTGTCTACATTGCACATGTGAGTGCTCCACATCACCATGCAGAGCGGCTCCTACTTGTCTACATTGCACATGTGAGTGCTCCACATCACCATGCAGAGCGGCTCCTACTTGTCTACATATCACATGTGAGTGCTCCACATCACCATGTAGAGCGGCTCCTACTTGCCTACATAGCACATGTGAGTGCTCCACATCACCATGTAGAGCGGCTCCTACTTGTCTACATTGCACATGTGAGTGCTTCACATCACCATGCAGATCGGCTCCTACTTGTCTACATAGCACATGTGAGTGCTCCACATCACCATGCAGAGCGGCTCCTACTTGTCTACATAGCACGTGTGAGTACTCCACATTACCATGCAGAGCGGCTCCTACTTGTCTACATAGCACATGTGAGTGCTTCACATCACCATGCAGATCGGCTCCTACTTGTCTACATAGCACATGTGAGTGCTCCACATCACCATGCAGAGCGGCTCCTACTTGTCTACATAGCACATGTGAGTGCTCCACATCACAATGCAGAGCGGCTCCTACTTGTCTACATAGCACATGTGAGTGCTCCACATCACCATGCAGAGCGGCTCCTACTTGTCTACATAGCACATGTGAGTGCTCCACATCACCATGCAGAGCGGCTCCTACTTGTCTACATAGCACATGTGAGTGCTTCACATCACCATGCAGAGCGGCTCCTACTTGTCTACATAGCACATGTGAGTGCTCCACATCACCATGCAGAGCGGCTCCTACTTGTCTACATTGCACATGTGAGTGCTTCACATCACCATGCAGATCGGCTCCTACTTGTCTACATAGCACATGTGAGTGCTCCACATCACCATGCAGAGCGGCTCCTACTTGTCTACATAGCACGTGTGAGTACTCCACATTACCATGCAGAGCGGCTCCTACTTGTCTACATAGCACATGTGAGTGCTTCACATCACCATGCAGAGCGGCTCCTACTTGTCTACATAGCACATGTGAGTGCTCCACATCACCATGCAGAGCGGCTCCTACTTGTCTACATAGCACATGTGAGTGCTCCACATCACAATGCAGAGCGGCTCCTACTTGTCTACATAGCACATGTGAGTGCTTCACATCACCATGCAGAGCGGCTCCTACTTGTCTACATAGTACATGTGAGTGCTCCACATCACCATGCAGAGCGGCTCCTACTTGTCTACATAGCACATGTGAGTGCTTCACATCACCATGCAGATCGGCTCCTACTTGTCTACATTGCACATGTGAGTGCTCCACATCACCATGCAGAGTGGCTCCTACTTGTCTACATATCACATGTGAGTGCTTCACATCACCATGCAGATCGGCTCCTACTTGTCTACATTGCACATGTGAGTGCTCCACATCACCATGCAGAGTGGCTCCTACTTGTCTACATTGCACATGTGAGTGCTCCACATCACCATGCAGAGTGGCTCCTACTTGTCTACATTGCACATGCGAGTGCTCCACATCACCATGCAGAGTGGCTCCTACTTGTCTACATATCACATGTGAGTGCTCCACATCACCATGTAGAGCGGCTCCTACTTGTCTACATATCACATGTGAGTGCTCCACATCACCATGCAGAGTGGCTCCTACTTGTCTACATTGCACATGTGAGTGCTCCACATCACCATGCAGAGTGGCTCCTACTTGTCTACATTGCACATGCGAGTGCTCCACATCACCATGCAGAGTGGCTCCTACTTGTCTACATATCACATGTGAGTGCTCCACATCACCATGTAGAGCGGCTCCTACTTGTCTACATATCACATGTGAGTGCTCCACATCACCATGCAGAGCGGCTCCTACTTGTCTACATAGTACGTGTGAGTGCTCCACACCACCATGCAGAGCGGCTCCTACTTGTCTACATAGTACGTGTGAGTGCTCCACATCACCATGCAGAGCGGCTCCTACTTGTCTACATAGTACGTGTGATTGCTCCACATCACCATGCAGAGCGGCTCCTACTTGTCTACATAGTACGTGTGAGTGCTCCACACCACCATGCAGAGCGGCTCCTACTTGTCTACATAGTACATGTGAGTGCTCCACATCACCATGCAGAGCGGCTCCTACTTGTCTACATAGTACGTGTGATTGCTCCACATCTCCATGCAGAGCGGCTCCTACTTGTCTACATAGTACGTGTGAGTGCTCCACATCGCCATGCAGAGCGGATCCTACTTCTCATGTGATTTACACGAGGAGCCGTGAGCATTTGTGTCATCTATGATAAGTGGCCATTGTGGCTGCTCCCAGGCACCAAAGATTTGGATCTGACCCATTTACCATTACTTATCCCTAAATGCAGGGAGTAAGTCCTTGCCTATATCATAGTATACATACAAAATTGGCAATTTAGGTTAAAAAAAAAATTATGCCTAAAATGTATTGCTACAATAAAATTACAATATTCGGGACCAAATAAACTGAAACAAGGTAAATACCGATTGTCTTACACTACTTATACCTCTGGTTTCCTTTTGTATTGTCGGAAAGTAGAATAAGGTTGAACACATTCAAAATTCATATACCATATGGACCTTAGTAAGTTCAGAAGGCAAGTAGGGGCCATAAGTGGAGAAGTAGTGTATGGCAAAGGGGCAGACTGCACTCTCTGCACTTATTGATGGCAGCCGCTATGTTCTTGGCCGATGCCAGCTCCAGAGATGCTTCTAATACGATTGTGAGGCCCAGGGTGAAATATGATTTTGACTTCTCAAGAGGAATGTGATTAGATGGCTCGCTGGGTAAATCTATGTATTTACAGTATTTTATGAAAAATTTGCATTTTTTCAGGCAATGGATGATGCCAAATATGCACATTTTTTCTAATCTTTCACTTATTAAAAAAAAGTGATGTGAAAATTGGACATAAGCAGATAGAATTCAATAGCACAAATTCATGTCTGCTCATGAAAGTCCAAATGCGCCAAATTCATTAGGAAAGCCAATTTCAACACATTTGGTGCAAATCTCAGTAAGTAGTCTCTGCACTTTGACTGGTGCAGGATATATATAGTACCTGTGGGTTGCTGCTTTTATTCTTTATTTTCCTCATTTACATAGCGCCATGATATTCTGCAGCGCTTTACAGACACCATCATCGCTGTCCCCATTGGGGCTCACAATCTAAATCTAGTATGGTTTTGGAGTGTGTGAGGAAACTTGAGAACCTGGAGGAAACCCACACAAACATGGGGAGAGCAAATAAAATCCTTGGAAATGTTGCCCTTAGTGGGATTTGGACACAGGAATCCAGCGCTACAAAACAACAGTGCTAACCACTGAGCCATCGAGCTGCTTTGATGCAACTCGCCACCAGTACTGACACGTCTGGTCACAGCAGAAAATGCCAGTCCCATGCGTATGCACATGGGTGACCTTTACAGTTGTTTGGAAACATTATATTGGGCCGGGTACTTCCAGGAGGTCTTACTTTTTCTTTGCATGCAATCAGAGTCTTGGGCACTTTTGCGGTCACCATATGGTGGTAGCCTCGGTGTACACAGCTCTGCCATGGGCCAAAGCTCGTTGTGTGCTTCGTTTTAGACTAAATTCTGGCAATGCCTGCATACCCGTATACTCTGAAAGTCATATAGATCCCTGTTTACTTCTCTAAATGATTGCATTTCCAGTCCTGCCTTACTGGTACCCACCAAAGATGACACATGAATGCAGGGTGCACCACATGGACAGCAGATGGAGCTAGTGCCAGACTTAAAAGAAGCTCTTATATTTCTAGCCCATCCACTAAACCCATAAAACCTCAGAATTGGGAGCAGTTACCTGTCAGATAAATACAGTTAATAAAACAAATGGCCGAGCTGGAAGAGCTGCAGAACTGCTGTGGATATCCATTTAATTCTCCCCGGCTCCAGTAAATCAGAAAATTTAATTTAAACAACACCTAGGAACTCTCCAGATCTGCTGGGTTTAATTATCATGCCGGGCTCCTGTAAAGGCATCAATTTTTTTTCTTTATTCATTGCTTTGTGTGAGGAGGGAAAGCTGGTGCCCGGGATCGGAAGATTCATGCCGCTTACATTAAAGGCCGCTTCTGTGTGTGTAAGGTGACAGCACGTCCTTAACTTACCGAGGGGAGGGCCGTGAGTCATTAGAATGTCGATGCCCTCAGGGATAAGGTTCCACTTGTCAAGTAAAGACTGGCCTCTAGGAAGATTAAATCCCCATCCATTAAACCATGGTGTCCTGTAGAAAAAAAGAAGGTTTTTATCAGTAATAGCTTGTAAATAGATCTGTCACTGCAACATCAATTTCTTGATTTTTTTTAGTAATTTCTGTAATGGATAGGGTATGCTGGGGATTTTACATTTTTCACTTCTTGGGGATTATTTTTCCATTGCATGCAAATTTGTTATTTGTTTTATATATAATTTTTTTTACAGAAAGTTGAATCTATAAAAGTCACAAAAACACAAGAGCAAAAAAAAAAAAAACCACCTTGACCAAACATCAAGGCTCATATTTGGGGAAGTCATACTCATATTTGCCATTCAAATATTATAGAAGATGTGTTGGTATTTCAAGGGTTATCCAAAACTATCATTTTTTTTTTCTATGGGTCGAAGAACTAACAGGCAGGAATTTGCTAACTTCCTACTTGTTCCGCCCGCTGTCAATCTGCCCGTCACAAACCGCTCCTGCCGGCAATTCAGTAGCTTCTCTTCCGCTCTTCTCTGTTGATGGGCCTGACTCTGAGTGATAATGTCATGATGACTGATAACTAGCTATCCGCTGCCTAACTGCGAGGAGCATGGCGTCAGCTGTCGTGCCCCGTCGGCAGAGCACCCCGGAAGAGCTGCTGTGTTGACGTTTGGCAGGCATGGTCGGTGTCCAACCACTCTGTGCCAGCACTGGATAGAACAGGAAGGCAGTTCTCTCTGTTAACAACAACCTGCCTATAGGTTTTTAGTCCCATAGTAAAAATAATAATAGTCCTGGACAACACCTTTAATACATGACACCAGCAGTGAGGCTATATTGTGAATAACTCCACCACAGAACTGGGGCGATTCACTCCTGGTATCTGGTGTCCATTTCATCGTTTTAACCCTATTCAGAAATGTTCTTGCTAAGTTTTGAGGAGCAGAACACATAGAAATTCTTACTATTTATTTCTATAGTAAATCCACTTTGAGCTTCACATTTTTGGAGTTTTTGAAGCATTTTTTTCTTTTACTGGTTTACTGGTGATCAAAAAAGTATATGTCAGTTCTCTTAAGTGAATCCAGATTCAAAAATTCCAAATTAAAAAGCATTTACTGGAACGGTTTCCATTTTAAAAACTCATCAGGCAATTCATCAAATTATTTTCACCAGGTAGCAATATTATGGTACAACATGGAGTTTCACAATAATTTTTGCACTTTTGCTGTTTTCATGACAGTTTGAAGCAGTAGCGCAAAAATGACCAGCGCTGGGGAGATGGCAGAATGCGATGAGGCTATAAACCCGTCAACATTAATCAAAAGTGCTTGCATTTTTTTACGCCAGAAATGTTACTCCAGTCCTTGATTGGAAAGGCCCGTGTGAGAAGATGAGCTGAATCCTTTAAGTGATGTGAATTAATTCAGCTCATCATACTCCAGCAAGCCCATCATCGACGTTAGTCTTAATGATCTGGCCCCAAAAGTTTTTAATAGCCTCAAAAATCTTAAAAATGAACACAGCCTTAGAGCGACTTCTAATTAGCATGGCACATGCACAAAATCACGGGAGTGGATCTGAGATGAGGACTATCTGGCATGTAACCACCGTGGACATACGCAAAACACAGCGATAGATCACTTAGCTCTGGACAGCTTTCGATATATGTCTTTGCATTTAACAATTGTGGTAACCCAGAGTTTCCAGTTTAAGATCTTTTACCCCTAAAAATAGTGTACCAAACAGACATCACATAGGGCCAAGTCCAGCACCTTCAGGTGTGAAACTGTAGAGACTCTGTGAGCCACCATACAGGGTGAGCTGAAGCCTCAGTTATGCTTGCTGTTACTCATCTTTCATGTGTTATTACCCAGCTGCTAAAAATTTACAAATATATTAACGCTGGAAAGCAAAAAATTTGATTATGTCAGACCCTTAACGACGACCAAAGAAATGTAATTATAGAGGACAAAGAAAATGCTGAGATATTAGACAGGTACTTGTCACCCATGTTCACTAATGAACTGACTGTGCCAGGGCCCATTCAGCAAGGCAGAAGTCAAAGTTCACCATTCAATATAACTAAATTAACACAAGTAAAAGTACGGCTGTGTCTGAGGCGATTAAATATTGACAAAGCCCAGATGGCATTCATCTATGGATATTGAGGGAGTTGAGCTCAGTAATTCACAGATTGCTGTATCTCATCATCATAGACTCTCTTGGAACAGGGCTGGTGCCACAGGATTAGAGGATGGCTGACGTGGTACCGATATATGAGGTGCATCCATTCAACTATAGTTCTGTTTGACATCAGTGGTGTGCAAATTTTTTGAAGGTATTGCAAAAGATGAGCTTTAAATGTATAATGTAGGAAAAATGGAGGAGCAAAAGGCGCAATAGGGTCTTATCCGAGGTTAAATGCTATACTATAAGATATTACTAGTTTAGATAGGTCAAATGTCACTTCTGTAATATCTGCACCAAAATGAAGTAGTTGTCGATGTGCAGGCATCCATCTGCCTCCCATGACTCGATTGTGGTCAAAATAGCAGACAAAGGACTGCTGAAGACCCCCATCACTGCCATCGTAGTACTTCTTTGAAGCTCACCCAAAAGGTTGCAAATCACAGTCTCTGAGTTTCATAGGAGACTATGAACATCAAGCTATATACTTCATTACAGTTGTATTATTGTAAGGGGCAATTTAAGAAACTAAAAAAAGGAACAAATAAAAAATCCAAAGTTTATTCAAAAATACATTAAAAAGACAAAATAAAAAAAACATCCAGAGTGGCCAAGATGTATGAAACCGTAGACGTTTTGGACTATAACTTATCCTTACTCATACGATATTTGATGTGGTTATGTGGTCATCAAAGATGAATGTGCAAGGAAACAAACAGCATTTGACAATGCCACATTTTTAATGAAACCCAATAGCAAAAATTATATTAAGCCAAAAATACATGCATTTTAGTAAAAAAATGAAAGGCCTATAAGGAGGTCAACCCCTTTACATGAAAAAGAAGGACTTGGGTAATATAGCTTCAAGTAACTGAAGCAGCAGTACTCAATGCCAAGCAGCAGCTGCAAAAGCAAATAAAGAGTTGTAAAAAGAAATAAAAAACGGTGATACCAATATATTTTTATCCCTTTATAAATCACTTGTATTTATATAATATCACTTGTATTAAAGTATAACTTTAATTTATTCATGTAAACTTCTGCTCTTTCTGGGGTTTTCAGTCAAGTGGGCGGTCCTATCAGTGACTGACAACTATCTCTGTATGCACACTTAAAAAAGCGGTGGGACAGCCCACTGGACCAAAATTCCCAGAAAAAAAATCAATGGATTAAATTATTAAAACACAAGTAACACTGATTCTTGTCTCCCAAAACTATGCATCGATGTAATCCCCCCCCTTTTGCACTTACACATGATGCCTGTAGACTTATAAATCCTCACAGCAAGTGAACTGCACAGTGTGGGGATTCTCTGGTACAAGTGTAGGGAGAAGGACCGGGCCAGTCATACCTCTCTCGTGTGAGGGCCAGAACTATTGGGGCTGCCACCACTGTTGCCAGGGGTAGAGCTTTCTGACCAGGCCAGACCTTTGCACCTGACTGTAGGGGGCAGGTCAGACTTAAAAGGGACGGTTCGCGCCAGTGCAGGGCTCTTGGCGGGAAGACAGAGTGCGCAGCAGGAGAAGGTTGATTCCACTTTCCACAGGGAGATGTCAGAGTACAGGAGATGTCAGGTAGCACTAGCCCATGTGCCTACCGATTGTGAGCAACTTGTAATTGTCTGCCCTCTCACCTCTGATTCGGAGAAGACATCTCGTGCATGCCGTTCCACTGACAATTGCTGGCGCGCTATTTTGTACTGACCGGGAGGAACACGCAGAGCCATGAAACAGAACCCTGGCTCCCTCCTCCGAACCTAGATATTCATCGGTGGTTCCACAGATTACTCCACATCGTGTGATTCTGCCCGAGACCACGAGGCTGTGCCTAGGGAAGCCAGGATACGTCGCTGCGCCACCATGGGATTTCAAGCCTTCAACATCCGGAAACATCAGACTGATAAGTTCACCTGTTATATGAACATTATTTCTCTTTCTGTTACTATACTGAGCATTATCCATTAGGCCTGTTTCACACTTCCGTTTTTTCAAATCCGTCAAAATCCGTTGTTTTCCGTAAAAAAACGGATCCGCCATTTTTTGCAGGATCCGTTTTTTTTTGTCCCATAGACTTCCATTACGGTTACCGCGGATCCGTCAAAAAAACGGATCCGTTTTTAAAAAACCGGATCCGTTTGCATCAGTTTCCGTCAAAAAAACGGAAACGGATCCGTTTGGCGGACACAAAAACGGAAGTGTGAAACAGGCCTTACACCCCCTGCATACTCTCCCTGCGTGGAGTATCCCCTGTAATAAACCTGTTAACTCTTACTCTGCCTCCTGCTCGTCACTGCATCCTGCGTTCCTGCTATATCTTATACCAGCAGCGAGCAGTCATTTGACTGCAAGTATGAAATTTGAACTTTTCTGGCCATAATCTGACTACACTAGGGCTCTGAAACAAGTGGCCCGGAAGTCACATGTGGCCCTGGAAGCTGAATCATGCGTAGACCCCCTGATGATAGCGGCCCGGTCCTGGGATCTGCCAATACCAGCGCTTTATTTCAGTTGAATGTGGGTTCTTGAATACACATTCAGTTGAACTGTATTGCCGCACAGATACAAGCTCTCTGCACTGTAACACTAGTGCCAGCCACCGGCAGGCCGAGGTCAGCTGCTGGTCTCTGATTGGGTGGCGGCTGGTATTGGTATTGCTGTGCAAAGAGCTTATGCAGAGGACACACATTCAAATGAAATAAAGCACTGCCGTCAGCAAACCCCTGACCCGGACCGCGATTATCAAGATGTCTATAGTGCCTGCGGGCCACAAGTGCAGATAAGAGGACTCCGAGGGAACACAGGACAAGTGAGAAGAATGTTTTTTTCTTTTACGCTTATGTGAAGAGGAGCACAATAGGAAACATTAATACAATATGGGGACCCGGATGGGGAGTTTACTCTAAAATGGTGACATTACTATAATATTGGGACCAGAATGGGGCATTATTACAAGATGAAGATGAGGATGGTCACATTACTACAAGAAGGGGACCAGGATGGGGACATAGCTACAAGATATGGAGCATGATGGGGACATTGCTACAAGAGGACCAGGACAGGGACATTACTACAAGATGAGGACCAGGATGGCAGACATTACCACAAGAAGGGGACCAGGATGGGGACATTACTACAAGATGAGGACGAGGCTGGGGACATTACAACAAGAAGGGGACCGGATGGAGATGGGGACATAGCTACAAGAAGGAGACCAGGATAGGGACATAGCTACAAGATGAGGAGCATGATTTCCTGCAAAGAATGCAACCCTTAAATTATTTTTTTTCTATGTGCGGCCCATATACCCAGCCGAGTTTGGGACCCCTGGACTAGATTGTGCGAGGCAAGATACAGTAAATTCGTCGCGTGAGTACATGTATGCAAATCGCATACTTGTGGTCAAACCCCTCTTATACCAGCGCTGGAGAACCCTCACAGCGGGCAGTGCATGCGATGTGAGTATTCACAAGTCTGCAGGCACACAGCCTAAGCCAGGACAGCCCCTTTAAGCAAAAGAATAGGGTGGTATATTGAATAAAATGCTGCAACATATCTCTAAGCATCTTAGATCCCCGTTACACGCTTCAATGTCCCAGCGATCCCACCAACAATCCGATGTGGATGGGATCGCTGGGACATAGTTAGCTAAACACTGGTGAGCTGTCACATAGGCAGACTCACCAGCAATCAGGACCAGCGAGCACGCTGGTATCCAGGGTAAACAGCGGGTAACTAAGCTCCGCGTGGCGCTTAGTTATCCGCTGTTTACCATGGATACCCGATCAGGACCACAGAGCACTCTGGTATCCAGGGTAAACAGCGTGTATCTAAGCGCCGTGCGGCGCTTAGTTACCCGCTGTTTACCCTGGATACCCGATCAGGATCAGAGCACGCTGGTATCCATGGTAAACAGTGGCTATCTAAGCGTCGCGCGGCGCTTAGTTACCTGCTGATTACCCTGGATACCAGCTCCCAGCGTCTGCTATATGGCGCTGGGAGCTCGCTGTTCGTTGGTCTCTCGCTGTCACACGCAGCGATGTGTGCTGCCCAGCGGGAAACCAACGATAGATTTATGGCCCAGACCATTAGGCAACGATTAGCAATCAGCCAACTGATCGTTGGTACATGTCACACGCAATGATGTTGTTTCGACATCGTTGCAACGTCACCAGACTGGTGACGTTGCAACGATATCGTTCACAATATCATTGTGTGTAACGGGGCGTTTATACTCAGACTAATGTTTGCCAAACCTACAGATGTTGACAGGTTCAGCAGTCTAATGTGTATGGCGTCCCGACTCTCTCCCAAAAGCTGATGTTGAGGAATATAAAGATCCAGCATATCTGCTTTCAGACTTCTGTTTTTTTTCTTCTCCTCTAAATAAGCCACCACCATAAATTTATAGCAGTGGCTTTCACATAGAGAACTCTTGGCAAAGCAAGGGCTCCTATGTGTACTAGAGGCGGCAAAAACCGTTGACGTGCGAAAGATCGGCCAAAACATCATTCGGCTGAGTGTTTTGGAGCTGAAGATGCAGGATATCCAAAGTAGGAATAGAAGGAGCATGATACTTGCTATTTCTCTCTTTGTATTGTAGGGATCCGTACTCACTTGGCTGGGGTTGAGGTAGGCACAGGAAGTGGTATTGCTGAAATGTCCAAGCAAGTTTATTGAAACTGCATAAACTCCTCTGGATAGCAAAACGAACTAAACAAAGTGAAAACAAACAGAAAATAAACAGTCCATATAGCACTGCGGGTCCACCCGCTCAAGTCAATGTCTTTATCAACACATGGGAGGTCTCCACACCTCCAGCCACAGACACTGAATGAGAGACTCAATCTCCAATTTATCTGCCAAACCACACCCCTGGGTTGGGATATGCGAGCGGTCATTCCCACCCATCTGTTATTACTGCTCGTAAAAACCGGCCCTGGAATGGCTAAATATATGTGCTGGAGCATACTTCCGAGCTCACATCACCACAGCTAACAGCCATGATGACACATATCTCCTCGAGGACTTGTCCGCTGGCCATCTTACAATAGCTAAGTAGTGTAACACGCTATCAGTATCATATTGGAGTTTGTATGGCCTCTTGGAAAATAGGATACTAGTCCACTTTAATTTCAAAGTAAACTTATCCTATCAGTGCAGATGCAGGTAATGGTCAATTGTGAATTTACCTCCAAAAAGCAAATGCTTGTTTTGAAGGTCACCTTCAGATAAGGTGGCCGTGTTGGTCCTCAATTCCTGCATTCTGACAGGGTTCTGCTGCACATAATCCAGACATGTCAGCCCATGATGGACATTTAGGGAACCCCCCAACATAACTAACCTGAATGTATGAACCTGTGCTCAGTTACCGTCTTCTGAGCTGCGGATGGACAGAGTGGAATGATGCAAAAAAAAAAAAAAGAAGTATTCAGACATCCTATTGCTGAAGTATGTCAGAGCAAAGCGTGGGGATTTGTCACGGCTGATTAAACACTGGTGCAGTGGGTAATCTGACAAGGGTGGAAGAATGTGTGAGGACAATTTCTTGACTCATCTTTAACATGCATGGCTGAGAAAGTTTTCAAAAGCCGCCTGACCTCAGAGACTGAGGAAAGCGAATGCTAAAATAATACATGGTACAATACAGAACCTACACGTGACATATATACAATAGATAAGGTCTGCTGTGTTTAACAGTTCACGCAAAGTGGATGGGATTTCATGAAAACTCATGTTCACCGAGCTTTTAAAGAAGATGCGGAGCTGTGCCACGGACGGCTGATGCTCACCTTCTCCATAGAACAATCCTGCTCCTATTATATTAATGGAATGAGGTACTCTCCAAAGCCTCCCAAACTCTCTAAAGGCTGACAACTGTCTTGTACACAGGAATGCTCGGCTCGGCAGAGTGCTCCTGTGATCTCTAGGAAAGCTGGATTCCTTTGGCAGTGGCTTATCTCCAGAGAACAAAGAATTACCGTATCCGTCAGGAATCATATTGGGTCCACCATCTGTCAGGGGAGACTCCCAAAGGTCCCAAAACACATTAGACTAACTGACTCGGCCAACTTTCATCTAATATGTTTGGTGGCCTTAAAACCTAATCACCCAAAAGTTTTGTCTTTTGTAATTTTCATGTCACAAAAAAAAATTATTCAAAAAAGTATTCCAATTAAGTTAGAAAATAATATCACGCCATATAAAATGCACGTCAGGACGGGAAACCTCAGAACTGTGCTGGGATTTAAAATTGCCTTCATTTAAGCCCCCCGAATACGTCACAGGATTTTTTTTTTAAATGAAGCACTAATATTACAGCAGCTCAAAAAATATATATTTTAGATGCATTTCTGTTTTTGCCAATTCTTTATACTTATATAAAGCATTATACAGTACATTACAATGCTGTATTTTAACTAACAATTGTTTTAAATCCATATGAAGAAAAACAACGGATGTCACTCACCGTTCAAATATGCAAAAACTTTATTCCGAAGTACAAGGCATCTGCACGGGAGACATGTGAAAAGTACGGACTACGGCCGTTTCGCGCTCCTGCGCTTCTGGACCCGTTGAAGCGCAGGAGCGCAAAACGGCCGTAGTCCATACTTTTCACGTCTCCCGTGCAGATGCCTTGTACTTCGGAATAAAGTTTTTGCATATTTGATCGGTGAGTGACATCCGTTGTTTTTCTTCATATGGATTTATTGCATGTTGCTGCTTATGGATTGAGCACCCGTTCATTGCCTTGGGGTTTTATGGCGACATAATTGCTATGTGTGTTTTCTGCCTCTGGGATTCAGATAGAGGAAAAGGTGGAACAGTGGTGCTTAGAGCTTTTTTTTTGTATCGTAACAATTGTTTTATCTAATCAAAGAAAAATTGCGATAATATTGTTATAGGATAGTTGGGATTGTGTTGCCGACCCTTGCAGGACAATGGGGGCATTTTAAATTCTAGGCAGCACCATAAACCATAATTATTATGTGCTTATAATATAAAGATTCCAAAGACAGAATTATATTGTATATTAAAAATATATATTATTTTATATAAAAATGTATACTAAAAAAATCACTGTATTCATTACTTTCATCCAATCTACTGCAGGCCAGATCGTCTTTAAATGAACACTCTAGGAAAAAAATAGAGAAGAAAAATTATCAAGGGAATTATGTCTATAACTCAGAATAGAGTTATAAAATAGAGCAGAGCCCAAAGATTTGCAATGTGAATTCAAAGAACGCCAAACAAAGTAGTCACTGTCCTGCCCTTAGGCTCCATACGAGGCATAACCCGATTTATCTGACTTCGTCTTCCTTTAAGTTGTAATCATATTGCCAATCATTGCTAGATTTCTTCTGACCAGCCGAATATTCATGCTTATTTGAATTTACTTTCTTTTTTCCTGAATAATTTTGGATTCGTCAGTCCTTTGTAGTCTTGGAGCAAAATTACCGCACTGTCATTCAGGCATCACAAAGCTGTCAGGATCATCCTCGATCCTCAAATACCTGGGACAGCTCAATCTCACCACAGTCTCATCATCAGAGAACGACGTCCGAGTGCTGTGTGGATGTCACTCTCCATACTGCAAAAGTCAAGAAACGTAACCATTTTCTTTTGCTGCCACTTGATGTTGCCTCATGGATCAGAGATCTCTGCCATCTCACAGGGAATTGCCTGACAAATCATGTCAAATGGCCGTGACTTACAAAAATAAGTCTCATCCAGTGCTTCAAAGGTGACCATGAGAGGTCAATGTGATTACATATATATATATACACTAGCTGAAGAGCCCGGCGCTGCCCGGGAATAGTAACTAACTGTGGTTAGTTATAGCAAATTATAATTATCCTCCATCCCTTAGTCCCGTGCCCATATACCCATCATACATATCCACCATCCCATAGGCCCGTGCCCATATACCCATCACACATCCTCCATCCCATAGTCCCATGCCCATATACCCATCATACATATCCTCCATCCCATAGGCCCGTGCCCATATACCCATCACACATCCTCCATCCCATAGTCCCATGCCCACATACCCATCATACATATTCGCCATCCCATAGTCGAGTGCCCATATACCCATCACACATCCTCCATCCCATAGTCCCATGCCCATAAACTCATCACACATATCCTCCCTCCCATAGTCCCGTGCCCATATACCCATCATACATATCCACCATCCCATAGTCCCTCATACATATCCTCCATCCCATAGTCGAGTGCCCATATACCCATCACACATCCACCATCCCATAGTCCCATGCCCATATACCCATCATACATATTCGCCATCCCATGGTCGAGTGCCCATATACCCATCACACATCTTTCAGCTCATAGTCCCATGCCCATAAACCCATCATACATATCCTCATCCCATAGTCCCATGCCCATATACCCATCATACATATCCTCCATCCCATAGGCCCGTGCCCATATACCCATCATACATATCTTCCATCCCATAGTCCCGTGCCCATATACCCATCATACATATCCTCCATCCCATAGTCCAGTGCCCATATACACATCACACATCCTCCATCCCATAGTCAACCATTATGACATCATAAGCGGCGGGGCTTGCAACCTATGATGAATCAGCGTCGCCATGGCAACCATTATGACATCATAATGAGGGGCGGGGCTTGATACGCACACTTTTTCCCCATTACGTAGATAGGGGCAAAATTGTTTGGTGAATTGGAACGTGCGGGGTTAAAATTTCGCCTCACAACATAGCCTATGACGCTCTCGGGTTCCAGACGTGTGACTGTGCCAAATTTTGTGGCTGTAGCTGCGACGGTGCGGATGCCAATCCCGGACACACACACACACACACATACATACATACACACACAGTGTGAAAATAAGTATTTGATACACTGCCGATTTTGCAAGTTTTTCCATCTGCAAAGAATGGAGAGGTCTGTAATTTTTATCATAGGTACACTTCAACAGTGAGAGACAGAATCTAATAATAAAAACTAGAAAAAACATTATGATTTTTAAACAATCAAATTGTATTTTTATTGCATGAAATAAGTATTTGATCACCTTCCAACCAGCACTAATTTCTCCAAGGCCGGGGTCACACTTACGAGAAACTCACACGAGTCTCGCGTCTCAATACCCGGCACTGCCGCCGCCACTCGGACCGGAGCACTCAGCTGCATAGAAATACACACTCCGGTCCAGAGTGCCGGCGGCAGTGTTGGGTATTGAGACGCCAGACTTGTGCAAGTTTCACGCAAGTGTGACCCCGGCCTAAGAAGTCCTCCTATTCTGCACTCATTACCTGTATTAATTGCACCTGTTTGAACTCGTTAACTGTATAAAAGCCACCTGTCAACGCACTCAATCACACAGCAACCTCTCCACCATGGTCAAAACCAAAGACCTGTCTAATGACACCTGGGACAAAATTGTAGACCTGTATGATGGGATGGGCTACAGGACAGTAAACAAGCAGCTCGGTGAGAAGGCAACAACTGTTGGCACGATTATTAGAAAATGGAAGAAACACAAGATGACTGTCAATCGTCCTCGGTCTGGGGCTCCATGCAAGATCTCGCCTTGTGGGGTAAGGACGAATCTGAGGAAGGACAGGAATCAACCCAGAACTACACGGGAGGACCTGGTTAAAGACCTGAAGAGAGCTAGGACCACAGTCACAAACATTACTGTTAGTAACACACTACGCCATCATGGATTAACCCTTCTCACGCCAACACATATTCAGGCCAGTTTGAAATTCACCAATGACCAGCTGGATGATCCAGAGGAGACATGGGAGAAGGTAATGTGGCCAGATGAGACCAAAATAGAACTTTTTGTATCAACTCCACTTGCTGTGTTTGAAGAAAGAAGGATGAGTACAATCCCAAGAACACTGTCCCAACCATGAAACATGGTGGGGGAAACTTCATACTTTGGGGTGCTTTTTTGCAATAGGGACAGGATGACTGAACCGTATTTAAGGGAGGATAGATGGGGTCATGTATCACAAGATTTTGGCCAACAACCTCCTTCCCTCAGTAAGAGCATTGAAGAAGGGTCATAGCTAGATCTTCCAGCAGGACAATAACCTGAACCACATGGCCAAGGAAATTTAAGAGTGGCTCCATAAGAAGCATTTCAAGGCCCTGGAGTGGTCTAGCCAGTCTCCAGAACTGAACCCAATAGAAAATGTTTGGAGGGAACTAAAATTCAATATTGCCCAGCGACAGTCCCAAAACCTGAAAGATCTGGAGATCTGTATGGAGGATTGGGCCAAAATCTCTGCTGCAGACGTGTGCAAACTTGGTCAAGAATTACAGGAAACGTCTGACCTCTGTAATTGCAAACACAGGTTTCTGTACCAAATATTAAGTTCTGTTTTTCTATTGTATCAGGTATTTAATTTGCAATTTATTGCATGAAATACGTAAATATCATACAATGTGATATTCTGGATTTTTCTTTTTAAAAGATTAGGTCTCTCACAGTTGAAGTGTATCTATGATAAAAATTACAGACATCTCCATTCTTTGTAGGTGGGAAACATAGCAAAATCGGCAGTGTATCAATATATATTATACAGCGTGCATGTGTGAGTATATATGTGTACACACACACCAAGACAACAAGGTGGACCTATTTAGTCTTGCACAAGATCAATCTTCCTACAGAACGTTCATCCAGTAAATAAAATATTTCATCTTAATATATACTTACCTTGTAATGTCTTCACATCTTGTTCCGTCCAAATGTGTCCGGATCACACAATTTCAAGTGGCGGAAGTTCATCGACTGCCATATTGGGACACCCAAGTGATGGGTGTCTCAATATGGAAACAGCCTCTTGTGCGGTACCACTAGCGGAACACCGTCACCCCACACACACTGTATATGCCGTACACACCACACACACACTGTATACGCCGTACGCACCACACAAACACACTCTGTATATGCCGTACTCGCCACAGACACACACACAGTACACGCCATACGCAGCCTCTTGCGCGATACCACCAGCGGAACACTGTCGCGAACACGCCGCCGCCGGAATCAGCCAAATGATTCACTGGCTTGAGAGATTCTCAACGCTGCAAAGCCTACCCCATCGTGACATTACCGCTCTCCCAATGCGATAGCATTGGACCTTCATCTAGTAGAATATAAGAATGTCAGACTTGGTTGCTTACAGTATGTTGGCACTTATTATCTATACATTTAATATTTACATAGGGTTGCCGGTTGCCATAGTAAATATGCACATTAACTGTATATTATTTTTTCATACGTACTCAAAACAATACCATTTAAAGGAGGTAAAATCCATATTGTAAATCCCGGCATTTAATTACTGTACATGTTATCTACAAGGGGTATCTGTGTGGCTTGGAGTAAACTTGGGAAATTCCAAGATTTTGTCTCCTAAGGAAAATTCCTGCCCATATCCACAGTATGGCTTACGAACATCATGGACTGAGGTCAGCGGCTTCAGATCTGATTTTTTTTTCCCCCTATAAAAAATTGCGTGTGAAACACATTTTATCTGAAAGCGTTAAGGACCGTACCGGTTACCTTTATTTGCACTCACAGCCCCTAATTCTCTCTAGGTTTATAGTCAGCGTTTGCTTGTACCAGTCACAACTCATGGTCAAAAGTGGCGCTATTTGTTTTTTTTTTTCTATTTTCCACAAAAAAAATATATAGCACCGGGATAAGTAGGAGCAATTCTTTCAATTTTTTTTCCATAGCATAATGTAATTTAGCGTGCATAATAAACTGATGAAGACTCCAGACATGGCAGCTCATTTCTCCATTACTTCATACCGAAGGGGACAACATTTCATCAATAATGACCCTGGAAAAATGACACGGAAGACGACACAGTGTAGAAATCATTTTGCTGTCCTGTATAATTGTCAGTAAGTGCGGCCGGCTCATCCCATCATATAGGCTTCTAGATTTCAGTGGGTAAAAGCCTGCATGGAAGAGGAACAGCTTGCCTCCTGCCTGACATCCCCTGAAAGAAGAGGCAGTAAACATTTATTGCTGGCTGTAAAATTCATTATCACCTTTTCTAAAGAGCCATTTCTATTCAGGACCTCTCCTGTATGCTGAACATGGAGGTGCAGTAAAACAATGCAATCTTCCAGCCTCTTGTGACACCAGCAAACTGCGCAAAGACGACAGCGAGCCAACCGGGCGAGGATTGCTATAGCACGGCGGCTTGTTAGGATGGGAGAAAGATTACCTGCATCAGGGCGAGCAAGACCGCTCTATACATCGGAGCCTTGTTATTCATTACCGAAGACATTTATCAGAAAAGGATGCAATAGCCATATACCACAAAGCTGGGAAATGATCGGATTTTAGGAAATAAAAAATAAAAATAGAATAAATAATGCAATTTAAAAGCTGTATACAGTGGGTATGGAAAATATTCAGACCCCTTTAAATTGTCCACTCTTTGTTTCATTGCAGCCATTTGGTAAATCCAAAAAAAGTTCTTGTTTTTTCTCATTACTGTACACTCTGCACCTCATCTTCACTGAAAAAAACAGAAATGTAGACATTTTTGCAAATTTATTAAAAAAGAAAAACTGAAATATCACATGGTCGTAAGTATTCAGACCCTTTCCTCAGACACTCATATTTAAGTCACATGCTGTCCATTTCCTTGTGATCCTCATTGATATGGTTCTACTCCTTCATTGGAGTCCAGCTGTGTTTAACTAAACTGATAGGACTTGATTTGGAAAGGCACCTGTCTATATAAGACCTCACAGCTCACAGTGCATGTCAGACCAAATGAGAATCATGAGGTCAAAGGAGCTGGCCAAGGAGCTCAGAGACAGAATTGTGGCAAGGCACACACCTGGCCAAGGTTACCAAAGAATTTCTGCAGTACTCAAGGTTTATAAGAGCACAGTCCTTAACTGGAAGAAGTTTGGGACCACCAGAAGGATTGCTAGACCTGGCTGTCCAGCCAAACTGAGTAGTCGTGGGAGAAGAGCCTTGGTGAGAGAGGTGAAGAAGAACCCCAAGATCACTATGGCTGTGATCCACAGATGCAGTAGGGAGATGGGAGAAAGTTCCACAAAGTTAACTATCACTGCAGCCCTCCACCAGTCGGGCCTTTATGGCAGAGTGGCCCAATGGAAGCCTCTCCTCAGTGCCAGACAAATGAAAGCCCGCATAGAGTTTGCTAAAAAACGCATGAAGGACTCCCAGACTATGGGCTCATACTCACTTGTGAGAGACTCACACGATTCTCGTGTGAGTTTCTCGCCTGAAAACCTGGCACTGCCGCCGGCATTCGGACTGGAGCATGCGGCTACATGTATTTCTATGCAGTCGCATGCTCCGGTCCGATTGCCGGCAGCAGTGCTGGGTATTCACGCGAGAGACTCGCATGAGAATCGTGAGAGAGACTCGCATGAGAATTCTCTGGTCTGATGAGATGAAGATAGAACTTTTTGGCGAAAATCCTAAGCGGTATGTGTGGAGAAAACCAGGCACTGCTCATCACCTGCCCAATACAATCCCAACAGTGAAACATGGTGGTGGCAGCATCATGCTGTGGGGGTGTTTTTCAACTGCATGGACAGGACAATTAGTTGCCATTGAAGGAAACAAACACGGCCAAATACAGAGATAGCCTGGATGAAAACCTCTTACAGAGTGCTCTGAACCTCAGACTTGGCGTAAAACACTTGTAAGAAAGGAAAATACTTTTTAAAGTGAATGTGATACAACATGATGTAGGGACAAAAACCCTGATTCCAGCAATGTATCAATTACTGGGCTGCTTGCTGTGGTTTTTGTACAATCCCTGTTTTCTCTGCTTCAGATCCAGCAGTTTTCTGAATGCGTTTTCTGAATGCTGAGCTCTGTATAACCCCACACCACTGATTGGAAGCTTCCTGTGTACACTGTGCATAGGCAGAAAGCCGTCAATAAGTGGGGGGAGCGGGGTTATACAGAGCTCATGAATATGGAGGACTACATGGCAACAGGTTTACTGGTCCTCTAGTGAAAATCTCATGCTGACAGGTCATTTTGTCAAAACTACAGCAAACAGCCCAGTAACAGTGAGCGGCAAACCTGAACAGTAAAGTTCTGGGTCCGTAGTGAACACCTAGTGTCCGTGCATGGACTCTGAACACAGACTTTTTAAGGAAGTCAGTATTCCTGTCCGGGCTTGGCCCCCTGAGCATCGGCTGTTTCGCAATGCTGTCATGTGTGTGACCAAGCAAGAAACACCCGCAGCTCTGATCATCTGTAAGTTAGTTGATGACAGAGCGCTGGGGTTCCCACACTGTCAGATGGCGACATATGAGCCTGCAGTGTCCAGCGCTGCTGTGAGAAAGGTCACCAGAGTTTATGGCTGTAGTACTCTTATCAGCGACGCCTGTGACTGGTGGTAACCTTTTTACCATATCTGACAGCTTGGGAAACGCAGCTCCCTGCCTGGCGGTAACCATCTTACCACCAATCAGAACGCATGTTTTCCGTGCTGTCACGCAGATGACAGCATGGCAATGAATGGATGTTTGGGCCCCCCATTCATCTGAATGTGGTCCGGGTTCAGGTTCGAATACTGTTCTGGTACCCGAACCAAACTTATTTTTAAATGATCGCCAGAACCCGCCGGACCCGGACATCCACGAGTTTGCCTATCACTACATAGTAAGGGACATATCATTGGAATTAGAGTCACTGTCTCTACATTATTATGCTCTCAGACTAAGTGGCAAATTTCAGTGGGGAACTACAGTAATCTAGAGATAGGATGATTCTGCCAGTTAGATGGGTGCTTGACATTGGATGCAATAATGTGGACACCCCTGGATACAAGTATACTGCCCATAAAGGAGGAGGCATAAGGTCTCAATAGTTTATTTTATGGGAATTTAGGCTGTCTTGGCTCTACTGAAAAAGGGGGGGGGGGCGCTGAATTTGGCGTGTGGCTACGACTGACTCTCACAGTAAGAACGTTGCGGACCACAGCTTTTATAGATTTCTAAGAAATAGTATTTGACACGTAGAATATAAAGGACACAGATCTAGTACATTAAAAACCAGGTGGACAGAGGTGTCAGGTCAGTTTAGTCACAAGGACTAGAAAGACTTCCATCTTGTTGCAGTCCATGACAAAACCTTTATTGGCCTGAACACAGAATTGAAGCAGATTCCAACCAGTGGCAGCTTCTTCCTTTTGCTGCCCGTTCTGCTCCTCTACTATTATAAAAGGACCAGCTACTCTGGAAAAATAAGAGCATATGGACTAATCCCTCTGTTGCGTCCCCGCACGGCAGGGGGTGACAGGGGAAACCTCTGCATTCATCTGCCTTGTGTTATCTATAGGGATGGTTTTATTCGTAGCGTGCACATTATACAACACGATTATTGGACACCATTACGAGAATTATGCACAGTATCATTATTCTGTACGGCATGAGCTTTTGCTTTCCTTTTCCTCAAATGAGGATGAGTAGTGTTGCAGACAGGGGGATAATACGGTTTTCTGCATCCACCACCTCCTTTTATAGAAACTTTCACCTTTTCTTATATAGGGATGGGAAGATTCCACGAAAAGACAAAGTACAATGAGAGGTTCATGAGCTACTTTCAGCCCAAAGAAATCTATCAATTACTCCTCTACAAGAGCAACAGCCTTAGAATACCCATATAAAATGACAACAAAAATACTGCATGACAGTGCGCATATTCCTTACCACACACATTCATCTTCCTCATACACATACCATACACAGGTATACAAATACACATCACACGTCCTAATTTCAAACTAACAAAAGTCCAACACTCATCTACTGTATGTGATTTATGTTTTTTTGTAATTTCAAAATCCAGAATAATAAAACATAATGGTGCACAATTTCAAAAAGTCATAGCCTTATTATCCAACGCATTTCAAACCTAGAATTTTAGGAGGTTCTTGGTCACTCACGGCACAATGAGAGACTGTTGACTAAGAACCTCTGAAAGTTTGAAATGCGCAGTCTTTTACGGTAAAACTTTTTACACTTGTGCTGATCACAATTATTTTTTTATTACGCTGGATTTTAATATATGTAATAAAGGACAAAAAGGGTTTGTTAATAAAGAAAACGAGTGGTGGAACACAGTTTGTTGTTGGGCATTAGTATGCTGCTCCCGCCATAGCCGGCTGGAGAATGCTTCTTAGCATCGTCTATAAAATTACAATGTTTAATGAACCATCTTAAGGATTCATACTTCTAAGAAGTGGAACGGAGAAAAAGAACTCATTTTTCCTATCTTTTGTCCACTCTTACTTTTTTGTGAATTTTGTAAAAGACCTCAATTTCTTACGGTACGAACCCAATCCATTATTGTTACATGAAGCTAAAAGAGATTTCAGCTCACCCCAATTGCTGATTACAAAATATTCTGAGGATCCCGAGAAACGGATTTGTGTCTCTGCCAAGACACTGGTTTCGTATAACAAAAAAGGGAAGAAGAATCCAGCTCCAAAGTAATAAAAAAATTTCAAAAAACTTTATTGATATTCAGTAAAAAATAGGGTTACAAGATAAAATTCAATACAAAAGAGGGAGAGCACCTGAGTAGCTCGTTTTGAACACGCAGTGTTCTTCGACTAAGTATTATTATTACCCTTGGCCATATGGACACATAAACATCTTCTGATACCGCATTGAGTAATCATGGTCCATTCACACTACTCATCTTCTGGATATTCTAGCGAGATCCTTGACAGGCTGCAATTCACAATAGGCGCCCAGTGTGGCCACACACAGCATGAACCTCTCTCGACAGTATCACAAAATAATGTGTTTTCCACTGTTATTGATGGGGCAGTGCTCAAATGTATATCGATGGGAAATCTAGATGAATTTCTGTTGAGCATTTATGTAGAAACGGAAGAATCCGTTTCTGGACCCCATGACCATCATCGCAATCCAATGCCAGCCCATCATTACAGTCCATGCGATGGACCATCCTATGTGTCATTATAATGGTCAACTAGAAATGGCTACACTACCTGAAATAGCGGGCACCTTCAAGAATGGATAGGCATTGCTTTATGTAACAAAAGACCTCGATTAAATCCATACAACACATAGGCATTATGTTATCAAAACCTGTTCTGCGCCCGTTTCAGCCTTTTTTCTCAACTAATAGGCAGTAAAGAGTGGTCGTAAATGGCTGCACATCCAGTTGGAAGAATGTCTCAAGTGGGGTACCACAGGGCTCTGTCCTGGGCCCTGTATTGTTCAACATCTTTATCAACGATTTAGATGAAGGAATTGAGGGTAAACTGATTAAATTTGCTGATGACACAAAGCTAGGAGGGATAGCTAATACTAGAGAAGAGAGAGAGAGGATTCAAAAAGATTTAAATAAACTGGAGAAGTGGGCAGCAACTAACAGAATGGTTTTTAACAGGGAGAAATGCAAAGTACTACATCTGGGCAATAAAAATGAAAAAAGCATATATAGAATGGGAGGAATAGGGCTAAGTGACAGCACATGTGAAAAAGACTTGGGTATACTAATAGATCACAGACTGAATATGAGTCAACAGTGTGATGCAGCAGCAAAAAAGGCTAATGCAATTCTAGGATGTATTAACAGAAGCATACAGTCTAGATCACGTGAAGTCATTATTTCCCTCTACTCCTCTTTGGTCAGACCTCATCTGGAATATTGTGTCCAGTTTTGGGCACCACATTTTAAAAAAGACATCAACAAACTGGAGCAAGTCCAGAAAAGAGCGACCAGAATGGTGACCGGTCTGCAAACCCTGTCTTATGAGGAAAGGTTGCAGGATTTGGGAATGTTTAGTTTGCAAAAGAGAAGACTGAGAGGAGACTTAATAGCTGTCTACAAATATCTAAAGGGCTGTCACATTGTAGAAGGATCAACTTTATTCTCATTTGCACAAGGAAAGACTAGAAGCAATGGGATGAAACTGAATGGGAGGAGACACAGATTAGATATTAGAAAAAACTTTTTGACAGTTAGAGTGATCAATGAGTGGAACAGGCTGCCACGAGAAGTGGTGAGTTCTCCTTCAATGGAAGTCTTCAAACAGAGGCTGGACAGACATCTGACTGGGATGATTTAGCGAATCCTGCTTTGAGCAGGGGGTTGGACCAGATGGCCCAGGAGGTCCCTTCCAACTCTACGATTCTATGATTCTATGATTAAAGACAAGAAAAAAAAGACGGCGGAGTCCTGTCATTGTGTGATGTTTGCGATCAGATCCTAACAAAACCACGTTTTACATATTTGCTCAAGGTTATTAAAATCTGCTTTCCCTAACAGCACAATACAAGCAGATGAGGAGGGGGGGAATAAGATCACCAAGACTCTGGCAGACGCATAATTAAATAACTTCTAAACAATGGTCCCAACATACATTTCTATAAAGTGCAAGCATTTCAATCACTTTCTTTGTATATTGATCTGCAATTATTTACATATGAATTCTGCTCTTCTTAGCTCAAAACCATCTTCAGTCTGTCAATAACTGTAGACCGAGCTCCGCTCATTGTCTGGAAGCATGCCAATGTTAAATGACTTTTTTATTACGATATTTCAATTTAGCTATTCATTTTTTGAAGCTGATAGCAAGAATGTGATGGAAGCAGACTTTAACTGTTAAGACTCAATCATGTTTTTTTTTTTGCTGGAAAAGAGAAGCTTTTTTTGCAGTCCAGAAGTAACCACATACATCTACACGGATGTTTGACGACTACATTTCTGCTGCTTGGTTTAAAAGGGTGGTCCTACAAACAAATTAACTTTCATCCTAAATGCCGGTCTTAATTAATGCCATAATTGAATCTATTTTATAATATACTTTTATTAAAAATGCCCTATCCTTCCCTAACTAAACGATCTATGACAAATACCTCAACTTTCAGGAACCAGTACCGTTGCCACAAGTTTTAAGGGGTGAGAGGGGGCACTGGGCTCTGCACGCCGTGTATCCTTACAATGCACACTGACAGTGTGCTCTGTTGCCAGCTCGTTTTCTACTGATCTGAGATGGAGAGAGAGTGCATTGTCACTTTTTTGTGCACAGGGACAGTGCAGGGACTAGCCCAGCTACTGAAATGAAGGTCACCGATGACGCTTTGTTCCAGGAAAGAATAGAGGGTATGGCAGTGACCGCATGCCCTGGGATTCTCATATAAAGCATTATCAAAAAGGAAGTTATTAAAAAAAAATAGAAAGCAGTTAAATAGTGTAGTTAGGGGTGAACAGAGAATTTTTAACTAAAGAATATTAGAAAATAGTTTAGATTATGGCATTAAATAGATACGCATTTAGGAAGAAAATTACGTTGTATTTCGGACCTCCCGTCTAAGGTTTCATTTACATAGCCCAATCATATCTGTTAAATGACTGGTGGCCGATTAGTAGAATATTTACACAGGCCAGTTAGGATTACTTTAGTCTATTTTAGGATTAGTGTAGACAGGCCAATGTTTAAACATCCACGTGCACCGAATGATCGTTAATACAATCATTCTGTGCAGATATATGATCACCATTGTTAACACAGAACGATGTGCTGCCAAGAACTATGATATTTAAGCCAATTTAAAAATCGTTTCACCTGCAGCCGACTGCATGTTTTGCTCTTTCCTTAGATGATTGCCCAATCATCGGGAAACAATCACTCGTTTCCAATTTTCGGCCAGTGTAAATGCGGTTCAAGGTGTAGCTCAAAAACTGGGGTACACAATTAAAAAAATGGCACAAAACATATGCCCTGATTGCATGCCTCTGTAGGCCTATACAGTTGCATACATCTGCAAATGACCCCTACTAAGAAAATAAATTTATTACATACGACAGTTTAGGATTTTGTTTCATCTCATTCTATTGAAAAACATTGTCAACTAGACCTTCCAGATATAAACCTCAACAGCAAAATGTTAAACAGCGCCATTAATTCCCCACTGCTTTACAAACATCATCATCTTTGTCCCTATTGGGGCTCACAATCTATTATCACAAACACTTGATTGCAGTTGTTGCTGCTGAGGGTGGCCCAACCAGTTATTAGGTGTAGGACACAATCACTTTTTCACACAGGGCCCTGTAGGTTTGGATTTCTTTTTCCCTTAATAGAGACCTTCAATTAAAAAAAGCATTTTGTGATTGTGTTATCTTTGTCTAATAATTAAATTTGTTTGGTGATCTGAAACATTTAAGTGTGACAAACATGCAAAAGATTAGGAAATCAGGAAGGGGGCAAATACTTTTTTCACACAACTGTATATACACACATGCAGGAAGAGGCTTGTTAGTCACTGTCAGAGGGCAGGGAGAAGACGCCAGGGACCCGCCTGCACGACTAGTCTGTAGTGCGACTCAGTACCCGGCAGTGATTAAAAGCATTTTTTACTCTGAAATGCCGCATTTCAGAGTATGACATATGTCACTGTGATTGAGCAGCTATGAGCATCGGATACATGCATCCCACGGTTTGGGCACCATACATCAGCTGACCGGTTCCCTTTAAAATGAGATTACATTAGCTAATTTTGCAGCATTACATGAACGCTAATCCCCAAATATTAATCCATCAGCGGATGTTTAAAGCATGATTACACAGGCAGATGGTACTGCAGATGTGCTGTCACAAGTCACTTGTTGGGTATCCTGAAGCCTGGGGCTCCTTCCCCTGTTCCTAACGTTAGGGGTGCCATAGCTATCCCTGCTCCCCGGATTACCTGGTGCCTGGATGAGCTCCTGAATCCGCCCTCAGTCTGTTTCCTCCACCCACTCAGGGAAGAGGGGAGTGGTAGGGTATGGCTATACACCAACCAGGTTAACAATGTAATACAAACAGGGATAAAGGAAAACATCAATCTTAAAAAAAATTCACTGATAGACAATAGAGGGAGACACCAGGGAATGAAGGATGGGAAAAATCAAAGTAGGAGACGGAGAGGATTTGCACACAACCAAAACCTAGCAACAGTCTTAGATAAATCCATCAAGAGCCTTCTCAAACAACACACCAGCAACTCCCGAACCATGCAGCAATGAAGCCAAGTCTGGCAATGCTTACTTGCCAGAGTCCAGTTTATATCAGAGAGGGGAGTGGCCAACAGTGAACAGCTGAGAGTCTTAAGGTAGGTAAGCTTCCAGGAGCTCTCAACTGAGTAAATAACCCCTGCACTGCTAGAAGAAACATGGACAGTTTAATACAAAGGTGACGTGCTTCTAGACAGTGAAGGAGTAGGAGAAATCGACAGCGCAGTTTTCTGGCTCCTCTCTGTTGCAGCAACACCATGACATGTGAACTGAGCGATCTATAATACAGTGCACTTGGCCTGTCATTGCTTTCGGTAGTGAAGATCCCGGTTACGCTGCCGAGAATGATGATCTTTCGGGCAAAAAACATTATTTCACCCATTGTAAAAAGGATGAAATTCACATCTACATCCATAGTGAAAAATAAAAGTCAAGGATTAATTTACTTTTGTTTTTATTTTTGCGGAAATGCTATTTTTTTTTACTCAGCGTTAATGCCTGCTAAAGAATTTTTTTTGC
The DNA here is from genome assembly GCF_039654945.1 of Dendrobates tinctorius. NCBI lineage: Eukaryota > Metazoa > Chordata > Amphibia > Anura > Dendrobatidae > Dendrobates > Dendrobates tinctorius. The sequence continues at coordinate 11,116,230 of NW_027361716.1, forward strand.
CCTTTACCTACATAATACCTGAATATTCTGCGATATCATCAGACTTATTTGGATTTTTCACATTCCCTCTGACATGTGAATAAGTCTGAGTTTTCAGGTGAGCAGCTGACCTAAGTTCAGGGCCAGGTTTCAAGAAACCTTCTCACCTTGGTAAATATAAGTGAGCCTCTGCACTTTTCCGGAAACATCCTGGGATCTTCCTACAAATTTTCCACCAGGCTTTTTTTCTGAGAAAAAAGGTAACAGTCTCATTTCCTACACAGTAAAACCTATTGTAAGGCCTTTATGGACAACATGGCACGCGATCATTGTTATGGGAGGTTATACTGCTTTCTTTTACTACAAGTCATTACGTCTATTGTAAAAATGTCCGACCACTGACATGAGGCCTAAATTTAATAAGGCAACAAAGACTTAATGCCATAGAAACTTTGGTTTTTTTTCAGCCAATGTCACGGGGAATGGGCTGTAAACTACAGCCTTCTTTTTGTAATTAATTTGTCTATGTTCCTAAAGTAAAGTTTGAAAGTTTGCAGAATATGAGCGCTTCTCTCAAACTGAGGTCTTCATCTTTATACAAGACAAAACTGTGGCGCCCCTGAGGGTTCAGTTGCCACAGAGGTACTGCACCTCCTCCTGAGGTGTGGTACCCCACCATCCAGGTGAGTTGGAGGCTCCTAACCACGCTCCAAAACTCGCATCCCAGGCAACACGGTAGTTCAGCAAAGCCACATTGCGGCTCCCTGCTCAGAGTGTAGCGGAGCACCTTTGGTGGCTCCCTGCTTGGAACACGAAACGTGCTGGGAGGTGGGTGGAATTTAGAACACATAAAAGAGGGGGAAGGTTTAGAATTTCAGAGAGAGAGTTTGAGGTCAGTGAGTGGGAGAGTCACTCAGAGAGGAGTGAGGAAGAAAGATCCCTGGGAGAGGGATGGAGGAAGGAGTGCTGCAGCTGCCTCAGTGATCTGAGCCAGCTGGCACAGGAAGGGAAAGAAGGAGAAAGACGTTGAACAGAAACCTGATCTTCCATAAGAAGGAAAGACTAGTACGGAACGTAGGAGTAAAAGGGAACAGAGGACGTGGGTTAGAGGAAAAACCCTGCCTAGAAGTTCTAAGCGCAAGGCAGGGGCCCGGTCCCCGAGGCTGTATGGACACTAATGGTTCTGCAGCAGACACCGGTGGAGTAGTGGGATATAAATGCACTACTCCCATCTAAGACTTGGGGGCACAACAGCAACACTGATAGTGAGCCAGGATTCAGGAGTAAGGAGTCCCCGAAGCAGGCTACAGCGGTCTGCCGTACAAGTAGAGTTCTTGGGAACATCTGTCATGAGGAACTCCAGTGTAACTCAGTACTAGGAGATCTTCACACTTAAAGGCGCTATAAGAGGAGACGTTCAGAAAGGTACATGTTGGCGGAGTGTTGGAAGGGAGCATTCCATCTGACCTAGAGGTTGACTGAGTCCCTGACCCGGAGGACACGGCACGGAGGCAGGCACCTGTGTGTACTACAGACTGTGAGTAAAGCTTTGGAACTACAAGCCCCGGTGTCCTCCATTCATTCCTGCGCCAACACACCTAGTACCGCTACATCTGGGTACCAGCGTCCACACTGCCCTGGGACTACAGCTCCACCTGTGGGGAGCTTCACCATCTTGGCTGCAACACACCACTAGTCCCAGAGGATCTGCATGCAGCGTCGGCTTAACATCCCCCTTGCGGAGCACCACAGGTGGCGTCACAAACTATTCATCAATTCTACTTCATTGTTCTTTCACCCCATTTTGCCATGGAGCCCCAGGGCCACGGACCGGGTCACAGCTTCCGTGACAACTTCCATTGAGATCAACGGGCCCGGTGCAGAGTACCCCGATAGCCCTGGCCGGGGCGCTCCAAAACAACGTAAAAAGAAAAAAGATTTTCTTTAAAGGCAAATCCATTTTTAATAACTACTTGTATTGAATATTAATCGCTTAGTGACTGAGTCAATTTTGGCCTTTAGGACCAAGCCCCAATTTTCAATTCGAACAAATTAAGGCTGCACTCTGAAACGCTACAATACGTAAACATCGAATATATGACATTGGGGCTGCATTACTGCTGTATAAAACATGTAACAAAAAAAAAACAACGAAGATACTTAGCCCATTAATTGGAACAGCCAGCGACAAGGCCAAATTGTGCACCAAGTACATGTTGTCTACAGCAGTAATGCAGTTCCAATTTCATATATTCAATGTTGACATATTGCAGCGTTTCAGAGTGCAGCTTTGCATTCTTAGTTACACAGAGTCGTTCTCTTCACTTGCACCTGTTCATATATGTCTTTCTCTGTTTAGAAGTGCTGGTCAATCTTTTGTTTTATATTTGGTTTTCCATCTCACAATTCTGCCCTGTGTCACTTCATGTGGTAATAACCTTGGAAAGCTTCACCATATCCACCAAATCCGAGACGGTCTCTTCCTGACACATTGTACTTTAAGTTTCAGGTAAATACAAGTCAATATGTTTTGCATTTTTATGAAACTATCTGAAACTGGAGAAAAAATTTGAGTAATTAGCACTTTTCAAACTTATGTTTATACCGATGATCCCTTCAAGGAATATCATATAAATGTACGCGATTGCAGGGGTCTTAGGAGCTGAGCTTCCTCCACACAAAGCAGAAACCAGCTATAATATATTAGCCGGTATCTGCGCCTTACGCCAAGATCACACATGCGAGAAACTCAGCCGAGTCTCGCATGTTAACACCCGGCACTGCCGCCGGAACTTGGATCGGAGTGTGCGGCCGCATGCTCCGTTCCCGAGTGCTGAAGGCAGTGCCGGGTATTAACATGCAAAACTCGGCCGAGTTTCTCGCATGTGTGATCCTGGCCTTACAGCCAAAGATGGAGCGGAGGTCCAGCCACGGCTGTTTTTCCATTTAAACACTGCTGTCAAGCTGACAGAGGCATTTAAAATGGAACATGTGGTCCTATGACTGCCATCTTACGCCTCCTTTGAAGGCCTTGCTATATGCGAATCTTTAAAGCAGACCGTGATTTTCACTACTCTGTGGTACTGCAGTATATGAGTGATCTGACGATTGCAGGTTCAAGTCCCCTGGGAGAACTAAAAGTATTTTTTTAAGCTTTAAAGTATAGAAAAATGTAAAAAAATATATATATTTTTTTTAAGAGAGACAAACATATTACCATAAGTATTGGAGTTTCCATGAAAGTCTGATCTATCAAAAACGAATATAAAACTAATTTACCAGATCGGTAAATAATGTGAATGGAAGAAAAAGAATCTAGACTCCAGAGTTGCTGCATTTTTTTTGTCACTATGCCTCCATAAAAAATGCAATAAAAACTGACCATATCATCCTATATACCCCAAGTTAGCATCAATAAATCAGTCAGCTCAGCACGCAAAAAGCAAGCCCACATTCAGCTCAATGTACGGAAAAATAAAAACACAGAATTTACAACTTCAAAGCAAAACCCAAAAAATCATGGCGGATTTGCATTTTTTTTGTTCACAATTTCACTGCATTTGAAATTTTTCACATACAGTCTGTGGGTATGTGTCACCCCCTCAGTTGAAAGACCCTAGGTGGATGTTTCGGTGCCTGTTCAGAATCGCTGCCTGGAGTGGTCTTAAAGAGGTGTGCATATGCAGCTCGATAGGCCAGCCCTTGATTGTGGGACCCCTCTTATGGGAAGACTTCAGGCAATGACAAAGAAAATGTGCAGAGTCATGGGCAAAGGAAGAGAGAAGAGCGAACTGTCAGTCAAAGGAGAGCTTAGGGTTGCAGGATTAGTTGAGGGATCAGTTGCAATTTGGAATGACACCATCCATTTTTAATATATCATGTACTGAAAAATGGGGAAAAAATACAAGTTGGATGAAATTGTGAAAATAGTATGTAGCCATTTCTTTTTATTAGTAGCGAGAACAAATTCTGCCTGTTAAAGCCAATCGCTACTGCTGCAGGTAGGTAAGTGATCCTTCCATGCATTAACCTGGCAATGACGAACATGCACTGCTGGCCACGTTCCAGTCTACAGAGCACAGCCAATAAGTTAGTGGCAGAGAACAGGAAGTGTCAGCCTATAGTGAGCTTTAGTAGCTAGTAAGAAAACTGGAATATTTCAATTTTTTTATGTGGACAGTAGTAAATACAAAAGCAAACAAAAATACAAAAGCACCAAAAATCTAAAAAAAAAAAAAAAAAAAAAAGATTTAACTAACAGGCTAACAGGCAGAGTTCTGATGATACATTTCACATTCCATTTACCAATGTGACTGACCATTAATCATTATCATGTAAACATGACATGTATGCCGCAATCTGAACATAATTGAGTCTAATGGGACTCTGAACATGGAATGATCACAGACTGACTTTGCAGTTGTCTGTTTCTTCTATGGAACATTTGCTTCATTTGAACTCAGTAAAAATAAAAATAATAAAATAAAACACATGAAAAAGTTAGTGGCTAGCGCAGGTTTGCAATCCTGCAGAGTAGAAAGAAGGGTAAGGGGAGAAGACGGTAATTTAAATGACTGGATATGTGGGGAGAATATTAAGTTTCATACCCCAGTCTGTGTTTGGTCTGGAAAACAGGAAATGAAATATTTTAAACTAATTTAGAGGCCTGTAATTGAATCTGCCTATTTCAATTTAGACACCTAAGGAACAAAAAAAGAAAACATTTTCTCTGCTGTCAATTTACTTGCAAACAGGAGGCTGCTGCCTTGCAGATGCTATGCATTATAGATGTCTGGATGCATCTATGCATTATGGATAGGGCTAAAAATTAAATGGCGGGTAGCAGGTACGGTACATTTTTCTTAAACAGAGGTTGTGATCGCTAGGCCACCGAGGCTGCCTAAATTTACTTGAATGCGCTGAATTACATGAAGACGTACACCTAAATTAGGACAAATGTATTAATTATATATATATAAGTATGTGTGTATGTATGTATTTGTGTATGTGTGTATGTATGTGTGTCTGTATGTGTGTGTATTTATGCATGTGTGTGTATGTATGCATTTGTGTGTGTATGTATGCATTTGTGTGTATGTATGTGTGTGTATATGTGTGTGTGTGTATGTATTTGTGTATGTATGTGTGTATGTATGTATGTGTGTGTATGTATGTGTGTGTGTATGTATGTATGTGTGTATGCATGCATGTGTGTATGTATGTGTGTGTGTGTATATATGCATGTGTGTATGTATGTGTGTGTGTGTATATATGTATTTGTGTGTATGTATGTGTGTATATGTGTGTGTATGTATGTATTTGTGTGTATGTATGTGTGTATATGTGTGTGTATGTATGTATTTGTGTATGTATGTATGTATGTATGTATGTGTGTATGTATGTATGTATGTATGTGTGTATGTATGTATGTGTATGTATGCATGTGTGTATGTATATGTATGTGTGTGCATGTATGTATGTATGTGTGTGTATATGTGTGTATGTACTGTATGTATTTGTGCATGTATGTATGTGTGTATGTATGTGTGTGTATGTGTGTGTGTATTTATGTATGTGTGTGTACAGTATGTATGTCTGTGTATTTATGTGTGTATGTATGTATTTGTGTGTATGTATGTGTGTATATGTATGTGTGTGTGTGTGTATGTATGTGTGTGTACAGTATGTATGTCTGTGTATGTATGTATGTATGTATGTACTGTATATGTGTGTATGTATGTGTATGTATGCATGTGTGTATGTATGTGTGTGTATGTATGTATATGTAGGTATGTGTATGTATGTATGTGTGTGTATGTATGTATGTATATACACACACACAGTGAAGGAAATAATTATTTGATCTCTTGCTGATTTTGTAAGTTTGCCCACTGACAAAGACATGAACAATCTATAATTTTAAGGGTAGGTTAAATTTGAGAGATAGAATATCAAAAATTAAATTCCGAAAATCGCATTGTATAAATTATATAAATTTGCATTTTGCAGTGAGAAATAAGTATTTGATCCCTCTGGCAAACAAGACTTAATACTTGGTGGCAAAACCCTTGTTGGCAAGCACAGCAGTCAGACGTTTGCTGCAGTTGATGACGAGGCTTGAGCACATGTCAGGAGGAATTTTGGTCCACTCCTCTTTGCAGATCATCTGTAAATCATTAAGATTTGAAGCTGTCGCTTGGCAACTCGGAGCTTCAACTCCCTCCATAAGTTTTCTATGGGAATAAGGTCTGGAGACTGGCTAGGCCACTCCATGTCCTTAATGTGCTTCTTTTTGAGCCACTCCTTTGTTGCCTTGGCTGTATGTTTTGGGTCATTGTCTTGTTGGAAGACACAGTCACAACCCATTTTTAATGTCCTGGCAGAGGGAAGGAGGTTGTCACTCAGGAGTTTACGGTACATAGTTCCATCCATTCTACCATTGATTCTTTTTTAAATGACATAATAAAAGTAAATTTTTATTTACCCCAATCTGCTAATATTGCCTTGTAGGTTATGTAGTCTCAAGAGCCACTGTTGTCCTCCGACCAACAAAACCATCTAACAGAATTCTGGATTCATATGTATGAAAAGAGTAAAAAAAAAATACAAAATGATAACTTACCGCAAGCGACTCTCCATGGATAAACTTAGTTTTATTTTAATATCTTTTTCTTGCATTTTCTTTATTAATACCGTAAGTCTTTTATGGTCTAATGGAGGGCATAATTTTGTTACAATGCATTTCAGCATTTAATTTTTTTTTTATATATTGCCATTTTATCATATAACTTGGGCTGGCATAACTCATCAGTTACAAGGCAAATTTAGCTATCTGCCTGCAATGGTTCTGCTGAGACTGAGCAGCTCCTGATGCCTCCCAACACCCGGCGATCACCTGATTGCTAGAATGGGATGAGGAATTGCATATATTTCAATTGTGTAAGGCCTGTTTCACACTTCAGTTTTTTTGTGTCAGTTAAAATCCGCCAAAATGGCGGAAAGCGGATCCGTTGGTAACTGATGTGAACGGATGCCACCGGACCGTTTTTTTGACGGATCCGATGAATGAAGAATTTTAAAGGAAACGCTGCCCGGGAAGAGGAGAGAGAGAGAGAGAAAATGATTTCAGGGTTAAATTTCCGGCTGACTTCATTCCTCCGGACATGTGCAATATAAAAATGCGGATCCTGCAGCAAAAAAACGTCGCATGGTCCGTCCAGGCATCTCGGCGGACGGAAAAAAATTGACGGATCCGCAAAAAAACGGATCCAACGGATGGCTACCCGTCAAGATCTGCCAGTAATGCAAATCAATGGGGAAAAAAACGGATCCGCCCAAAAAAAATGGCGGATCCTTTTTTTGCAAAAACGGCGGATTTTAACTGATGGTCAAAAACGGAAGTGTGAAACAGGCCTAAGCTGTGGTAATAAACAATTGAACAATTTATGCTTCCTCTACAGAAAGTTCTATGAAAGCCAGCTTCCCGATCCTTTAGCTACATCATCTCCATGCAGCTGATGACTCTACAATGACGTTCTAGATCATCCATGCAGAACTAAAAGTTGACTGGCCCAACATTTTAAGATGGGAGATTAACAAGTAGTTAAGCGCTGTTCTTTTAAGTTGTTCACCATGTTGGGACATGTGTTTTATGTAAAACCCCTGACAGTTCCAACCATGAGAATGGTGGAATCTGAATGGTCCCAGATCATGTAAGGAAGAAATCATGCAGGAGCTTTGTGGCATTGTCCTGAACCAGTAACAGACCTGATAATAACAGGCTAGCGTTTTTGAGAAACCAAGATTGGCTGCTTCTATGCTTGGGAAAACTGTGAGTAGGTACCTTGAAGGAAAAGAAAACATTAATGCAAAATACCCAAGGATCCAAAATTGTCATTGGCATGGTTGCCATTCCTGTAAAGCTATGTTTCTGTACCACCATTAAAGTGATGGTGCCTTTTGTTGGAGACATGGTGTTAATCCTTCCTTGTGGCTGTAAAGTATGGTTCCTGAGCTAATCATTTGACTCCCTGCAGTTACCTTTATCCATGCATTACCTGCTCCTTGATTTGCTACAGATGAACACATTTATGGGTTCTGCCCAGACAATATGGTGCCACAGTGCATGGGATTGTTGGTAGATGTATATATTGCACATATTTTTTTAGCATTATTAATACTATAGACTTTCCTATCAAATTTATATTCACATTTCATACTTTCTACCAACTCCATGCACTTTGTTCTTATTTTTGTAATATACAGGTGTCTTGGTCAGCAGAGGTTTGCCTATTCGGTGAAGTCTGAGATTTCGCTTTAGATCTTGCCTTTTCACGGCCACTATATTGATAAAAGTTCAATGCCCCGTTTGTAATGAAACCCTCCTTTTTCCTTCTGTGCTATGACAAGCCGTGTTGAAATGCAGGCTCCGCCATTGTATATTTTCTCAAGCATCAATCACAATCAGGCCCTGGCTCATGTGTGTAAGGCCATTGTTGTCCTATTTTTAATGGTTCCTTCCTGTACAGCAGACAGTTAAAATAGCACAGGCAGGGGTCAAAAATATCTTAATGGGTTTGGTTCCCAGAGATATCAGTAACCAGAGGAAGACTGGTCCTTCCTGAGCAGATAAACAGAGCCTAGGTGAGGGGCGCGTTGAATGATGGCTTGCTCTCTGGCTAGGACCAAGTGCTGAAAACACTAGGATAAAGCTAAGCCAGGGTATATTCATTATATACTTTCAAGCCAGGAACACTTGATGCAGTCAGTCCTCTTTTTCCATCTCAAAGGTTTACATAAACCAGCATTCTATAGATCAGAAATATTAATGTTCAGGCGTTGGAAAGTCTAATAATTACACTTTAAGAACATACAAAAAAATAGACAAAAAAGTCAGTGTAAAAAACTAAATAAAAAGACATGTAAAAAAGCATTGAAAAACCTAACTTAGCTATCTATGAGCTATACAAATACAAATATAGGACCAAACTTTCTAGTTGGTGGTACAAGTAATTCACGGCGGCACAACTAAAAATCTTTTGGCCCTAATTTTTGATGCCATAAAAGGAAGACATGCAGAAACTCTGTTAAAACAGTTTTTATTCTATTTATTTCTTTTAACAGCAACTAGTAAGAAACTTTCATTTAATATCTCCTAATAATAGTTTATGGCTATAGATCCTATGCAGATCTCTAGCATCTGTCGCCTACACATCCATGTGGTTGGTGAATAAGAGGTAGGAGGTAGATGAAAAGAGGTATCATTGCCGAAGAGTTTGTAGTCTGTAATTGACAGCACCCAAGCAAACACATTAAAGCCATAAGAAGTGAGTGCAATGGATTACATATTTTTGACGGAGTATTCCCATAAAAGAATGTCATTTAGTCATTATTATTTATGATGCTTAGGCCTCTTTCACACATCCATTAGTCAAAATCCGCCGTTTTACAAAAAAAAAGGATCCGCCATTTTTCTTGGCGGATCCGTTTTTTTTCCCATTGACTTGCATTATCGGCGGATCTTTGCGGATGGTCATCCGTTGGATCCGTTTTTTTACGGATCCGCCAAAATTTTGGGGTCTGCTGACATGACAGGACGGACAATGAAACGTTTTTTAGGCTGGCCGGATCCGCATTTGTCACTGCGCATTCCCGGAAGAATTGCCTTTGCCGGAAATTTAACCCTAAATCCGTTCTGGTGGCTGGTAAAAATATTCTCTCTCTCGTGCTGGAATGGGCTACAAAACCATAAGTAAGACGCTGAGTGAGAAGGAGACAACTGTTGGTGCAATAGTAAGAAAATGGAAGAAATACAAAATAACTCAATCGACATCGATCTTCGGCACCACGCAAAATCTCACCTAGTAGGATATCCTTGATCATGAGGAAGTTGAGAGATCAGCCTAAAACTACACGGGGGGAACTCGTTAATGAGCTCAAAGCAGCTGGGACCACAGTCACCAAGAAAACCATTGGTAACACATTGCGCTGTAAAGGTTTACAATCCTTCAGTGACTGCAAGGTCCCCCTGCTCAAGAAGGCACATGTGCAGGCCCATCTGAAGTCTGCCAATTAACACCTGGATGATTCAGTGATTGATTGGGAGAAGGTGCTGTGGTCAGATGAGACAAAAATTGAGCTCTCTGGCATTAACTCAACTCGCCATGTTTGGAGGAAAAGAAATGCTTCCTATGACCGAAATAACACCGTCCCCACTGTCAAGCATGGAGGTGGAAACATTATGGTGTATGTTGATGTTTTTGACCAAGGTGCCTGAGATTTGATATGCTAAATTATGGGGCTATTGGTTTTGAAACATTACATATACCAGGTCTTATAAAGCATGATCTTGCTGCTATTATCACAAGTAGCCTGGTTACTACTATACTCGCCTATCCCTGTATGGAACACTAAGGTAAAATATGTGACTATGCCAGGCAGATGTATTTAAGGTGGTATCACTATATTTGGAAACTATATGCATAAGGGTAAGAGCCCGTATAGAATGCCTGATAATAATCTGGGATTGATTTTCTTCTAGTCAAATCCCTGGTTCATAGTTGTATATATACCCTTCAATTTTGGCCAATTAGGGCCGTATCTCCTAGAGGTCCCAGACCTAGCAATTTTCAAAGGGTAACTGGCTGTGCCTCTGAGCAAAATGGGACTAGTCCTGTTTGGGATAAACTGTAAGCTGGATATTGGTATTTTTTGTAGGGTCTTGAGTGGTAATCGGCTACTTTTTTATGTATGCTTAACACTTTGGCACTTCTGCCCCTTACACATGATTAGCGGTGTCTATGAATTATTCTTTTTTAAATGACATAATAAAAGTTGATTTTTATTTCCCAAAATCTGCTAATACTGCTTATTTTTATTTGGGTTGATACTGCCCCTACTCTTTCATAACCTAAAGGCCCCCAGTGGAGTTGTGCCCGCTATAGGCATAACTATTCAAGGTGAGAGTTAGCTCTCATTTTTTCCATCAGATATACTACACCCAGATAGTGCCCATTTTCCATGCAGTCCACTTGACTATGAGCAAGGTCCAATGTCTACTCTTCTGTCAGAAGTTTCTGGTCATTGTCATCTTGGTGTGCTTGCCAGGGATATTCAGACTGTTTTACCATCACTAGTTTACACATGGATAAGGGACTCTCATTTTTTGCTTCAGGAACCATATTTTCATGTAACGTTTGATTTATTTGGGGGAAAAACCATGCATCATTTCTATTAGGCACTGAGCCTTCACATCCGCTAAGCATCAGCAGAATCAAAACCCGCATTAAGTTCCCGCTCCTATTCAGACTAGGTTGCACCCACAGTTCCCGTCTCTTTACACAATTCTTTTTATACCTATGATTTTAATTTTGACCAATTTTATTTTCTGTGTTATCACCACGGTTAGCGCTAAATACATGCACTAATTAAAATAAAGACAGAAAAATTAAATTATATTTTGTAATGATAATATTTATGATGGAAAAAAGAAATGGTTTAAAATCACATTATCTTTATGGATACTGGCATTTTTTCTTTTTATTGCAAAATAATTGCAACCAATTTGTACAGCAAACAAAAGCAATCTTATCTGAAACCATTCAGCTCGGGTCTTGTATGTAAAAAAAATGCATTGATTAAATAAAGAGCCAATCCATGCTGCCCATAACCTCAGACTATGGACATGATATAACAAGTCATGTGAATATTAATACATGGGAGAATTTTATACACTTGATCTACAGGGTGGGCCATTTATATGGATACACCTGGGTGGGCCATTTATAAAGTTGGATCCAAAATGGCCGACTTCAAAATGGCCACTATGGTCACCACCCATCTTGAAAAGTTTCCCCCCTCCCATATACTAATGTGCCACAAACAGGAAGTTGATATCACCAACCATTCCCATTTTATTTAGGTGTATCCATATACATGGACCACCCAGGTGTATCCATATAAATGGCCCACCCTGTATATTACATGCTGTGACGCCCACACACTGAGTATACTGATACATGGAGATAAATTGCATATAACAGTGTATTTCTATGTCTCTGCGTTCTAGAGGGAAACTTTTTTCTTCCTATAAAATTACTAAAAAATAATGAAAACCAATTACAATAATGTCATATTTAATGTGCTTTCTTACAATAAATATCGTAAATCAGCAAATAATATTCACATATTTGGAGTCCCTGTAATCAAATGACAGCAATAAGATTATTTACAGGGGATTGGTAAATGGCGTAAAAAAACTACTTCATTGATATTTTCTCTCTAATAAACTGATAAAAAAAAGGTAAAAAAAATTTAAATGCTGTCTTCTTTTTTTTTTTTTTCATTTTTTTCTGCAGGTGTCCAGACCACACACAAATATTCTTTGATTATTACACATTTTGCTGTGTTTCTTTAATGCATTTGCCCCCCTATTTGATGTGTTTTTGATAAAGATATAAAGCCGCATTTTTAATACTTTTTCAATAGCACAGAAAAGCTTTCACTCTGCTGTTAAGAATGCATCAGCTATTTTTTTTTTTTTGCATTTTTTTTTCAGGCTCCACACAGAAGCCTATAGAGAAAAAAAAAAAGCACCAAAACCGCACAGTTCAGCGTCGTCTTTAGCCGCATCAAGTATGGAGTTTTCATGAAATCACATCCACTTGGCTTGGACTTTTGAGACCGTGTTCACACGTAGAGTAAGTGCTGTGTATTTTCTGATTTTTTTTTTTGCATAAAAATTCTTCTGTATTTAACTCTCCAAGCAAAGTGGATGTGATTTCATGAAAACTGCGCCCCCTGAATGTGTGTGACTGAACTGTGCGGTTTTGGAGCTTCCCCCCCCTTAGGAGGCTTCTATGTGGAGCCTTTAAAAAAATGTAAAAAAAAAAAAAAGCAGATTTTTTTTAAGTGCAGAATCAATGCTTTTCTATGCTATAAAAACACATTCGAAATGTGGCTTCACATCTGCATTAAAAACACATCAAATAAGGGGGAAAAGGCAAAAAACTGCAGCAGTAGTCAGAGAAACCAAAAGACACAGTATAGTGGTATATGAACATGGCCTTACACAAAAAGCCAGATGTCCTACAGTGAAGCTACATAAACATGAGAAGGTTCTGGCAGCTATGGCTGCGAATGAATGATCACAAAATAAATCCATAGGGCCCAACTAGAGATGCGCAGGATGAATAAATGACATCGTGCCGGAAATTGGCTACTCAAAAGCAGCGCCAGGGATGTCGGAAGGTAAGAGATTTGCGGGCCTGCCTCCAGCCACCAGGTACCCGTGACCTGGATTCTGGACCAGAGTCCCGTGAATCGTTCCGCTCATCTCTAGTCCCAACTGTCCCAGATACCGCGGACAGTCCTAGATTTGGGTTTTTGCCCTGCAGTCTCTGGCGTCTGCTGAAATTCCCTCCCTACCACCGCCCCTCTGACATGTCCACCTGCCAGGGGAGAAAGAAATGGTAAGTGGGTGTGGATTGAGGTGTGGCCAGAGGAGTGACCAAAATTTGCCGCGTGCGCCACATTTGTCCCTCCTTCTTTTCTTCAGCGGTTGGGAGGTATGGAGAAACCAGTGCATTGACTACAAATCACAATGTGATTTTTTTTTTTTCTTAGCACAAAATATTTACATCAGTTTTTACATTTAAACACTCACAGGTTCAGTAAAAAACGTTCCGGAAAAAAAAGTCCCCCCATTCAGTCCACTTTTGCATAAATCACTTCTATGAAGAGCACTACTTATTATAGATAACCTCCAGGGTCTGCTGCTGAGTAGCACAAGCCCCGAGCATTACCACACAGACAGTAACCAGAGCCCCAGGAAACACGTGCTTTTCTGCAGCGCAATACTTTCAGAGATGAGAACAACAATTCTGTTAACGAGAATAAATTGATAGAAATTCATAAAAATAAAACTTACAAAAGTGACCAAATATTTCCCACACAAAAAATGAACGGTACAATAGGCCAAAAGGGTTTGTTAACTTTTCCAAAAAAAAAAAAGTAAAAATGTATAATATACTTCTCTAAAGACTCGAAATTGTAAAGAGATTAGTTTTTAGAAATCGGAATAAAATCAAACAAATATATATATAATTTTACATATATATATTCTGTAACATAGGAAACTGTAAATTATTAATTGCTGCAAAAAAAATGGATGGTACATGGATGACAAAAAAAAAAATTGGCCAAGATTTCTGGATGAAACGCTGAATGATTTTTGATATGTTTGTGTGAACCCACCACGCAATGTTTTTTTTTGCAAATGAACAGGACACCTACTGTATATATATGTAAGTATGGATATGCCACAAATGCCTCCAGTAGGAAAACCACTGAGCGATTAGATCCTTTTTGCATTTATTGCAGCCAGGAGCTCTGCAAGACAATGAGATTTCCAAGTCTCCATCCAGCTCCTGTCTCAGCAGCACAATCTGATAAGACGCAGCATGTGTCAGGACTGCCAGGTCTGGCTTGTGTTATTCCCTGGGTGTTACCTCCTAATGATAATTATAAATCTCAAGTACAGAAAACCAGAAAAGGTCAGACAATACAGGAGCCCTGTGTACCAGCTACTGGCAGCTTCCTGCAGAGATTAACCCTGGCACTTCCCTGGAGCAGCCGGAGAAGAACAGCAGTCAGAGCGCACGGAAATATCATCCAAATAGTAAATTCATTAAAAGGGTATTCCCATGTCAGACATCGGTGGAATATCCATGGGGTATAGGGTATCTTCCCCCTATAGAAAAAAAAAACAAAACGTTCTGCTCTTTCCATAGCTCCTAAATGGAGTAAAAAATGCAAATCTAGACACATCCGTCTTCTTATAAGCTAGCCATTTGTGACTTTGTCAGGCAGGATTTGGGTCAAGGAACCCTGTTCTTGACATAAGTGCTGATCCAGGAGGTAGGAAATGCATCTCAGAGATTTACGAAATTTCCTGCCAGAAAAGTCTGAAATGGGAGTACCCCGTTATGCAGCCCCTAACCCTAAGAGAGTTTACATTTTTCGGAAAACGTCTACATTTTAGTAAACCTACCTTCCATTCACATTCCATGCTTTGCAAAAATGCACAAAGATCGACATATGTATTCCGACCACTGAGCAGCCTTAAAGGGAATCTGTCACCTCATTTTTAAGATATGAGATGCCGCCACCGCCATCAGGGACTTATCTACAGCATTCTGCAGGAGCTGAGGCAGAAGTAAGGAGGAGGACGTCATCGCTAGAAGATGGGAGGTGCCGGACCGGACCGCGACACCCACCGGATCGGATCCCCGGGTGAGTATAATCTAACTTGTTTTTCTTATCTTTCAGGTTACATCGGGGGCTTATCTACAGCATTACAGAATGTTGTAGATAATCCCCTGATGGCGGTGGCCGCATCTCATAAGCCAAAAATGAGGTGACAGATTCCCTTTAAGGTGACCTAGTGCTGCAACTCTGACTTCTCTGCTCTCATTTCTGAACGATGGCTGGATTTGTCTAAAATGCCAAGAAACAGAACAAGCCATACAGGAATATGAAAGATTTCAGCTCTGAAGCCAATACAAAAGTGAATGCAACTTTGAACAATAACTACGGTAACTTAGGATCCATACAAGATCAGTAGTTCCATGTATATACAGTTTCTGCAGATTTTACATAAAATAATTTTTACATGAAAAAATGTGCTGAAATGTAGACGTAGCCATTATGTACCTTAAAGTCATGATTGACCACTCAATGATAGAACGAAAATTGAATGAAACAAACATTTAAATATTTCTTTCCCCCTGGCAAACTAGTTCTTTTCCATGAAGATGCCTGGTCAGGTAATACAGGACACCAATGCTTTAAATAAGTGCCCCCTTCTCCTAAAAAGCCTTTGAGAGTTGAAATAATCCGTGATAACTGCGAGGTCCGCGCCTATGATCACAGCAGGGGCCTGTGGGTATACTAGGCTCTCCTCCGTGCTGTTAGATGCACACCCCGCAGGGAGTCACCATGACACAGGGTTGAAAGATCTTTAAAGCTTTCATCTTCTTAAACAGTGTATTTTGGGTAAAGATGAATACCATTTGGGTCTAGATGCCCTGCCAAGACACCTAGAAAGGCTTTTTGATTTTACCATTGTTTCCCACTGAGCAGGAGGCTTTTCACTATGCCATGGGAACCTATGAAGTCTAAATCTGTATGAACCTGACCTCTGATTGTCATATACCATCATCGGCTCTAACATTTACATAGATATTACAACTACTGTTACAGTCACTGTGGACAGCCAAACATGGCATTTTTGGTACAGTAAAAGTAGTTATCCATTGTCAACAACCCAACCTTAATTACCTTAATGAATGGCATGCAGTTCTGTATGGCTTTCAGTGTAATGGCAGCCATTAGTAGTGATCACCCAGTATTCATTATATATTGGCTAGGGAATCTTCAAGACCTCATACACATGTTACAGTTCTGTATGAGCAGAGTTCACAGTGGGTATCTATAGGCTTCTGAGCAGTCTGACAGAAGCTTTGTGTGCCTCCAGTTGCATGCAATTACTGAATTACTGCAACTGACCACTAATCAGTCTCCTTCTTACCAAACGTTCTCCCTCCAATCCATCTTGAACGCAACAGCTAGGAGTGGACTTCTGTCCAAACGCTATACCAATGCCTCCACCTTGTGCCAGTCATTGCACTGGTTAAACCATCCACTACAGAATACAATACAAACTCATCACTATCAACCACAAAGCTCTCCACAGTTCGGCACCACCGAACATATCCTCCCTCATCTCTATCCATCAACCTACCCGTGCTTTCTGTTCTGCAACTGATCTAAGACTAACATCTTCCATAATTCGAGCCTCACACCTCCATCTCCAAGACTTCTCTCGTGCTGCGCCAGTCTTCTAGAATGTACTACCTCAGAAAATACGAGTAATACCTAGCACCCACATTTTTAAGCATGCTTTAAAAATACATCACTTTACACAGGCTTATCGCCTCACTAACCTAACCCTCCCCTATTCACCCTTCTAATTTTTCCTCAGAATCTAGACTATTCTCCATGCACTGAGATACTGTGCTTAGACAGATCCTGGCGGATGACTGGATCATGCAGCGTTCTATCATAACCCCTATTATGATGACGGTTGGACCATACATGACAAGCACTTCTTACCTAATGCGTCCCACCTATTCTGCTATCGATTGTAAGCTTGTGAACAGGGTTCTCACTCCTTCTGTAACTGTGAAACGTCTTGTTTGTCTGTACAAGTCCGCGCTCAATTGTAAAGTGCTGCAGAACATGTTGGTGCTATAGAAACAAAAGTTTCTGGGGAATTACATTCTGCATAAATCATATCAAAATAAAATCTTGTCATCATACAGTATGCTACAGAGCTATTCTTCCCTGAAAACCTCTGCTTCCAGGTTACAATATCTCTGACATTTGGTGCACTACAAAGCACCAAATGGTGGCATATAGGGTTATTGTGACAATACACAGGATCCATACACTACAATGCTTCCAGGGTAAAGTACCCCATAATACAGCGTCCAATGGAATAGACTTATATGGTCACTGTATTATGGCTCTGTGCAACTCTAATGCCGCCATTTGGTATCTACTGTTCATTTATTGTAATTATCTGGGGTATTGTCCTGTAAACAGTCATATCCTACTATTCAGTATTGAGTGGAATGATGAATCAAAGATTAATGTTGCATATGTAAAGTGCCCAAACAAGGCAGCCATGGGCGAGTTGCTTCTCTCACTTGATCTGGCACTGTACAGACAATACGTGACCCCATCCCGGTGTACTGCTATGTGTGCAGCACACTTACTTCTAGCCTGCAGGCCTCAATTGACTCCAGGTTCTCCTCTTCTGGAACCTTGGCAACAATCATTCCAGTGGACAAAGGTTTTGTAAAAACAATCAAACTTTTACTGGACAATTGGCAGTCTTAACAATCAGGCATATAGGATAAAGCCCATGGGTTGTCACCTTTCCCACAGGTACCGGACACAACTTCAGCCCTGGTTCTCGGTATGAGTAGAGTGTCACTCTTGCTATGCTTCACTAACACTAGGAAGCAAGACTTCACCACCACTAGTAGATTGCAATACCTTCCGCCTCAGAGTCTGAGTCCATCTTTCCCTGTAACTTGACTTGATGAGAACGTCCAAGACCCCCAAAGTCCATCTTGAGGTTCCCCCATGCCAGGTGACGGAATCACACGGAAGTGTATTTTTGTCATTCCACTGTCGCGAGTATTAGGCCCCCATTTCCTTAGCAGCCCAATACGCGAGACTGCTACTGTCATTTCACAAAACTGTCCTGCGCTGTCACTTCCTGAACTTGACACTAACGTTCCCAAACTGGATCAGCCATTACAGTTAACCCTGCCCAGGCTAGACTGCAGCCCCAGAGGTTGTGAATAAAAAACACAATTAACCCCATCAGGTACACCACTCCTACACATAAAATATGGAAAAAATAAAAGCAAACACCTTCCTTGACGACACATCTTAAAAGAGCTGGCTACTCGTAATAGGATGTAAATATAAACTACTCTTGATTAAGCACCACAATCAAATGATCCATCAATTAGGATTTGGGGGGCTGACAAATGGAGGGGAAAGCATGTCTGGAAGATCATTAATGCCAGATGTCGGTGACTTATCTAGAGTGATTTAGACTTGGGCTAATTTAAGCTGGTGCTGTGACATGTGTATCATTACGCTTCAAGGGTAGAATCATTCCCTCACAAAATGACATCTTTCAGGAAAGAAGGCATAAATGTGTCACTTAAATCAAAAATGGAAACCCTTCACTTACAAACTTAATTATGCTGCTCGCCTTAAAAATCTCCCATTTACAAAATTCTTTCTGATGACTGCTTTTAATTGTAACTTGCAGTCTAGGAAGCAACTGGCTGAATATATTAGAATAAAAATGTGAAACAGAAGCACGGACGACTGGAGCGTTTAGGAGGAAAAACTTATTTGGAATAATGAAAAGGTGGCCAGAGAGTATTATATATACATATGCACACATGTTTTACACAGTACTGCATTTTGTACTATATGCATACCCATAAGTACTCATATATATCATATGCCAGCAGAGCTAAAGAGGTCGGGCATGTAGTGGAGCGACTGCCGAGGGCTTTGGCTAAAGATTATATGAAGAATATGATCAGTGGCACTGGTGTAACTAGAGTGCATTTTTTCTGGAAATCTGCACAGGAAACATAGCAATATATGGCATCCACTGAGTTCCGGTCATACATGGTACCACCATATCTTCTATTCTTCACAAACATGAACAAATCAATCTTGTTTGGTGGTCTGATGACTGCATGCAAAAATAATTATCAATGCCTTATTAGCATGTACGGTATATGATCTGATAAACAAGGTAGGTAGGCACCAACAAACTTGAGAAGGAAGGGAATTCCCACTAAAATTGAACCTTTATTCAGCAAATAAACAGTTCATACCAACGTTGAAAAACATTTAAAAATGCTCTGGGGCATATAAATAACTATAGATATGGCTGTAATAAGCAGATATTCATGGTTCCGCCTATAATAATAATAATAATAATTTTTATTTATATAGCGCCAACATATTCCGCAGCACTTTACAATTAAGCGGGGACATGTACAGACAATAAATTCAATACAAGTTAAGACAATTCAAACAGTGACATTAGGAGTGAGGTCCCTGCTCGCAAGCTTACAATCTACAAGGAAATGGGGGGACACAGTAGGTGAAAAATGCTTGTTAATTCAGGTCTGGCAATTATAATAGGGATTTTCATATAAAGCTGCATGATCCGGTCATCAGCCCGTGTGTTTAAGTGCAATAGACAAGTATCAAGTGCAGTTATCCTACGCCTATGACAATAACTCAAGGTTATTAATAAATCAAATTCATCCAAGCATAAAAAGGTATGGTTTAGAATAAGGCTATTTTGATGTAACAATGTACATCGGTTCTGGTGTGAAAACTTCAGTGCTGATATAGGAGGATTTAATTAAATCCAAAAATTGTATACCAAGGGTTATAGTATGCAGCATTGCAATGTTGCCCCCTTTCCAAAAACACTTTGGTATGTATATGTATACAGTGGTGTGGCTGTTTCAAGATGCACAATAAGGAGGTATTTGAAGAAAAATGGGTTGCATGGTCGAGTCGACAGAAAAAAGTCATTACTGCGCAAATGCCACAAAGTATCTTGCCTACAATACGCAAAACAGCACAGAGACAAGCCTCAAAACTTCTGGAACAAGGTAATTTGGAGTGATGAGACCAAAATTGAACTTTTTGGCCACAACCATAAATGTTATGTGACACCACAGAGTCCGGTTGTCACAGTGACATTGCCTCCCTCTAAGAGGTGAAGTCATGCTTGGAGGCAGAAAGGGACCCCCATGCCAGGTAACAGAGATTAAATCACAATTCCTCTGCATGTCAGAAAAAGGGAGTTGCCTTATAAATTCTGGCCAGCAGAGGGGGTTGTTGAGTCAGCTAGAAGTCAGCTGAGGGGGTTGTCATGGAAACGAGAACAGCTGTGAGCTGTGAGGAGAAATGATGACAACAGTTAAGCGTGACGATGTGAGGTAAAAAGAGATCTTTCTGGAAGATCCTGTCAGATGAAGACAGGGAGTTGATCTGAGAGGAGCTCGATAGGCAGAGCTGATCTGTGAAGAGGGAAAGGACAAGAGCAGAGACTGAGAGACTCTAGGGAAGCTAAAATACTGCATATAGCAGACCCCTGAGTGAAGCGTTAATAAAGAGAAAAGGGACATCAGAGTCCTAGGGTGACAGGAACTGTACGCCCTGGTAGCCGAATATGAAAGTACAGAGGATTGTAGATTCCTGTGCACATTGATCACCTGAGGGCACGGCAGCGGATAAGGAGCCCGGGGCCGACGGTGAAGAGAACGGTACCCGTGGAATAGGCTCAAGCTGACAGCCGTACAGGTTAGTGAAACCATCACGAATAGAGGGTCGCAGCATAGTTATATACAGCGGAGACCCACACACAAAGCGCAGAAAGGAAGGTCCTGAATCCCCACCTGGCAAGGTGGATCCCCTGAATGCCTCCAGGCGAGCCGGACTCATTCCATCACCTGTATGTGGTACTCCGGACTGCAACCTATTACCAGTAAAAGGTAAAGAAACTGCACCTCTCTGTGTCTTTCTCTCATTTATCGGCACCCCAACGTTTACAGCCACTTTTACTATTTATTTAACATCTGTGGAGGGCTACAACATCATAGCTGCGCCGAATATCCATCCCAGAGAAGCAACACCGCAGCGCTGGTCACCTCTGACTAGAATACCACAGGTGGCGTCACGTATTTCACCATCTAGTAACTTTATTTTAATTTTTTTTACCACATAAATACCACACAACTTTCCCCTATTTTTATTACTGGACGCCACTGGGCCACGGACCGGGTCGCCGCCGTGACACAGTCTCCTGTTGAAGTTGTTGGGCCCAGTACCGAGTACCCCCAGGCCCCGCTGGGCGCTCCAGTTACATTTGGAGAGAGGTCAACACTAGTTTTCAGAGAGTCCAGTATTTCAGCTGATGTTATTTGTTGGTTTTTATTTGCATCCCAAACAATTTTCCTAGCAGTTGAGGACAAAATTTTTATTGGTCTACCTGACCGTGGTTTTGTTTTTACAGAGCCCCTGATTTTCCATTTGTTAATCACAGTTTGAACGCTGCTGACTGGCATTATAAATTCCTTGGATATCTTTTTGTATCCCTTTCCAATTTATACAGTTCAACTACCTTTTCCCGTAGATCCGTTGACAATTCTTTTGCTTTCCCCATGACTCACAATCCAGAAACGTCAGTGGCTGGATGAAAGATGCAAGAGTCTGTCTGGATCCCAGAAACTCACTCAGCTTTTATGCACACACACTGATTAGAAGCAAACAGGTCACAGGTGACGATGTTACCTTTAGTAGACATTCAAACCCATTTGTGTCAACTTCTGTGCATATTATCAGGCCAAAACCACGAGGGTATGTGAACTTTTGATCAGGGTCATTTGGATGTTTTGGGTTGACATTATGATTTAAAAAGAGAAAACACAGTAGCTTGACAATAAATGGCTTCACCCAACCACTAACCATGAGTGGACAAAAAAATTTGGTGTTATCACTCATATTTTCTGAAAAAAATGCCAAGAAAGCAAAAATTCTGCCAGGGTATGTAAACTTTTAAGCACAACTGTATATGTATTTGTTTGTGTATATTATGTATTTCCAAATTATCTAGGTTGTTCTAAGGATGCGAGATTATTGGAAATTTTATAGATTGCTAGAGGCCCAAATGCCACATCTGATGTAGAGCTTACAAATCAGCTATACTAGAAAGAACATTGACTCAATGTTGAGTTTCTCTTGGTTATCTCCAGGTTCCTGCTTATGTACTTATGACACTCTGTAATCTGCATCCTATTTGCATTAATTATAGACTATGAACAGTAGCCCTCAGAGTCCTGAGAGTTAGCCCACAAAGTGCTGACTGGCAGCCTGCAGAGGTCCGAAAGTTAGCCCGCAGGGGGATGATAATCAGCCAGCAAAGTGCCGACAGGCAGCCCGCAGAGGGATGAGAGTTAACCCGCAGAGGCACAAGAGTTATACCGCAAAGTGCTGACAGGCAGCCCGCAGAGGGATGAGAGTTAGCCCACAGAGGGATGAGAGTTAGCCCACAGAGGGATGAGAGTTAGCCCGCAGAGGGACGAGAGTTAACCCGCAGAGAGACGAGAGTTAGCCCGAAGAGGGTCGAGAGTTAGCCCGCAGAGGGACAAGAGTTAGTCCGTAGAGGGACAAGAGGTATCCCGCAAAGTGTCAACAGGGAGCCCGCAGAGGGACGAGATTTATCCCACAGAGGGACGAGAGTTAACCTGCAGAGGGGCGAGAGTTAACCCGCAGAGGGACGAGAGACAGCCCGCAAAAGGACGAGAGACAGCCCGCAGAGTGTTGACAGGTAGCACAGAATAAAAAACAATAAAAAACAAATAAAAAAAATAAATAAAAAAATTTAAAAAAATAAAAAAATAAAAAACAAATCTGAACTGAGAAAAGTAAGTTAATGTGTATGCACAATGTAAGTGCATATTAACACATGACCATTAACCAGAGAAAACAAAAAGCAAAAAACACAAATATCCTGAACTAAAAGTAAAAAATATACTGCAAATAATGCATAAAGGTAATAATAATAATAAGGGTATTTAGTAAACATAAATGCCGTGACGTGGCGGGATGGCTTGTACATTATTTTGATCAAAATTATGTTTACTAAATACCCTTATTATTATTATTATTACCTTTATGCATTATTTGCAGTATATTTTTTACTTTTAGTTCAGGATATTTGTGTTTTTTGCTTTTTGTTTTCTCTGGTTAATGGTCATGTGTTAATATGCACTTACATTGTGCATACACATTAACTTACTTTTCTCAGTTCAGATTTGTTTTTTATTCATTTCATTGTGCATTCAGTGCATATATGGGTGTGACCGCCCTCTTTCTGAGCTGGGAAAGCCATCCAGTCTGGCCTAAGCTGTTACTAGTGGTTCAGCCGCTCGACCCTTATTCACATTCACGTCACTTGGCAAGTGATAAGGTTTTAAATACTAGAGTAGGGACTGTCCCACAAGGGTTGCCGTGACGTGGCGGGATGGCTTGTACATTATTTTGATCAAAATTATGTTTACTAAATACCCTTATTATTATTATTATTACCTTTATGCATTATAGGTAGCACAGAAGCGGATTGGAATTTAAAATACAACTAATAGCCATGTTATATCTTTAAACCACTATTGCTGTTCATGAAAGGGATCCTAATGATAGCATCATATTATAGAATTGCTAATGCAGCTATTCCCTTGTAAATATAAAAAATAAATACCACAAACGAGAGCTTCACTTTAAAAAGAAAGACAGCTTTACCCATCCATCTCCAGCCCTAAAAAGCAATATAAAAAGAAACCCTAGACTACTCAAACACTAAATTAGGACAGTGACACATTTGCATATATTAATCCGTGATGTGTCATATTAACAGCAATCATTTCATAAATTAATCTGTGACTGGTAATTCTTGGTTATACATAAACTCTGATCTGGATGAAGGTCCCTAAAGTGAAGACCGAAAAAAATGGTTTAAATTATGTCAATTTAAATAGTAATTATTTTTAGTTCACACTTAACAGCGGCCGACAGACATTAGAGGACAAGCTGTATCAACTCCTTAATATTTGGAGGAGGAAATATCATTAATAGTATTTCAGCTTAGGAAAATAAGGATTATTGTATCATGTAAATGTAGAGGTTAGAGAACTGGACTTGTGAAAGACCTATATATTTGCAATTACCTTCCGGCTACAGTATACGAACACGAAGAAAGCAAATCCAAAAATGCTCATGAGTTCCATGAAGGTTTGGTCTTGAACATTGTTGTGGACTTGCGACAGACTTCTCTATGTATGTTGTAAGGGTCGAGTGTGCAAGGAATTCCACAAAAACAATTGACCTGCTGCAGATTTGAAAATCCACACTGTATGGCAATCTATATGCGGATAATATCCGCTACATACAGTTGTGGACAAAAGTTGAGCAGGAAACAAATGATCACAAAATTTGCTGCTTCAATGTTTTTAGATCCTTTACTTGGATGTTTCTATGGTTACTGATGTACAATAATCAGCATTTCATAAGTTTTTTAGCGTTTATTGATAAACATACCAAGTTTATACAATGACTCAATATTTACAGCATGGACCCCATTTTTTCACCAAGACTTCTGCCCTTTGCCCTGGGAGCAGAAGACCAGCTTCTGGGCCAAATCCTGATTGATGACAACCCATTCTTGCCTAATTGTTTATCACAATATCTGCATTTTTGTTTTTCCAATCCACTTTAGAAGATTGACCACGGGTTCTCAACGGGATTGGAAAAAAATGGTTTGGGGTGGACTTCTCTAAGAGACAAACAAGACAACTGTGCATCGCAAGGGCCGTATCTGATGGACTGCTTAGACAGGACAATGTGCTGCCGAGAGCAATTTTTTTTTACGCTCAAAAACCACTTCCCTCAATGAACAAGTGTTTTGCTCGAACTTGAGGTGCCTGGATGATTAAACAGGCTGCCAATCTAAACAAACCTTAACGATTAGTTCACATTTGCGTTTGTCTCTAATGTTTGGGTTTCTACTGGGGCTTCCATCATTTGACACAGCAACTAATGTGGATCTTGCCAAGAAAACAACAGAAACCTTGATCGAGACCCCAATGGACCCCACTGAATGATTATGGGGTCTATCAGGCACTGCACAGATTCACTACATGATAGGAGAAGCCATAGTGCATTTGTGAACAAATCTAAAGGTTGATACAGAATGGCAGTGACAAAAACTTAAAAAGGCTCGGCAGTAATATCTTACACGGCCCATTCAGATGAGTAGCGCTCAGGGCCGGACTGGCCATCAGGCAATTCTGGCAAATGCCAGAAGGGCCTGTCTGGTCGTGAGCTGCCTTGTCTGCTACGTTTCTAACAAAATTGGTGTTCTCAAGACACCCATACTGTTAAGAGTTGTGACGAAGCACAAAGTCACTGACTTCGTCACTTACCGCAGCAGGCCACAGGTATCATTATAAATATTGGTCTTGTAGTAAATCTTCCTTTCCTTCATCCAGGGTAATATTAGTAATATATCCCATCTGGCGTTTGGGGATGGGAACAACAAGGGCCTGTGTGATTTCAAATGCCAGGGCTGAATTTCAGCCCCAGTCCGTACCTGGCAGCGCTCTTTGAAGGAGAGCTTATATTTGTTAAGGGTCCATTAAATATTGAATTATGGACGGTATATTAACTCAGTTGGTTATCACTGGGCATAAAAAGAAGCTCATTTTCCAACAAAAAAATAAATCAAGATACAACAAATTAAACAGAATACAATAATGTGTCAAAACACAAAAAATAAAAATAAAAATAAAATAGTGAACTGTTGTTTACGACATGGATTTCAGCAGCCTGCATCACCGGGCTCGCTTACCACAGTCATCTGCCTTAAATTCAAAGCACGCCTTTAAATTAGTGTGACATTATTTCCCTTCATTAACAAAGAAGAACATAGCGAGTAGAGAATGCGTATAGTCATGCTTCATTTGCATACTATTTGCATCTTATTTTTACTGATGACTTATTCTGGGGCGGTGTTCACCCAATATTTTACATAGAGAAAAAATTGATGTTAGGTAATTATTTGTATTTAATTACAAAGCTGTGTAGTATGTATAGTAAATATTAATTTAAGACCAACATGTAGTAGTAATATTATCCAGTAAGTCCGACGGTCATTAATCGACCTATGTAGGAAAAGACATTTCTGTAGTGCAGGAGCTGCTGATTTAGTTTTTTTTTTTTTTTCCTATAACCCATTATATTATAAATTACTTCCAATTTCACTTTTGTCTGTCTGAGTAAGACATGTTTCACCCCTAATCAAGTGTATTCAACAGATCATACGTAGAAATTGACAAACATGGTGGCAATTAATAGTAAAAATAATAAGAAGCAATAAGAAGCCACCAATTGATGCGTCAGAAGATTAAAGTTAATAAAATACCGTAAACTTGATCTCAAAAGGACAAAAAGAAATGTGAAAAATATACAACATGGTGACCCCCGGTAATTTTAAAAGAGGATATGCACAAAATAATGGAAAAAAATAGGACAAAATTTTGAACAATTCATAGTAAGCTGAAGTCTGGCTAACAGTGTCGATATAGGGAGGGGGACACAATGATTCCTTTATGGACTCATTCAAAAGAATTATCGATAGCAACAATACATCTCAAACGAGTTGTGACAGGGATAACAAGAGGCTGAAAAAGTAAGTGCTACTAATGAAAGAAATGTGGAGGGTCAGTTTTCATGGGGATAAGGAGCCATGCATACCAGGATGAGGATGAGCGGGCCATGCATACCAGGATAGGGATGAGGGGGCCATGCATACCAGGATAGGGATGAGGGGGCCATGCATACCAGGATGAGGATGAGCGGGCCATGCATACCAGGATAGGGATGAGGGGGCCATGCATACCAGGATAGGGATGAGGGGGCCATGTATACCAGGATAGGGATGAGGGGGCCATGCATACCAGGATAGGGATGAGGGGGCCATGTATACCAGGATAGGGATAAGGGGGCCATGCATACCAGGACAGGGATGAGGGGGCCATGAATACCAGGATAGGGATGAGAAGGCTATGCATACCAGGATAGGGATGAGGGGGCCATGCATACCAGGATAGGGATGAGGGGGCCATGCATACCAGGATAGGGATGAGGGGGCCATGCATACCAGGATAGGGATGAGGAGGCATGCATACCAGGATAGGGATGAGGGGGCCATGTATACCAGGATAGGGATGAGGGGGCCATGCATACCAGGATAGGGATGAGGGGGCCATGCATACCAAGATAGGGATGAGGGGGCCATGCATACCAGGATAGGGATGAGAAGGCTATGCATACCAGGATAGGGATGAGGGGGCCATGCATACCAGGATAGGGATGAGGGGGCCATGCATACCAGGATAGGGATGAGGGGGCCATGTATACCAGGATAGGGATGAGGGGGCCATGCATACCAGGATAGGGATGAGGGGGCCATGTATACCAGGATAGGGATGAGGGGGGCCATGCATATCAGGATAGGGATGAGGGGGGCCATGCATACCAGGATAGGGATGAGGGGAGTCATGCATACCTGGATAGGGATGAGGGGGACCATGCATACCAAGATAGGGATGAGTTGGCCATGCATACCTAGATAGGGATGAGGGGGACCATGCATACCAGGATAGGGATGAGTTGGCCATGCATACCAGGATAGGGATGAGGGGGCCATGCATACCAGGATAGGGATGAAGGGGCCATGCATACCAGGATAGGAATGAGGGGACAATGCATACCAGTATAGGGATAAGGGAAGGCCTGCATACCAGGATAGGGATGAGGGGACAATGCATACCAGTATAGGGATAAGGGAAGGCCTGCATACCAGGATAGGGATGAGGGGACAATGCATACCAGTATAGGGATGAGGGAAGGCCTGCATACCAGGATAGGGATGAGGGGACCATATACACCAGGATGGAGATGAGGGGCCATGCATACCAGGATAGGAATGAGGGGCCATGCATACCAGGACAGGGATGAGGGGCCATGCATTCAGGATAGGGATGAGGGGCCATGCATACCAGGATAGGGATGAGGGGCCATGCATGCCAGGACAGGGATGAGGGGGGGCCTTGCATACCAGGATAGGGATGAGGGACAATGCATGGCTGGCTTATACTAGAGTCAATGAGTTTTCCCAGTTTGTTTTTTGTGGTAAAATTAGGTGCTTCAGCTTATAGTCAGGTTGGCTTATACTCGAGTATACATGGTACATCCACTTGTAACCTTTCACCCCCCCGGGCCATTTCCTTTTTTCCTCCCATTCTTCTAAGAGTCATTACTTTTTTATATTTCTGTCAAAATAGACATGTGATGGCTTGTTTTTTGCTGAACGAGGTGTGCTTTTGAATGACACCATTTATTTTACCAAATAGAAAAATTCCAAGAGCGGGCAAATTGCAAAAAAAGTGCAATTTCACATTTTTTTTTTTTTTTTTCAATGTTCACTATATGCTAAAACTGATCAAGCAATATGATCCCCAGGTCAGTACGGGAATGCACATACCAAACATTTAGTTTTTTTTTTTCATTTAAGTAGTGAAAAAATATTTGGAAATTTATATGAAAAATAATGTTTGGTTTTGTGGCCATTTTCCGAGACTCGCAGTGTTTTCATTTTTTGGGATCTGGGGCTGGGTGAGGGCTTACTTTGTTGTGCCCTGAGCTGATGTTTTTACTGATACACTTATGGGGTAGAGATGATCTTTTGATTGCCTCTCATTTTCATGCAATGTTGTCGCAGTCAAGAAAACTTATTTCTGGCGTTTCGATCTTTCATCTCCTTACGCAGTCTACCAAATCGGATTAATTTATTTTATACTTTATAGACTAACTTGGCCCGTGCAAAATTTTCGCACATTGGCCGTCGGGGGTGCAGGCAATTTCAGAAAAAGCAAGCTGGTAAAATGTAAATGTATTTCATGAGCTGATGAACACAGACAGGTATTTATATATGTAGCTTGGTAATACCATAAATTGTTTTGATAAGTAGAGGTCAAAAAATGTTTTCCATTTGAGGTGCCACCTGCAGGTCATTGTGTCTTTCTGCAGGTTTATGAAAATGAATGTTTAAACTGTATTTATTGATAAAATAGTGAATGTGTGGTTTGTTTGGCTGTTTTCTTGCTGAAGGGAGCAAGTTTACCTTTCAAATGGTGTATCATTTGTGTGTGTGGGGCGAAGTAATGAGCGAAAAAGCAGTGCATGTTTACAAATGTGTTGGTAGTGTGCTTTGGGGTACCGTGGTGCCACCTGCAGGTCATTTTCATTAGTGCAGGTTTATGAAAATTAATGTTTAAACTGTATTTTGTGATCAAATCATGGATGTGTGGTTTGTTTGGCTGTTTTCTTGCTGAAGGGGGCAAGTTTACCTTTCAAATGGTGCATAATTTGTGTGTGTGGGTGTAGTATGAACGGGGATACAAACGAATCACCAAAAAACAGTGTTTAGAAATAATAGAATTGATCAGATGCAAAATATGCGTATTTATT
Source organism: Dendrobates tinctorius (assembly GCF_039654945.1). Lineage (NCBI taxonomy): Eukaryota > Metazoa > Chordata > Amphibia > Anura > Dendrobatidae > Dendrobates > Dendrobates tinctorius. The sequence goes on from NW_027361716.1 coordinate 11,145,978, forward strand.
TGTTTTATTTTTAATGTAGGAACAGGAGAGTGTTTTGAACTTTTAATTTTTTTTTTAAACTTTTTCTTTAAACGTTTTACTTTCTTTAATAGTCCCCCTAGGAGACTTGAACCTGCGATCGTCCGATTGCCTGAGCTATACATAGCAGTATCAAAAAATCATGATCTCCTATGAATGATGGCCACGAGTATCATTATAACAGGCACGGGGGTCATCAGCAGAACCCCAGCTGTCCTGACAACCCATTGGTGCTGCACGATCACATCTCGGTGCGCCAACGAGAGCGTGGAGTAATGCACACCCTTGCCAACGTGCGATAAATTCTGCTGTCAGAGATTGCCAGCGACATTTAACAAGTTAACATCCGTGGCTGTTAAAGGCACATGAGGGGTGATTAAATCAGCCGTCATATGTCGGGAAAAATGCGGGCTCGGTGTGTGAGCCCGCATCAGGGACATGACATATGACATAAGTGTACATCATATGTTGTGAAGAGGTTAATACGTGATAATATTTTGCTGGCCTTAGAAGCTGCTGATTGACATTGAATTTTGTTTTTTAGTCTGTGATTTACAAGTTCATCCGGATCCTTCTCTAAGGCCACATTCACACGTTCAGTATTTTACCCCAGTATTTGTAAGCCAAAACCAGGAGTGGGTGATAAAACCAGAAGTGGTGACGAGTTTCTATTAGACTTTTCCTCTGATTGTTCCACTCCTGGTTTTGGTTTATAAATACTGATGTAAAATACTGATGTAAAATACTGAACGTGTGAACTTTACGTTAGGTCATCTGCCAAGTGGATGTCCCACATTGCCCAAATAAGCTTGAAAATGTACGAGTATCTTCTAGATTATACAAAAGGAGAAAGTTTTTTTGTTTTTGTTCTTTCACTTTTTCCTCACTTTGTTCCAAATGTCAAAACCTTTCAATTTTCCCATTGACATCTATATGAGGGTTTGTTCTTTGCAAATCAAATTATAGTTTTGAATGACACCATATACCCGTATGTCACCATAAAATGTACTGAACAACAGGAAAAAAAAAACTAAGCGCAAAAAAAAAAAAAAAAAGAACAAATATTCAGAAATTTGTGAAGAAAAAGTTTGTGTGCCAAACCCTGATTATTTTTTTCGATGGATTTGTTTGTGTTCTTATTTTTCATGCCCTGTGCATTTTTTATTGACACTATTTTTAGATAAATCTGGGATTTTGATGACTTTTTCTTGCAATTTTGGGGGTAAAAGCAGTGACTAAAAAAAAGACATTTCTTGGGTCTTGATTTTTTTTCTCTTCTGTGTTTAATGCACGGTATAAACAATTTGATGATTTAACAAATTGGACTTTTTTTGGACACACCAATACCAAATATGTTAATTTGGAATTGTTTATTTTTTAAGGGAAAAGGGTGGGTGATTTTTCCCAACAGTAGGTGTAAACCATGTGGGGTTTAATTTTTGTTAGTTATGTAGACTTGTTACTTCTATGAATACTGTACTTTTTGCACTCTGATCAACCAATATGGGATTTAAAGCACTGGCATTTATCATTTGTATCACTACAACCATCTGGCCTTCAACCTAGGGAAATTCACAAGTGTTTTTGCCCTCCCCGTCCTAATAGGTGTGTTACAGTTTTAGCAAAATTCATTTATGTTCTGGTCACTTGTACCATAGTTTCCTCCAACAGTGACTTTTCCAACAAGCTCTGAAAGGTTAGAAATTATCAGATCCAGCAGAGCATTGCCTATTGTCGAGACTCCCACATCCTGGCCAATAAAATTACCCTGCAACAAGCGGAGGAATGTTCTCCCCTTTGCAGTTGAGGAAGAACCACCACCCCAGTCAACATCTGGCTAGTTAGACCTCTATAACCCGTATTATACTACGGTGTGTAGCCTGCGCCATCTAATTATGCAGCGCACCCACTAACTCCTCAATGATGTTGGGGGATCAATATATTACATCAAAAACTACCTTTCTAGTGTTTCACTCTCATTGTAATTCCACCCAGAAGGTTTAACTTCCTCACAATCTTTCCCCTTATTGCCTCTGTTACAATTGCTTTCATGTCACACCTAACGTCGGAGCGGGATCGTAACGCAGTGCACGGACTGGACGGCAACTCTCCCGACCCGAGCCTAACCGCTGCTTGTATTTCCAAAGCGCCGTCATGTCCAAATGTAGTAAAAGTCATTTTATCTTTATCTACACCACTAAAATGTATATTACTGGTATGATTAGATTTTGGGGTTGTTAACCGCCCTGTAATTGTCTTTAGGTAAATCTGGTGTTCTGCAGCAACGCATCCTTTGCTTTCATACTGCAACTATTCTGGTTTATCATTCAAGACTAGGAATGTCCAGAAACAGATACAAAGAAGACAGAATCAGGGCTATGGAGTCGGAGGCAATTTTGGTTGAGTCAGAATCATGGGAATTGAGGAGTTGGAGTCAAAATCGGAGGTTTGGCTTTCTGACTCCACAGCCCTGGTATGAGGGAGTCGGAGACATGGAAATTGAAGAGATGGAGTCGGAATCGGAGGTTTGGCTTACCGACTCCACAGCCCTGGTATGAGGGAGTCAGAGACATAGAAATTGAGTAGGAGTCGGAATCGGAGGTTTGGCTTACCGACTCCACAGCCCTGGTATGAGGGAGTCAGAGACATAGAAATTGAGGAGTAGGAGTCGGAATCGGAGGTTTGGCTTACCGACTCCACAGCCCTGGTATGAGGGAGTCAAAGACATAGAAATTGAGGAGTAGGAGTCGGAATCGGAGGTTTGGCTTACCGACTCCACAGCCCTGGTATGAGGGAGTCGGAGTTGGAGTCGGTGTCATGGAAATTGAAGAGTCGGAGTTGGAGTCGGAGGGTTGACTTACCGACTTCACAGCCCTGGACAGAATAATATTTTTTTTTACTATTTTTAATATCAGGGGACTTGTATTATAGACATAAGACTAACAGATAAAACAGAGGAAGGAAGTAACGCGCTGCATCAGCCTCATGTGCACAACGCAGACTATTGCTAAAATCCATAGTCGTGAGAACTGAGGACATCTTATTTGCCACCAATCCTGAATATACATTGCCCTTTAAGTATTGCTATTTATATGACACAGTGCACAACACCAGCAATTCACAGATCTACTAAATTGATTTACAGCGACGTTACATAAATGACATACAAGGGAGCACAGAGACTTAACAAGCGGGATCACAAAACAGACTAATACAAGGGTTCAACAAGAATTATCTCCTGCCTGCAAATGGCACTAAATTGCAAGAGAGAAGCTGTTACATTAATTCTGTCATCTTGAGAAAGCTTTCTGATGGTGTACCAATGACACCGTGCAATGAACAGGTCCTAATAGGTTTACAGAAAGGTTGCTACAAGCTCACAGAAAAAAAAAAAAAAAAATGATATACAGAATACAAAAGCCCCAGCCTCATTTCAATGACAGTGCTGCCTCTCTGATCAGGACCAGAAGAATATATGTGTTTCTGCTCTACAAAATACCGCATATTCCGAAACAAAGACTCCAATTACTTATGAAACAAATTCTTGCAAAATATTGAAATGTGCTAGAAAAACCCATGACAGACGGTAAACCACATCACATCCACTGGGTGGCTAGAAAATACATAAGGCATAACATCTCGTGTTTTTCATGTTTTTTGTTGCTTTTTTACAAATCATCTTACACTCTACTGTACATCCAGGACTGGCCATCTGGCTATTCTGGCAAATGCCAGAAGGGCCTGTCTGGTTGTGGGCTACCTTGACTGCTACGTTGTTAACAGAATCGGTGTTCTCAAGGCACCCATACTTTTAAAGAGCTGTGACGAAGCACAAAGTCGCTGACTCCGTCAATTACCCCACCAGGTCACCGGTATAATTAGAAATATTGGTCTTGTAGTAAATCTTCCTTTCCTCCATCCAGGGTAATATTAATAATATATCCCATCTGGTGCTTGGGGACGGGGATAACATGGGCCTGAGTGATTTCAAATGCCAGGGCTGAGTTTCTGTCCCAGTCCGTACCTGTGTACATCTCATGACAGATTGAGCCAAAAAAAAGTAAAGAGCGAAGCATATGAAGAGGAGTCACACAGGTCAACCAGACGGTGGATGAAGCAAGAGATGGACCAATTCGCTCTTCCAGATTTCTACCGGACTGTGATTTCCTTCACACTTTCAACTAATCCTAAGTACAAGGTCAAACTGCGGCTCTTTGAGCCAACCAGGAGAAATGGTTTTTATACAGAATATTTGCACATCCATTAATAGGTCATTTGTGAATCGTCCCATAAGACAGAAAATAATGCAAGTGAATGGCACAAAGTCACCTGTAAATGGGGCTGCGTTCTGTGGGGAATTCTCTGGTACTCTGTTGGGTCATGTCTAGAGGTATAGTGCCTTTAACCCCTTAACGACCAAGAGGTATTTCAGTTTTAGTGTTTTCTTTTTTTGCTCCCCTTCTTCTCAGTCATAACTTTTTTATTCTTCTGTTAATATGGCTATGCGAGGGCTTGTTTTTTTGCGGGACAAGTTGTACTTTTGAATGACGCCATTGGTTTTAACATATCACGTACTGGAAAACGGGAAACAAATTCAAAGTGCGGTGAAATTGCAAAAAAAGTGCAATTCCACAGTTTTGACGTTTTTTTTTTTTACTATGTTCACTAAATGCTAACACTGACCTGTCGTTATGATTCTCCAGGTCATTACGAGTTCATAGACACCAAACAGGTCTAGGTTCTTTTTTAAGTGGTGAAAAAAAATGCAAAATTTGGCAAAGAAAAATGGCATAATTTTCGAAAAACAGTGGCGTCTCCATTTTTCGTGATCTGGGGTTGGGGAGGGCTTATTTTTTGTGTGCCGAGCTGACATTTTTAATGATACCATTTTGGTACAGATACAATCTTTTGATCGCCTAGTATTGCATTTTATTGCAATGTTGCGGTGACCAAAAAAGCGTAATTCTGATGTTTTGAATTTTATTCTCGTTAGGCCGTTTAGCGATTGGTTAATTCTTTTCTTATATTAATAGATCAGGCGATTCTGAAAGCGGACATACCAAATATGTGTAGGTTTGATTTTTTTATATTGTTTTATTTTGAATGGGGCGAAGGATTTGAACTTTAATATTTTTAAAAACATTTTTTTTTTACTTTTTGCATGCTTCAATAGTCTCCATGGCAGGCTAGAAGCTGCAGTACTTTGATCTCCTCTGCTACACACAGGCGATGATCAGATCGCCTGTATGTAGCAGAAATGCTCACTTGCTATGAGTGCTGACCACAGGTGGCGCTCATGGCAATCTGGCAATGACAATCATAGAGGTCTGTTGGAGATCTCTGGTTGTCATGCTGACCCATTGGTGACCCGTAATCATGTGACGGAGTCACCCATGGGCGGGATTAGTGATGCACTTCCGGTAAGCGAGAGTTAAATGACGCGAGAGTTAAATGACGCTGTCAGAGAATTATAGCGGCATTTAACTAGTTAACAGCCGCAGGTAGATCGCGATTCCACCCGCGGCTGTTGTGGGCACATGTCAGCTGTATAAATCAGCTGTCATGTGCCAGGAAAAGGTGCGGGCTCCGGCATCGGTGCACTATTTCGCCCAATGTCGGAAAGGGGTTAAAGGGAATGTGTCATTGAAAAATAATTGGTTGCTTAAATCAGTTTCTATATATTACATTGCTTATGAAAAAGAAAACCGTTGCCAATTATTTTGATCACAATCTATATTGGAAAAAAATTGTAATGTTCAATTTCACACAGGCCACTGGAGCCATTGTAGACTGATACTTGGTGTCCTTTCAGAAATAGTTTTCTGTTGATTCATCATCATCAGATGTAAGATTACAACGTTAGGTAACCCCCTCTATACACAGCTCACAACACAGGATCGATCAATCACAATAGGTGACATCTCAGCTCCTCCTGATCCCCTCCATCTTCCTTCACCATCACCTTCCCACTAGTTCATTAAATGCTATGACTCTAAAACATCAGGTCAGAGTCAGTTTATTGCTGCTAAAGTACATGTGAATTTCCCGAGACCGGAAGATATAGTCTAGAATAGCCCCAGTATAAAATACAAAACTTGTATGACATCTAATGTTTATGAGGAATTTTTTAAATAAATGCGTGTATGTAGTGTAATGTATAAGTGTTAATACAGTCACCGCGGCCCCCTTCTCCGGTATCCAGCACCTTTCTGCTCCTCTTCTCAGCGACACCACCGCAATTCACAGTATTCAGCTCACTCTATGCTCTATGCGTGAGCCAGAAGTCTCTTTTACAAAGTTAGTCTATCGAGCCTTGTTTGGACACTCTTTAGGTTTACTTTGTAAAAGCCATTTTGGGGGTCATGTAGAGCACAATATGACCTGGAGCGCCTAAAGGAGTGGTCATATCACTGAGAAGAAGAGATGAACTGCGCCGGATCCAGGAGAAGGTGGCGGTATGGGAGTATATTAAAAGGAATCTGTCAGCAGGCTTTTACTACCTCATCTGAGAGTAGCGCTATATAGGTAAAGAGAAGATGAATCCAACGATGTGTCACTTAGATTACTGGGTGAAGCTGTTCTGACACAATCTGAGCATTTAGATTTAGAATGAAGCAGAGCTGAGAAAGCTAACCCTGCCCACACCAGGCTCTCCATGTACAAAGTCAATAGACAGTGAGCTGCTTATCACAGGAGGGGGCGTTGCCAGACTAGTGTAGTCTGTTAATCTCTTAGTGATAATTCCTTCACAGTTCGTAAACAGCAGCATGTACTTTGACAAGTGACACATCTCTGAATTCTGTGTCTCAGATTCTGTCTCCTGCTATAGTCCAACTACACAGCAAAAATGTGCTGACAGATTCCATTTAACACATACACACTATACTACATATACATAGGTTTAGTTAAAAAAAAAAAAACTTAATGAGAGGGCTTCTATAATACAGATTGTGATATGAGAAAAAAAAAACTTTGAAAAATTAAAAAAAAAAATTATATAGAAATATATAAATCCTGATTTAAACAGAGGGTCATTTTCTGCAATATAGACAAAAAAGTGGAACTGCACATTTTTTACACTTCTTTTATCATTAAATATAAATTCTGCAGAAAGAAATACTGTTACGTGAAGCCACAGTTTCACGCAAGAGCGAAGCTTGGATTGCCAAAATATACCTGGAATGATGAAGTGCTTATACGAGATGGAAATTCAGCTCAGGAAAGCCAAGGCAGGGGAGCGATGCCAGGTCTGAATACAATGAAGCGTGAATTACCATAGACCACAAGTCCTCTGCTAATTTAGTAAGACATAGTAATGGAGGTTGTGCCTTACATTCCAGAGAACTGGTATATTCTCCGTCTATCCATGTTGGCGCTATACAAAAAAGCAGAATAAATAAAATATATCAAGGGCCTGAGCCGATATTACAGAAAGAAATCAATAATGGTGAAAGCAACAATAAAGCGCAAAAATAAAAAAATTCTAGGAAGAATAAGAAATATCCCCCATCCCAAAGGGCAAAACTGATACAGCAGAGCGTGCCCTTACAATATACAGCCGACACCGGCATCAGTCACATTCGGATTAAGCATGGATCTGAGATGTTTAACACCTTAGATGCCACTGTAACCCGTGACAGCAGAATCAAGATGGGTAACAGAGGGAAAGAGCCCCTTCATAACTCTACTGGGACCCCCATAAGCAAGACCTAATAGGCTGCGTCAGCACAAAACGAACAAGGCCTCATGCACTGTAACTAAGAAGCATACAAAGTACGAGACAACTCATTAAAGTGAAAAATATCCAAGTCCCAAAGCGAATATAACAAAAGAAGCAAATAAAATTATACAAAAAGCAACAAAAAAATCAAATCAAGGAAAATTATTTTTTTACCTTTAAAAACTCAGCTTCTAAATAAAAAAATAAAATAAAAAAATAAAAACTTATACATAATTAGTATCACCATGTCTGGAACGGCCTGAACTACAAGGCCACGTGCATGAATTAAGTATTTGGCGAGTTTTTTTTACCTCAGTATTCATAAGACAAAACCAGGAGTGGGTGATAAATACAGAAGTGGTGCCGAGTTTCTATTATACTTTTTCTCTGATCTTTTCCACTAAAACTGGCCTAAAACTGTCACATTATTTACCCTGTGTGATGAACATAATAAAAAAGTTACAAATGTGCCAAAAAATGTAGCTTTTACATTGTAAGGACACGGAAATAATGAAATAAAAAGAGACCAAAAATATGTTATAAAGTTCAAAATGGTGCCAATAAAAATGTCACCTCATCCCCAAAAAAACAAGAATGATATTACTGAACATAACAATTTGATCCCAAAAAAACAAGTCCTCATGAAGCACTGTCAAACACACACACACAAAAAAAAGTTATAGCTCTCAGAATATGGAGCTGTAAAACATTTGTTTTAATTAAAAAAAAAAGTGCACAACAGTAGCAAAAAAAAACTTAAAAAATGTCTGCTGTGACCAAACAATAGTTTCTGATGACATATGGGGTGTCACCATGTTCAAATTATGGAGTCTATTTTCCTTTATTATTCCTTGTAAAAATGCAAAATTTGAGGCTAAAGTAATATTTCAGTGGAGTAAATGTAATTTTTCAATACACTCTGTGTAAATTACTCTAAAGCATCTGAAGGCTAAGAAACCTCCAGACAGCGGTTTTGAATAACTTGGGTGGTGCAATTTTTTAAAACGGTATCACTTTTGGAGGTTTTCCAATATATCGGTCCATCAAAGTCACAAACCTGAAAAGGTCCGTAAATAAAAAATGAAATATCATTTTACAAAAAAAAAAAAAAATTTACAGAAATTACTGCTGAAGGTTAACAATTTTAACTTCCTAACAAATTAAAAGGATGATTGAAAAAATGGTGCTGACAAAACTAGACATATTGGATATGCTCTATTTTAAAAGGGTTGTCCAGTCAGAACCGACAAGTCTGCAGTCACTCTGTGTGACTGTGAACTTAAGAATCTCCCGGCACATGCATTGTGGGTATTCGCCGGTTTTAGACCCGGAATGGAGAGTATGTATGTTATACGTACCCCCCAACCAGTGGGCACAGCCTCTCTCCATACACTGCACAGCCTCAGTGACATCAGCGGTAGACGCGGAGGCTGCGCAGAGCCCCCGCCTGACCTGAGGCGATCTCAGGAGCGTGGGAAAATGTTCTAAAAGTTTCCCACGCTAATCAGTTCATCTCCAGTCAGCTGGAGCGCCTGCGCAGACAGGTTTTCCTTCATTCTTCCGTGGTTTATAGCCGGGCTGGTAGCATTAGCACCGCTCTCAATTGTAAACGGTTTAACCCCTTCAGATGGATTGCAGCAGGGGACATCAATGAACTGCGGAGAGTTATGAATATTGTTGCTTATATTTACAGGAGAACGATGGCTTAAGTTGGTTTGGCTGTGTAATAAACTTGGTCAAAAACTGTGTGTCACTATTTCATTAAAAAAAAAATTCTAATTAATGTCTGTGGGTAATTTTTAACCCTTTCATACTATTGGATTAATAATGGATAGGTGTCTTATTGATACCCCTCCATTATTAATCCGGCTTAATGTCACCTTTCAATTGCAAAGTGACATTAACCCCTTATTAACCCATATGTCACAGCTAAAGGCAATGGGAATAGAGAGGCTAAGTGCCAGGAAAGGTGCATCTTATAGATGTGCCTTTTCTGGGGTGGCTGGGGGCAGATGTTTGTAGCCAGGGGGAGCAATAATCATGGTTCCTTCCTAGGCTATTAATATCTGCCCTTGTGATTTTTTTCCAGGAATGTACCCGTTAATTTAACACCTACATGTCCCAAATTTTACATACATACATTAATCTAAGTATTAGTCGAAGACATATATAAATCTAAATGAGATGAAATGGTTTACTGTATGTAAACCATGTGTCATTTAATGTCGGGTTCTGTAATGATTTTACAGAAGCCGGCAATTGAATTATCGGCTACTCTGCTATCTGTCTATGAAATATATATATATATATATATATATATATATATATATATATATATATATGTGTGTGTGTCTCAATGACATGTATATACAGTGGGGAAAAAAAGTATTTAGTCAGTCAGCAATAGTGCAAGTTCCACCACTTAAAAAGATGAGAGGCGTCTGTAATTTACATCATAGGTAGACCTCAACTATGGGAGACAAACTGAGAAAAAAAAATCCAGAAAATCACATTGTCTGTTTTTTTTTCATTTTATTTGCATATTATGGTGGAAAATAAGTATTTGGTCAGAAACAAGCAATCAAGATTTCTGGCTCTCACAGACCTGTAACTTCTTCTTTAAGAGTCTCCTCTTTCCTCCACTCATTACCTGTAGTAATGGCACCTGTTTAAACTTGTTATCAGTATAAAAAGACACCTGTGCACACCCTCAAACAGTCTGACTCCAAACTCCACTATGGTGAAGACCAAAGAGCTGTTAAAGGACACCAGAAACAAAATTGTAACCCTGCACCAGGCTGGGAAGACTGAATCTGCAATAGCCAACCAGCTTGGAGTGAAGAAATCAACTGTGGGAGCAATAATTAGGAAATGGAAGACATACAAGACCACTGATAATATCCCTCGATCTGGTGCTCCACGCAAAATCCCACCCCGTGGGGTCAGAATGATCACAAGAACGGTGAGCAAAAATCCCAGAAACACGCGGGGGGACCTAGTGAATGAACTGCAGAGAGCTGGGACCAATGTAACAAGGCCTACCATAAGTAACACACTACGCCACCATGGACTCAGATCCTGCAGTGCCAGACGTGTCCCACTGCTTAAGCCTGTACATGTCCGGGCCCGTCTGAAGTTTGCTAGAGAGCATTTGGATGATCCAGAGGAGTTTTGGGAGAATGTCCTATGGTCTGATGAAACCAAACTGGAACTGTTTGGTAGAAACACAACTTGTCGTGTTTGGAGGAAAAAGAATACTGAGTTGCATCCATCAAACACCATACCTACTGTAAAGCATGGTGGTGGAAACATCATGCTTTGGGGCTGTTTCTCTGCAAAGGGGCCAGGACGACTGATCCGGGTACATGAAAGAATGAATGGGGCCATGTATTGTGAGATTTTGAGTGCAAACCTCCTTCCATAAGCAAGGGCATTGATGATGAAACGTGGCTGGGTCTTTCAACATGACAATGATCCAAAGCACACCGCCAGGGCAACGAAGGAGTGGCTTCGTAAGAAGCATTTCAAGGTCCTGGAGTGGCCTAGCCAGTCTCCAGATCTCAACCCTATAGAAAACCTTTGGAGGGAGTTGAAAGTCCGTGTTGCCAAGCGAAAAGCCAAAAACATCACTGCTCTAGAGGAGATCTGCATGGAGGAATGGGCCAACATACCAACAACAGTGTGTGGCAACCTTGTGAAGACTTACAGAAAACGTTTGACCTCTGTCATTGCCAACAAAGGATATATCACAAAGTATTGAGATGAAATTTTGTTTCTGACCAAATACTTATTTTCCACCATAATATGCAAATAAAATGAAAAAAAAACAGACAATGTGATTTTCTGGATTTTTTTTTCTCAGTTTGTCTCCCATAGTTGAGGTCTACCTATGATGTAAATTACAGACGCCTCTCATCTTTTTAAGTGGTGGAACTTGCACTATTGCTGACTGACTAAATACTTTTTTTCCCCACTGTATATATATATATATATATATATATATATATTTTTTTTTTTTTTTTTTCTATGTGTATATATCTATTCTTTCTTTTCTATTTTAACCTGTCATTGGGATCCATTATATGTCTATTTTGCAAGCCGGGGAGAAAATCTCGCCATACGGATGCCATATGGAGGTCAAAAGGATGTCACACGGGTGCTTAGATGCGAGAAAATCGCATCCTCGCATTGCACACAGATGACATACGGATCACTGTTCATAAAACATTTGTGCGATTCTCGGCCGTGAAAAATGGACCGATTTTTTTTATACGTCATGTGTGACTGCAGCCTTAAAGTAATTGAAGAGATTGGCAGAAGATCAATGGGAAATTAACAGAAAAGTTTATTCTTTTTTTTTTTTCTTTAAAGATCTTTCGTCTAAATAAGAATAATTCTTCACTTCCCTTCAATACAATCCTGATTTAGGTCAAAATTGTAAATTCAATATCAAGTGGAAGCAGCAGCAGCAGCGTGTACAAAAGAAAATTTCTTAAATCAGATTTTTTGGGGTAGGATTACTCTGACTCCATAACTAGGCTGAGAGCGGGGATGTTCTTAAAAAAACATTTCTTGGCTGTCTCTATGTACCAGTACTCACATGAAACCATAAATAAGATTGATGAGAGAGTAATATAAAGGAGAAGATAAATGGGAATAATTAGAAATATGCAAGACAGATAGATGACAGATAGATAATAGATAGATAGATAGATAGATAGATAGATAGATAGATAGATAGATAGATAGATTCTGCACAAACATATACCATACATATTCAGTCGGCTAACAATGAAAAAGTAAAGACAATGAGCACGTGGAGCCCTGCAAGGCAGAAAGTTCCTCCCATGGCCTAACAATTCACTGAGATAACGCTGATAGCGCTACTCAATACTTTTTAACAGCAGGATCGGAACACAATTTTAATAGAATCCGAGGCAGGCTGATATAAAACAACAGGGCTGCAGAGAAGTAATGATTGAACGATGATTGATCTTGGATGCCTCTTTCAATTCAAGCAAATCTTTGAGGAGCTCAGGAAAAAAAAATTGCCATCCTTCATTTCAGCACATTTAACAAGCATACCACTTCAAAGTAACTTTAGGGAATTTACTGTATTTTATGGGAAAGGGCATGCTGGCTAAAGTTGACACGCGTAAAAAAAAAAAAAATAGAAAAAAAAAAGAAAAGAAATACACGCCACAAATACAGACCAGATTGCAGGACGACAGAATGCCGGTGGCGCCAAAGAGGTTAACAGATAAGAAATTGAGCAAGACTTTCCAACATTCCTATAAATACAGTCTTATTTACGGAAGCCAGAGGCAGCAGACTGATCGCTTTATAGCCTCACTTACTTCATAACATGTGCAACCATTTTGGCTATGATGAAAATGCTGTGCTCTTTGCTGAGGCAATGATGGACATTTCAACCCAAAATAGATAAGCCGGAAGGATATTAAATTTAACGCTTGTAGTGCACTCGGAGGGCAATTCTTATTTACAGGAGTGATGTGGAATAGTTATTTTTCATAAGAGGATTACAAGGCTGTTAAAATGCACTATTATATGCCATTTGTGTGTCATGATAAATATATACACACACATCTATAGATAGAGAGAGAGGGTATTTAATACTGTGTAAGGCTGGAGTCACACACAACGTAGAGAAATACGGACCGTATTTTACGGCCGTAATACGCATAAATGGTCCCTAAATAGTGCTCCGTATGTCATCCGTTGTCAGGGTGTGGCCGCGTATTTTTCTCATGTAAGCAACCGTATGTAATCCGTATGGCATCCGTATACCGTTTTTTTCTCGCAGGCTTGCAAAACGGACATATAATGGAGCCCAATGACAGGTTTTCAAATCCAAACGAAAGAATAGATCTAGACACATAGAATACATACAGTATATATATGTTAGGCGTCAGATTCCTGCGTTGGCTCTACAGGAATCCAGACCCTCACATTCTGCAGTCTCCTGCTGTTTATCTACTGCAGAGGAGATTGCAGAGGAGATTGCCTTGCAGCAAATCTCTCCAGAGGCTGTCCTCTTTCTGAGCATGCTCATGAGACGATCTCCCATTGGGGATCGGGAGTCATGTGCTCAGGTCCTGCTTCAGATCTCATTGGTCCAGCTCGGAGATCTGGAGGCTTCTGGAAGGTCCCGGCTGCTATAAAAGGCGCGCATGGCTGTTCCGCCATGCGCTAGTATAGTCATACTTGCTGCTGTGTGAATAAGGATGGATGCATGATTCTGGTGAATGACTCATTTGAAACCCTACCCTCTGATATTACGTTTGTGGTTAGGGATTGAGTTTAGTACCAGCTCCAGCGCGCCTCTGCTTCATCATCCACAGTTGCTAGCGTCCGACATTGCGCTTGCGTACTAGCATTGTCGTGTAGCGGCAGTGTCCCACACCGCGCTGTAGTAGCAGCACTCCTGGGGACAGTGAATTCGCTATTAGTATGTCTTTGGAGTGTGGGAGGAAACCGGAGAAACTGGAGGAAATCCATGCAAACGGGGACAACATACAAACTCCTTGCAGATGTTGTCCTAGGTGGGATTTGAAACCAGGACCTCAACGCAGCAAAAGAACAGTGCTAACCACTGAGCCACCATGCATCCTGATCACATCAGAGACATGTTGGGCACATTCAGGGCAAGTCAGCATGCTTATGTTAATGACTATAAGGAAAGTTGATGCTGTCAGACCTCTCTCTGACCTTTCCCGACGCCTGCGCACTGCAGTACTTTACTCTGCCCTCAACAGGGCAGAGTAAATACGCCTCCGCAGGAGGTGAGGAAGAAGTAAGGAGGAGGACGTCATCGCTAGAAGATGGGAGGTGAAGGACCAGACCGCGACACCCATCGGATCGGACCTGCAGGAGCTATGCTTGCGAAAACTCGGCGGCTGCACCAGCCTTTAAAGCACACCATGTGCACATAATCTAGATGTATTGTTAATAATAGTAATAATAAACATAATACAAACTGAGAAAAGTTTGGAAGTGGTCAGTATGTCTTAGGACTCAATTACGCAAAAAAAAAAGTCTGTGTTTCATCAGTACTTCATTCTACGATTTTCTTCAGGGTTTCGTCAGTGTCATTTTTTAAAATCAGAGCTTTATTATTTTTTGTATGAATACAAATAAGTAAAAATAGAGGTTTCTCAAGCTTCCCCTATCGAACAGTCTTTGGAAAATAGACAGCACACACATGGAATCCGAAAGCTGTCAGATTTTTTCACAAACCCATTGACTTGCATTAACTCGGCTCAAAATTGGACATTTCTCTGTGATTTTATGAAGACTATTTGGGGCCATAAAAATACACGGAAGGGTCAACAGCCTCATAGACCATAGGAGGTACAAGTTCAATCTGTGAAAAACACAGAACTTGCTCAAGAAAAACTAACGTCTAAATGAGACCAAAGCCACATTAAGTGAGGCTCATAGGCATTCCAGAGATCGTTCTCCTTCTCCCCTTGCTGTCTGCCACCTCCTTTGCTCCATTTCCAGGCATTGTTCACTAACCAATTTCGATTTGTAAATATAGCCCTCTTTCACGTAAAGAAAATGCAATGTAAATGCATCATACCCATGTAAAAATGTGTATATTTTAACCCCTTTACAACCTATGACACATAAGTACACCGTAGGTCTCATCCCCTTGTTTGATGTCAGCTCGGGCCACGGGTCGCT
The DNA here is from genome assembly GCF_039654945.1 of Dendrobates tinctorius. Taxonomy (NCBI): domain Eukaryota; kingdom Metazoa; phylum Chordata; class Amphibia; order Anura; family Dendrobatidae; genus Dendrobates; species Dendrobates tinctorius. Next base: position 11,161,423 of record NW_027361716.1, read on the forward strand.
GATGGGCTGGCATGACACCCCAGGGTCTGCAGGAGACCCCAGTGGTTGTCAATGCCAAATAGCTATGAGCTTGCGCTCATAATAAGACAAAAAATTAAAAACGGCAGAATTACGTTTTTTTGTTCGTCACATTGCAATAAAATGCAATAAAGGGCGATCAAAACATTGTATCTACCCCAATATGGTGTAAATAAAACATTAGCTCAACATGCAAAAAATAAGCCCTCACCCAGCCCCAGATCACAAAAAAATAGAGATGCTATGGATCTTGGAAAATGACTTTTTTTTCTTTTTCTTTTTTTTTATAAAATCTTTGGATTTTTTCCACCACTTCAATAAAAAAAGAACCTAGACATGTTTGGTATCTATGAACTTGTAATTACCTGTAGAATCATAATGGCAGGTCAGTTTTAGGATTTAGTGAACATGGTAAAAAAAAAAAAAAACTACTGTGGAATTGTCCTTTTTTCTTTTTTTTGTTGCTATTTCACTGCCTTTCGAATTTGTTTCCCATTTTCCAGTATACCATATTGGAAAACTAATGGTATTGTTCAAAAGTACAACTTGTCCTGCAAAAAAAACAAACCATATTGACAGAAAGAATAAAAAAGTTATGACTCTGGGAAAAAGGGGATCGAAAAACAAAAACCACAACATTTTAAAAACCTGAAGTGGTGAGGGGATTAAGCAACTATGTGCTGCAAATTCTCAATGTGTGCACATAGCCTTACAGGATCAGATTCACCAATACTTGTATTAGTTCACGCCTGCAGCATTGCAAAGAAAAAAGAAATAAGCCGCAGAAGACAGACAGTAAAGAAAACCACTGTATTGCTAATGTCGCACTCGTCCTGTATACTGTAGGTAGTAGGCCACGTCAGGATCTGTCTGTCCTGGGTACTACCATATTATCGCCTAGTGGAAGTTCTGCATACTCGGCTAATCAATCGTGGGCTCCTAGTTCTCACTCAGTATTGGTTTGGCTATTGGAACGGAGTCTCCTCGTCTTGTACCTACTACTTGTACCTACATATCAGACTCTCACCTACCATCGAAACCTTCAAAAAGAGCCTGAAGACCCACCTCTTCCGACAAGCCTATAACCTGCAGTAACCACCGATCGACCAAACCGCTGCACGACCAGCTCTACCCTCGCCTACTGTATTATCACCCATCCCTTGAAGATTGTGAGCCCTCGCGGGCAGGGTCCTCTCTCCTCCTGTACCAGTTATGACTTGTATTGTTTAAGATTATTGTACTTGTTTTTATGTATACCCCCCTCACATGTAAAGCGCCATGGAATAAATGGCGCTATAACAATAAATAATAATAATAATAATAATAATAATAATAATTGCATGTTGATCTAAGGAGGAAACGAAGCAAGAACCTCGTGGAAAACCACAATCTACATAATGAATAATAAATAATGTCGCTTCAACGCTCTGCCTTTTTTTTCCAAGGAGGTTCTTTGCTTTAGTAATATTAAACGGGTGAGCCGACGCCTCACCTAAATTAACCTGAAAAGCAGTACTTACTGTTTTCGACGAGCTTTCAAAGGACTTTCCATTTGAGGCTTCACAATCTGAGAAACTAACATTCCAAAGCACTCAAATAGCTTTTAGCTTCTCAGTCACATAGTAAAATGTATGTTGAATTACCAAAAGCCATTATGCCTGCCCTGTCTTCAACGACTTCTACAAGCTATTTAAGAATTAAGCTGAAATGTCTTAAAAGCATTTGGAACCCAGGTGCCAATAATTCAATGAGGTTATATTCATTCTATACCTAGATGTGACAGTCAAGGCATTTTACAAAAGGTGTTTCGTAATATGCAGAAAAAAAACAAAAAAACTGAGGAGCAAGCTGCAATTTTCACACTGTGGTTTAGGAGACGCCAATGTACCGAATATGTCTGTTACATAGAGCAACATTATAGCTGGTGAAAATGAATGGAAACCATGAGGTACAATCCTAGGACTAGGCAGGCTACAACTAGTGATGCTACCGTGGTGGAAAGTCAATCGATCAACTGGATGAAAAGATTTGACTCCACTAAAGGCCCCAAAATGCATGACTAAAAATTGGCCACGACCGGCAATATTGACTGACAGCCTAAAGAGTATTGGGACCTTCCAACTCTCCCCCCGACAGATTATGTTGGAATAGAGAAGGGTCAGGGACATCAGATTTCCAACAGCTGATCCATTTGTTTTCGAACAGATAAGCCCCCACCAGAGGAATCAGTCAGCAGCTCTCTCAGAGACCAAAACAAAGTCACAATAAGTTAAAGAATTTGAGCAAAAAGTGACATTTCTAATGGAATGTTTTCATGGGGAATCATCATTTAAAAAGAAGTTATACATGGAAGCATTTGTGGGGTGTTTCTTTTTTTTTTTTACGCTGTTATATATATACATTTATGCCTCAGAAATTACCAAAAGGCTCAAGAGAGGCCTTAATGTTTTTTCCACGAACAAAGTTAATTTTAATCAGCAATTTAATCAATAGATCTTGGAATAATAATAATTTCCACAAGTGAATGTGTTTTAAAAAAAAAATGTTCCTGTGCTGAAATAATCTTATAAATGTGCCCCTGCTGTGCACTGTGTAATGGCTGTGTCTGACCGTACAGGGACCAGGTCTGATCATACCACAGCTCCTGGGCAGGGGAGGAAGCAGGAGAGTATACAGACGTTACAGCATGGGATCATAGCCATTACACAGTACACAGCAGGGGCACATTTATAAGATTATCTCGGCACAGAAACATTTTATCTAATCACATCCAATTGTGGAACTTTATTTTTATTCACAAATCTATAGATTAAAATGTACTGAGATCTGGGAAAACCCCTTTAAGGTTCTCTGAGCTTGAGTACATCTCTTAGGGTCCCGTTACATTTAGTGATGCACCAGCGATCCCGACAACGATCAGGATTGCTGGTGCATCGCTAAATCGTTACTATTGAGCTGCCAAACAGGCAGATCTCACCAGCGACGCAGCAATGATCCAGCAATGCTCGGCGGTCACTCCTCGCTGTCAGACGGAAGCAATGATGACGACTTCTGCCTGCGTCCATGCATCGCTAGTCGGCGCCAGCGGGATGCCAACGAGAAGAAAATGGCCCAGGACGTTCGAGCGTGATCAGCGATATCCAGCGGGGGGCCGGTCGCAGGTAAGTGTCACATGTAGCGAGATCGCTAGCGATATCGCTGTTGCCTCACAAAATCGGTGTGTTGAAGGCCCTTTAACCCCTCCAGACACATTAGATAGCTCTCGGCTCGGCCGCATCATTGTTCAGCCGACAGCTATCCCTCCCATGTCCCCCATACGCCAACACTAAGATGAGCATTAGCAATAGACACTGCCACCCAACACGAGAGACCTTCTGTCCCTCAGCCCTGTTCTCCTCACCTTGGTGGCTCATATAAATCAGTAAGGAGAGTTTGAAGAACGTCAAATTATTATATTGCTCAAGAACTGTATACACACACCCAGGATGACGTGCAAGTGAATATTGTCCTGAGTTTTAAACTGAAAATGTATGCAAATTAGCTCTCCTCAAGAAGGAATAAAATGCTCTCTCGAGTGCCATTAATTGGAGGCAGCTACTCAAAGTCTTATAAATTACATAGTTAGTTTATAATTGCCAGAAATCATAAATTATTGGGTCAAACTCCCAAATATACTGCATATGGTTAGCTTTGACGTCACATAATAATTGCCTGGTTGGGTGATATCAGAAAGTAGATAATTCTCAACAGACAATCTGACAACTATTACTTATACATTGGTTTTATAGATTTAATTTTAGAAACAAAATTGGTATGTTATAAATCTAGAACTTAACCGATATATTATGCATGTTATTGATCATAATTGGTCAATATGTGGCATTAAATATGATGACCATAGACCAGTGGCCTTCACCAACAAGAGAATGATAGATTTAGACTAAGGGTCTCCGAGATCCATAGTCTGGAGACCATAAATATAGGCAATAGTCTAAGATCCATCAATAACGATTTCCAAGGAGAGCCCCGATTTACAGCCTTAGGGCAGAGGCAGACTTCCGTATTTCTCCTGCGAGAATCGCATGGTAAACCTAGTCCTGGCTGTCGGCTCTCCTGACCTGAGCTTGACATCTGCATAGTAATCCATCATGCCTTCTTGATCAGGACAGCATGGTCAGGAGAGGTGTCGGGCCGGTCCCTGCAATGCGATGCGATTCTCACAGGAGTTATATGGCCGTCTGACTCAGCCCTTAATGCTCAACTCCTGCAACAGAAACAAAAACCTGTCTCAGCTTTAAAACAAAAACATTAAATTAGAGGCTTTTACAAACCCAGGCAATTATCCAATTGGCTGTCCAAAATGGAACTGGATCTTTGAACTTGTGTTGAGTATCATAATACAACCACAAACGAACATAATATCATGGCACCCACAAAAAGTATGTTTGATTAATGTCATATTTCTCAGAAGTGAAGGAGATCAACAACTTCGTACTGAATGTTTGACTGTGATTTTATTAGGCTTCATCAGGATTTACAGGTCTAATGTTCTGTAATTTCAGCCTCATTTTCTATAGTTTATGAAAGTCTCCATCCCAGATCTTTCTAGCTAGCGAGGAATAATAGATCTCCATCAGCAATATTAAAACTCGGGTCAACCAGACATTTGGCATTATTGCTCTGCTTTGCCTAAGATTAATAATAGCCATTCATTTGTTCTTTACTGTGGGCAATAAATACTTTTTACACCCTATGATTACAGAAGCAGAGTCAATTCTAAGCTTGGCGCGGCGTCCTGACCAATAACACATGTATAGATTACTGAGGTGTGCCGGTTATGAACTTCTTACAGGATTTGCATACTTGGCTGTGAACCCAGAAGGCAACATGACATTTCATAAAAAGCAATTTGGTCACAGTGACCTTTACTCCGAAACACATGTTACTCCCTGTACACTTACTGTAAGTTTCCAATCATTGGTTTAATTGCATGTTAAAATTTACCATTTTCTTAGCGTAGAGAACAAAGTTCCAGAGAGTCTCAACAATATGGTTAAAATATAACTTGTAATTAAGACCGGTCCATGCACCTTTATTATACCCAACAACAAAGGTATTGAAAGGACCAACCTGAAGAATTAATTGCGTCAAAATAGTTAAGCATTTTTTTTAGAAGCAAGAAAAGTGGTGTTCACTGTGTGTTCTTCAATCCAAAATCGTCTGATCATATGTTCTGGAGGCCAAAGAATTTTAGTATACTTCTGATTAATTCTAGATTATCGGGATTACTGTGTTCACCCTGCAGGCACCTCTGAGGTCACAATGTAAGGCTTTATAAGCTGGCTCAGGCAGTGATACACTGAGTGAGTGTTCAGGTAGTTGGTGTACTTGGAACTACTATTCATATTACCAGTTAGCAGATGTGCTGGTTCTTGTTTTTCTCTTGCCACTTGATCGTTCACTAGGACTATGTTGCTGAGCTGAAGTGAATGGAATGGAAGGAAGGAACTGCACATCACTAGGCATGTGGAGATGCTCAATTCTGATTGGTTCAGAATATCTCACTGTAGAGTGAGCTTGGTCCTAGTTTGCCTTTTTGCTCTGGGGAAGCCCACCCTAAATCCTTTACCTTTCTAATTTTGAGAGTAATTACCCCAACAGACATATATGATGAAGGGTATTTACCCAGAACGTTACATTTTTTCTATATGCAAATTACCTCTTCATAGATGAAGGACATGAGCTGCAGTGCAACCTATTGGAAGTAGCAATCTTAAAAGAAAATATCAACCCTTTAACAGCCTTGCCATATGACTTGATATAAAAGCCAAACCAGGACCTCAATTTGCAGACACGTGTTTTGGGGTATTGCCCCTCGTCAGTGCATATTATGAGATCTGTTTTGGCTGGGTGAGAGGCTAAGGCTGGTTTCACATTTGCGTTTTTTAGCGCTGGAAAAAAACGCATACCTGCGCATGCGTTTTTTCCCCTATATTTAACATGGGTGCGCATGCCTGCGCGCTGGTTAGCGCATGTATGCGATTTTCATGCGCTGCGTTTTTTTGGGGTGTGCGTTGGTATTTTCCAGATGCAGCATGTTGCATTTTTTGGCCCTGCAAAAAAGCGCATGCGCACATATGCGCACGTTTTGCGCTAAAAATGGCCATTATAGCCTATGGATGCGCATATGTGCGCACTGGCATGCTCATGTATGCGTTTTTTTGCATATGCGTTTTTTTTTTTTAACCATGGAATTTAGGGGTTTGGGTTAGAGTTAGGGTCAGGGTTAGGGTTAGGGTTGGGGTCAGGGTTAGGGTCAGGGTTAGGGTTAAGTATGGTTTTGTTAAGGGTTAGGGTCAGGGTTAGGGTCAGGATTAGGGTTAAGTATGGTTTTGTTAAGGGTTAGGGTCAGGGTTAGGGTTAGGGTCAGGGTTAGGGTCAGGATTAGGGTTAAGTATGGTTTGGTTAAGGGTTAGGGTCAGGGTTAGGGTCAGGGTTAGGGTTAAGTATGGTTTTGTTAAGGGTTAGGGTTAGGGTCAGGGTTAGGGTCAGGATTAGGGTTAAGTATGGTTTGGTTAAGGGTTAGGGTCAGGGTTAGGGTCAGGGTTAGGGTTAAGTATGGATTTGTTAAGGGTTAGGGTCAGGGTTAGGGTCAGGGTTAGGGTCAGGGTTAGGGTCAGGGTTAGGGTTAGTTAGGGTTTAGGGTTTGGGTTAGGGTTAAGTATGATTTGGTTAAGGGTTAGGGTCAGGGTTAGGGTTAGGGTCAGGGTTAGGGTTAGTAAAGTCATGGTTTGGGTAGTGTGAGGGGCCACCTAAAAATGTTGGAAAAAAACACAAACGCGGTAAAAACGCACTAAAAACGCATACAAACGCATAAAAACGCTGCGTTTTTTTCATGCATGCTCATAAAAATGCTTGAAAAAAACGCAGCAGTTGTATGCTTATGTATGCGTTTTTTTCAATGCGTTTTTTGCGGGAAAAACACGCTGCAAAAAAAAGCAAGTGTGAAACTAGCCTTAATACTGGCATCTGAGGGGTAACGTTTGTCCTTTTGGAAAGTGACAATCGTTTTGGCAGTGTAATCTATGGATATGAGATATTTTTAACAAATCCTAATCAAGCATTTCCACATGCCTTTTGGTGTGCAGTCCCTTCCTTTCATTTACTACACATGTGCAGGAGCGCAGTGGTTGACTCCAAATGAATTAGCACCCTATGCAGATTCAAACCGTATGTATTTAAAGGAAATCGGTCAGCAGGTTTTTGCCACTAAATCACAGTAGTAAAATATAGGGCAAGTGATCCTGATACCAGTGATGTATCACTTACTTTACTGGATTCAGCACTTGTGACACAATCAAAGTTTTTAGATTTAGTATGTAGCGAAGCTCAGAAATGTGCCCCCGACCCCACCAGGCTCTGTATGTACACTGTATAACGACAGTGAGCTGCTTATCAGAGGAGGGGTGTGGTTAAACACTGACATGTGAAGGAGGTGTAAAATGGAGACCTCAACATAGCCCAAACATTGGTCATGTATACAATCCTTAATGTCCCAGGTAGTCTACATTAGAAGTCACGAGAGAAGCATCTGAACATGAGAAATGCCTAAAAGGATGAAAAGCAGCGTCTGACAGCACCAGAAAAGTGAACAAGATTTCTGAAATCTCATGCACATGCTCCTTATTTTTTCCTTGCAGATTTGAAGCCAAAAAAAGTATTTACTTTTTTTTTTTATAATCTGCAGCATGCCAATTCTTTCAGCACTTTTGCAGCGCTTTTAACCCATTCAAATGATTTTGGGGAAAAATTACAATGCAAAACACATCAAATACATGTAAAAATGGGTGCATTTTCCTGCCCACTGTTCACGTGACCACCAGTTTGGCAATAATATTCCCCAGGTGATAAAACCTTCATTGTAAGTAAACAGCACACAGCCAACAAAGTGACACATCATTGAAAGATACGTTGATAACACCAGAGAATGCTCGGATAACATGTTACAACATGAATGTATGGCTACCATTAGACTCGGAGGTTACTCAAACATGTAAAAACAATCACAAAAAAAAAAAAATTAGAATTGGATATTATAAACACACGTCCATAAACCTAAACTCGGTACTCCAATAAATACGGCGAAAAACAGAACAGGAAACACAATACATTTTATAAGTGATATCCAAGAAAATCCAAATAAGCTGGGTAATAAATAGCCGCCTGCCTACAGTCCCCAACAGGACATATATTAATCACAAGCCTCGGCGAGGCAGAAAGCTCCGTAATCGTAGCCGCTGATAACAACACTCAGACGGTAACTCACCATGGGGCGCCGTATATTCGGAATCCTTTCACAGTGACTTCTGAATCTTGCAGGTAAATACTGTTAGTGAGGAGTGATTGCACATTATCAAAGTCTTCAGGTTTCAATTTGGAAACGGAGGGAAAGCGGTAGTAATCCTGTTTTACAAGATCGGCCATGAATTCTTTATCAAAAGTCAGTTCATGATTCCCTGCAATCACTATTTTATATTCGTATGGTAAGGATCCTAAAAAAAGAAAAAAAAGGAAACACTTTGACATTCAGACAGAGATAAAACTTTTTTTTAATGGTTTAGAAACTTTTCTCAAATACATTGTCAATAAGTTTGTGAGTTTTTTTTTTATATTTTCATGTAATAATTCATATATATTCCTTTAGCTCAGCATCAGTCACCTAATATATTTCCTATTGTAATAGTGTTACTAATTCAGAACCCAAGCAGGCTGTAGAAGGGGTTACCAGAAATAACACTCCTCTTTTTTAAAAATAATAGGATAGATAATATCAAAAGTATAAAGTGTTGGGTTACACACAAGTGTTCATTGTTCTGCTCTTCCTGAAGGATTTTTTTGGTTGTAGGCGTTAATAAGGTTGCATTGACAATTTGCATAGCAATGTAAAAATGCAAGGTTTCTAATCGGAGGTGTATATAAGACAGAGGCAGCCCAACAGTATGTGCAGACGATGAGTAAACGCTGCGGGTTGGACGCTACATACTTGTGCAGAGTTCAACCCGCAGCGACCAGATGTTACAGCATAGTGGATGGGATTTCAAGAAATATCATGCCCACTATGTGTCTAGAGATGCCGGTGGATCACCGGTGGAGACGGACATGTGGCGTGTCTCACCGGAGAGCAGCATGTCAATTTCTCTTGCGGAAGAAATTTCACCCATAGAATGTATTGGACGCGGTGAATCCGCGGGGTTCAGTGATCACATGCGGATTCACCCGCATTCAATAAACGGCAGCGCTTTGGACGCAGCGGACAATTCGCGATTGTCTGCACATACCCTTAAAGAGAATGAAAAAATTACCATTTTTTTCAGCAAAGCCAGTGGAGAGATGGGGCCAAGCTAAGATCTTTTCACTAGAGGCCATAAAACATTAGCCAACAGGAGTCTAGGGAACGTATCCAAGGATCACAGAATGGACATAGGGTACAAACACTTACCAAGACCTCAAAAGTCTGATGTGTGAATGAATCAGCATATGATCAGACAACACTATATTCACTTCTACTGATGTGTGGGATTGGCAGTACGTATGCATAACCACTGCTCCCATAGGTAGTGAGGGCAGAGGTGGTTAGGCATACGCACTACTAATTCATTCACATAGGAGACTGTGAAACCGCCAGCGAGCAGTAATCGTCACGAACAAAAAAATTTGAGACCGACACTCATTTCGGCTTTCATAACGCTTGCTACTTGGATATTTTTAGATGCTTTAGTTAGATGATTCTATTAGAGTTATAAAGCTATGGTGCTGCAGAATGTGTTGCCGCTATATAAATAACATTTTTATTAATTACAAGCATTTCGTAAGTTTTTAAACTTTTGACAAATACATCAAGTTTTTGCAAAGACTATTTTTAACGTTGACCCTCATTTTGAAAGTCTGGCATGGCGGACACCAGCTTATGGGCCAAATTCTGACTCATGACTACCTATTCTTGCTTTATTAGAGTTTTGAATTAACCACAATTTCTGTGTTTTTGTTCATCCAACCCATTTTTGAGGATGGAACATGAGTTCTCAGTCGGATCGAGAGCTGAGGATTTTCCTAGCAATGGACCCAAATTTTTCACTGTTTTCTTCATCGTGCCACTTAGTTGCAACTTTTGCCTTGTTACATGTTTTCCAAAAAAACTGGAAAAAGCATTGTTCATGACCAAATTGCTCCTAGATCATTGGAAGTAGCTCTTATTTCAGGATATTTAGATAATGGAATATATTTATATTAGTGTTCTTAGGCAAAACTGTAATTGAGTCAATTGCCTTGGGTGAAAAGCATCTCCATACATGAATGGTGTCAGGACGCTTTACTGTTGGCATGACATGGGACTCATGGTAGCCTTAAATTTTTGTTCCTCAGACAATCATCTTCCAAATTTCCTAAACTGGTAACATTGATTCAATTTAGACAAATCCATGTACAGTGATCATATGATCATAGTAGAGGAGAAAATGTCTAGAATGCTTCTTTTCGAAATGTATTCTCTAATCTCACCTGATACAAATGGCTCCAGTGTCCTTCCATTTTGTAAGGGTAAACTATTATTTTGAAAAAATATCTCCAGGAAACATCTCGCTCACAAATGCTGGTTGTCTGTATAATTATATCTGCTAAGGTGATTGTGGAACATTACCAAAAAGTACCATGTGCTATAAGTAGGTGTTGTAATAACTTGACCCAACGTACTGCCGAGAGCCTACAGGCGGGGAGTGATTACAGTAACAATCAATACTTCGTACAATTACATTTGGCCGAGTCCATGTGATGTAGACTGGAAGCGTGTGCAGCACATACAAAATGACCTAGCTGCAAACTAAACTACTGCTTAAAATGTGGGGATGGAGAACTTCACAAGATGGAATACAAAACCTCATTACAAATAATTTTATATAGATTACATATATAGGAATATAGCAAATTATATACACTGGCAAAACAAGATTTGTTGGCATGAGCGTTAACATCGGTCAGTAAAATAACGGCATCCGATTCTCTCTCCTTAGTCCTCCACAGCACCATGAAATGTCTCCTGATGTGGAATCTCTGAGGTGGAACACTGATTCAGTCTCAGGGTTAATAGAGAGCGGGGGAAGGGGAATTAGCTCCTGTGAAGAGTGTGTGTCGGGCACAGCAAGATGACTCTTCCACCTTTTGTTAACACTGTGGCAGACAACAAAACAGCACAAGCCTAGCGGAAGTTCAGGCTTTGACCTTTCACTCCCTATGCGTCAGGCTTCATTAATTTTCATGGGGCCTAGCAGCTGAGGCGTTAATGTTAACTGAGTGTTAAGACACACAGTGGCAGGAGTGCCAGCGCCGCCGGAGCCCACATGCAGGTACAAATGTCAGCTACATAAGGTCTCATACAAAAGACAAACTCATTTACAGCTATTGAACATTACAACAGATGTTTCTAAGTCAAATATTTGGAATGATAAAAAATAGGTTTCATATAAGACCAACATGCCTTTATTCACCATTGATTCTTCAGTTGACGAAAATACCAAGCCTTTATTTACACCAATATTAATAAAGTCCCATTTCAGTTTCATTCCATGGCTTGATTTGCTCTTAATTCGGTAGATGCAATTTCCATAAAAGTAGACTTCTCTAAAAAAGAAGCAAATAATTGTCCCAATTTCTATGGACACACCATCTATAGGGTAAGTGCAAATGGATTCTTTTCTCCAAGTTTTTGGAGCTATAACTCAAAGTCAACATTTCTGAGAAGCTTTGAGATTTGGAGAATTTGAAGTTTCTGCTCACTTTCCACTCCAAAAAAAAATCCTTGAATTACACCATGTGTACATAGCCTAGGTCTTTATGTTTTATAGATTTGTTCCAAGTACCGCAGGAGAACTAGATGTGATTGTCCAAGATCATATTATATGTGACACTGCAAGTTAATAATGTTAGGTTTATATCGTATTATGACCTTTTAAGACTAGATACTCTACAAGAGCTTGTGGCAGCATTTTTCATAGCATTTTAAACATTTTTCTTTTTTTTTTTTGTCTAATCCACTGTTGATCAGTTACTTTAAAGTCTACGTTAAGAAATAAAATGCACAATTTATTGTCATGCCATTTGTGGGTTTAGTGGAATTCTTTATAAAAACACAGCATACTCTTGGTATAGTTTGGAAAAATGTCTCCTCCCATGCACCATTCAGTGGTCCATGCAGTCTTGGTGTAACTCCCCACAGCGTTGCCTAATCATTAAAAAAAATCAAAGAAAGTCCAAGAAATCAGATGTTCTGTTCTCCAACGAATTTCTTTACACCTACAAATTTTGTTTTTCATGTACAAAAAAAGAAAAAAAATACAATCAATGTTTCAGCTACAAACGGCCTTTGTCAAGCCAACTATAGTAGTACATGTACACCTCTTACTCATTTTTACTTGATAAAGGCCCTTTGTGGCTGAAACGTTGTTGTATTTTTTACTTTTTCGTATATGAAAAAAAGTGTAGCTGTAAAAAAATTCCTTGTAGAACAGAACTTCTGAGGTCTTAGTATATATAGTTGGCTTAAAAAGGCACTTTGTTGCCAAAACGTTGCTTGTATTTTTTACTTTTTCGTATGAAGTAACCAATAAAGGAGGAAAGTGGCTTTCTTTGATTTTTACTTTTTTTTTTTGCTCTCTATAAAACGTAAAAATTCACAAAACTGGAAGAAAATGGAAAACACAAATACTCGTAAAAAAAAAAAAAAAAAAACAAGTGAAGAACTGAACTGTGATTTTGGCTACCAATTCTCTAATGTACATAGCTAAATGAAAGTATACATGCCATTTCCTTCCCTTTTTTGTCTACGCTAGTTGAAGTTTCACAATTCCAAAATGTTTTTCAGTGAAACTAAGCCTTTCCCAACGCGCTACATCTGTGCTCCTGGCAGTTCATGATTTCCAATCAAAATGTTTACTCATAACCTGTAATAGCCCCAGAACTGGCAGATATTAGAATATTCTCGACGCACTAAGGGGGGTGAGCCCAGGCCCCATTTTCATCTAATAGAATGTGACACGGGACCTCATCGACCAGATGCAGCTATAACACGATAAATAATAGCCAGCTCAATTTCCAAACGGCTTTCTCCGAACGCATCCTGGATCAATTTACATACTACTTTCCTCCAGAAAAGCAATGAAATCATAAGTTCCAATTGACTTAGTCCATATTGGAAAGTGACAGAGAAAGCGCTTAGAAATTCAATTACTACAAACAAACGCCATTTTCTCCACTCAGGAGGAAATTTTCAAACAACATTTACGGTCATCAAATAATATTAGTAGAGAGGAAAAAAGCTCTCAGAAATTTATGTTGCTGAAGCAATAATTTAAACCTTGTAATTGAGCTCATATATTTCCAAGCAACACAAGAATCAATGTATCAAAAGTTATTTCGATTAATTACAGAGCATTTCTGTAAAACTAAGGCTAGTTTCACACTTGCTTTTTTTTGCAGCGCGTTTTTCCCGCAAAAAAACGCATTGAAAAA
>NW_027361716.1:13090000-13402500 GCF_039654945.1 Dendrobates tinctorius
TCCTAATGTAAACATTCAGGGTGGGTCATCTATATGGATACACCTATATAGAGACACCTAAATAAAATGGGAATGGTTTGTGATAAAGTGGATTGGTCGTCGTGGGCCAGTTGAATGGCCACCAAGGTCTCCTGATCTGACCCCCTTAGACTTTTATCTTTGGAGTCATCTGAAGGCAATTGTCTATGATGTGAAGATACGAGATGTGCAGCATCTGAAACAAAGGATACTGGAACCTGTGCTAGCATTCTGTGGTGTTGCTCTCAGTGTGTCAAGAGTGGGAGAAGAGGGTTGCATTGACAATCCAGCACAATGGGCAGCACTTTGAATACATTTTATAAGTGGTCATAAACTTGTAAATAACTCATGTAAGAATAAAGTTACATTAAAACCAAGCACACCATTGTTTTTCTTGTGAAGTACTCAATAAGTTTCATGTGTCACATGACCCTCTTCCCATTGGAAAAAATAAAGTTGGATCCAAAATGGCCGACTTCAAAATGGCCACCATTGTCACCACCCATCTTCAAAAGTTTCCCCCTCGCATATACTAATGTGCCACAATCAGGAAGTTGATATCACCAACCATACCCATTTAGGTGGATCCAAATAGATGGCCCACCCTGTTCATGCAAAATCGAATGTGGATATATAAGGAATTAATGTGTCTGTCGAGTGTCCTTTATTATTCACACATACTAAGTATGATGTGAGTAAAATGATCCTTTTACAATAAGTACAGTAGTGGAAGTGACTGAGAATAACTGTGACCACATGGAAGTACATGGGACACTTTATGAGTTGGAAGACTATAGACATGCCCTTGGATATAAGTATCGGGGAGAGGCCTAAGCTCAATGGCCATATATTACACAAGATGGATTGCTAGTCTCGTGAGAAATTGCAACACAAACTTGTGAGTCGGGGAGGACATTCAGTTAAGTTTAAGTAGAGATGGTCAAATTGATTCGAGAGGAATCGAATTCTTCTTGAATTTTGAAAAATCTGTATTCTCCAGAATGTGGATTTTCTGTAATTCACTCAGCACGCATTTAGCAAAATAGCGGCAGCAATTTTGCCTAACCAAGCAGGCCAGCAAATGGTAAAAAAAGCAACAAAAACAAAACTAAACTCCTCACCGCTCACATCTCCAGACACTCCACAGCTCACTGCCTGCTGTTCGGTTCTCTGAGCCTCTCCTTTCCTCCACTGCACATCACATCTTAGCGTGTCAGGAGGTTATGACATATAGGGATGTTCAAGGCCTGTTCCAGCCAGAAATCCTGTTCTGAAGTTAAGACACAGAAGATATGGTGCACAACAGCAGAAGGAAGAGGCATTGGGGACCAGTCAAATAGCGGAGTGCGACTGGAGAGGTAAGAGGTGAGATGAGCATTAGTTTTATTTCATTTTTTATATTTAATGTTTATTATACTTTGTGGTCTAGAAGAAGGAACACTCAATTTGCATAGAATAACTTTGCTGCAAAATAAAATTTCCAGTGAAAATCCTTACTATTTGGTGAACTCAAATTTTTACATATCCACTCATCTCAAGTTTTAAGTGATTTTTGATATCATGGTCATTAGAGGTAAAATAAGTAGATCATAGCTCAACTGCCCTGCCACACCATGGTTATGGCTAACTAAGAGTTAAGGTTTCTCCTTGTGGAGAGTGACTAGCCAGGTCTGGCATGCCAGTATGTGGAGACTTAAACTCTTTGTATGGCTTCTCTGGGAAATTAAATATGTAAATTGTCTCGTCAGAGAAAAAGAGGACATGACCTCTAGTGCCACCTATTGGAACTAGTAACCCTACAAATCAATATACACTACTGTTCAAAAGTTTAGGGTCACTTAGAAATGTCCTTATTTTTGAAAGAAAAGCACATTTTTTTCTAATGAAGTTAACATTAAATGATTCAGAAATACACTCTATACATTGTTAATGTGGTAAATGTCTATTACAGCTGCAAACGTCTGGTTTGTAAACCAATGTCTTCATAGGTGTATAGAGGCCCGGCCCATTTCCAAGAACCATCACTCCAGTGTTCTTATGGCAATTTGTGTTTGCTAACTGTGTAAGAAGGCTAATGGATGGTTAGAATACCCTTGAAAACCCTTGTGCAAGTATGTTAGCACAGCTGAAAACAGTTTGGCTGATTAGAGAACCTATAAACCTGACCTTCCTTTGAGCTAGTTGAGAATCTGGAGCATTACATTTGTTGGTTCCATTAAACTCTCAAAATGGCCAGAAAAAAAGAACTTTCATGTGAAACTCGATAGTCTATTCTTGTTCTTAGAAATGAAGGCTATTCCATGCGAGAAATTTCCACGAAACTGAATATTTCCCACAACGGTGTGTACTACTCTCTTCAGAGGAGAACACAAACTGGCTCTAACCAGAGTAGAAAGAGAAGTGGGAGGCCCCGCTGCACAACTGAGAAACAAGACAAGTACATTAGAGTCTGTAGTGTTAGGAACGGCTTAATGCAGCCACAGTGACCACCCGCCCTGGACGCGTGTGCCCACGCGAGAACCTTCAGCCGAAGGCAAGGGGGGACAAAGGTCTTGCCCTGCGGCACAGTGTTTGGCCATTGCAGGGCCCCGTTATCCTGGGGAACAGAGTGTTGACAGTGGTAACCGCAAGTGGAGCTTAGTGCCGGACGCGCCTCGAGACTGGCGCGGGAAACCTCCATGGGCTCTGGGAGTGAACACTCTGGCTCGGGTGATTCCAGAGGTTCAAAGAGCTTGGGAGCCGGAGTAACTTTCCGTCTGGATTGAGCACGCTCCAGTCCGTGCTCTGAGAAGCGGAGATCAATGCGGGTGGAAATGGCAATCAGCTCCTCCAGACTTGCAGGAACCTCTCTGGTAGATAGAGCATCCTTACCATGCTCAGCTAAACCTCTCCAAAACACAGGGATGAGGGCTTTATCAGACCACTTCAGCTCGGAAGCCAGTGTCCGAAAACGAACGGCCTACTGGCTGACTGAGAGGGATCCCTGAATTAATGCAAGGATCTGAACAGAGGTGTTGTGCGTGACCCGAGGTCCCAGGAAGACCTGCTTGATAGATGTTAAGAACTTAGCAGCGGTCTGAACCTCAGGGTCACCACGCTCTCATAGTGGCGAGGCCCACTCCAACGCCCTGCCCAACAGAAGGGAAACAATAAACCCCACCATAGCACGTTCCGTAGGGAATCGCGCAGCCAGTAACTCCAGCTGGATAGAGCACTGGCTCACGAAACCCCTGCAGGAGGCACCATCGCCAGAAACTTTATCGGGCAACGGGAGGCGGGAAACTGTCTGCGCAGGGGAGGACATACGTGAAACCACCTCTGCGATTGCCTGTACAGCAGCTTCAGTAGACTTCGCAGCTGAGATAGCACTCTCAAGAGTAGCCAAGCGGCGCTCTAGCTGGCGAATGTACTGTAGGAGTTGCTGCTGATCTGCCATTACTAGCCAGACCCTGTCGCTAGTATAATGTTAGGAACGGCGGAATGCACTAAATGAAATAAATAATAAAGTGCGTTCGCCGCTCGGGGTCCACCGTGCAGGAGGTGATATCACTGCTGCTAAGTAGTGACAGACGAGCAATATGGCGGTATAACGCGCACGGGTTATAAGTCACCCAGGTGCGCTAAGCAATCTCTGTTTGCTCACAGAGATGCCAGCAGAGGTAAATACAAAAGGCTGAGCCTGTTATTGTCACAGGTCTCAGGTAAGTGCACACATGGTATCTGGTCACAGGAGCGGGACCCAAAGCAGAGGATCTGCGTCCGTCTAGACCTACTGTGCGTGCGGCGTCGCTACTGTGGATGCCAAAGAGGGCTGCAACTGCAGCGCAGCGTAGGACACTGCCGCTAGACGACAAAGCAAGGAAGCAAGCGCAATGTCGGACGCTAGCACTGTGGATGATGTAGTAGTGGCTTGAGGCTTGCCACGCACTGGCGCTGACTCTAAGCTAAGTCCCTGTACACATTCGTAATATCAGAGGGAGGGGATCTTAATGAGTCAGTCACCAGAATCATACATCCATCATCATTCACACAGTAGCAACTAGAGACTATACTAGCGCATGGCGGAACGGCCATGCGTGCTTTTTATAGCCGGGACCTTCCGGAAGCTTCCAGATCTCCACAATGGACCAATGAGATCTGGAGCAGGACCTGGGCACATGACTCCCGATCTTCAATGGGAGATCGTCTCGTGAGCATGCCCAGTAGGAGGATAGACTTAGTCTCTGGAGAGATTTGCTGCAGAGCAATCTCCTCTGCTGTAGATAAACAGTAGAATGTGAGGCTCTGGATTCCTGCAGAGCAGATGCAGAAACCCGACGCCTAACTTGTAGTTTGAGAAATCGATGCCTCACAGGTCCTCAACTGGCAGCTTCATTAAATAGTACATGCAAAACGCCAGTGTCAATGTCTACAGTGAAGAGGCGACTCCAGGATGCTGGCCTTCAGGGCAAAGTGGCAAAGAAAAAGCCATATCTGAGACTGGCTAATAAAAGGAAAAGGATTAATATGGGCAAAAGAACACAGACATTGGACAGAGCAAGATTGGAAAAAAGTGTTATGGACAGACAAATCCAATTTTGAGGTGTTTGGATCACACAGAAGAACATTTGTGAGATGCAGAACAACGGAAAAAAATGCTGGAAGAGTGCATGACACCATCTGTCAAGCATGGTCGAGGTAATGTGATGGCCTTGGGTTGCTTTGGTGCTGGTAAAGTGGGAGATTTGTACAAGGTAAAAGGGATTTTAAATAAGGAAGGCTATCACTTCATTTTGCAACGCCATGCCATACCCCTGTGGACAGCGCTTGATTGGAGCCAATTTCATCCTACAACAGGACAATGACCCAAAGCACACCTCCATATTATGCAAGAACTATTTAGGGAAGAAGCAGGCAGCTGGTATTCTATCTGTAATGGAGTAGCCAGCGCAGTCACCACATCTCAACCCCACTAAGCTATTTTGGGAATAGCTTGACCGTATGGTACCAAAAAGTACCCATCAAGCCAAACCAACTTATGGGAGGGGCTTCGACAAAGCATGAGTGTGACGGACTCAGCTCCTGCTGAGCACATTTTTTGAGTGGACCCTCTAGGTCGTGGCACCCACCCACCGAGGGCGAGCTGACCTTGTGAGAATCCACCCCCTATACAGGGAGTGTCAGGGGCAAGACCAAGGGGGTGAGCCACCACGACTGCTGGGACCAGACGGCTGGCTCAGGGGGACACTATGGGAGTGTCTGACGACCAGGGACAAGCAGGAAGCAAGACAAGACAAAACGTAAGTGCAAGGTATCTTCATTAAGATCTTCAGGATTACATTCAGTGCAAACGTGAAAACAAGCAAAACGTGCAAGGTGCGAGCGTGGGCACGCCAAGGTCCATAGCATAGTATGTGCCAAGTGGCACGCCTAGGTACAGGTAAAGGCACAATGGCATCGGACTCCGGACAGCTGGCGACGATCGACATGATCAAGGCATCAGGCTGCGGACATCAGCTCCGGACATCAGGCCGCAGTCATCCAGCTTACGATCTCTGGCAGCGATCGGCAGGTTCCGGGCATCTGGCAGGCAAACCAGGGTTCAGGCAAGGAGGCACGACAAATATCCAGGCATGGTGCGTGTTAGGGAACACGCCAAGGTCCAAGGCTAGGTGCAAGACAAGGTGCGTGTGTAGGGTACATGCCAGGGTTCACAAAACGAGACAGGATGCGTGTGTAGAGACACGCCAAAGCACAAGGTACAAGACAGAGTGCGTGTGGGGAGACACGCCAAAGCACAAGGTACAAGACAGAGTGCGTGTGAGACACGCCAAAGCACAAGGTACAAGACAGAGTGCGTGTGTAGAGACACGCCAAAGCACAAGGTATGACAGAGTGCGTGTGTAGAGACACGCCAAGGTCAGGGTTCAAGGCAGGGTGCGTGCTAGGAGCCACGCCAGGGTTCAAGGCAGGGTGCGTGCTAGGAGCCACGCCAGGGTTCAAGGCAGGACGCGTGCTAGGAGCCACGCGGGACACACACCTCACTACCAGTGCACACGGCTGTAACGCCAGCACGAGGCACGACCTTGGCACAGGAGGCGGGCAAAGGAACCTTCGTGCTATGAGCCACGCCAGGTTCAGGGCAGGGTGCGTGCTAGGAGCCACGCCCAAGGTTCAAGGCAGGGTGCGGGCTAGGAGCCACGCCAGGGTTCAAGGCAGGGTGCATGCTAGGAGCCACGCCAGGGTTCAAGGAAGGGCTGCGTGCTAGGAGCCATGCAGGAGGCACGCCACACTGGCCAGTGCACACGGCTGTACACAAACACGAGGCACTTACCACGGCACAAGAGACGGCCAAGGGGAACCCACGCCGGGGCTCAAGGCAAGGAACAAGGCAAGAAACAAGGTATGGAACACGGAGCGGAACATAGGCAGAAACAGAGCCAGGTCAGAGCGAGGACAGAGTCTAGCAGCGGAGCGTAGGCCAAAACCCAGAGCCGGGCCAAGGGAGAACCTTGGGACTAGACTTGGAAATGTGCAAGAGAGCACCAGAGGACAGAGTGTGGAAAACCAGGCTGAGACAAGAACATGAGAAGTACTACAAGGCTCAGAATAGCAAAGACCAGACATGGCAAAACAGGCAAGGCAGAGAACAGAGGAAGGACTACAAGTCAAAGAATAGCTAAGGCGAGACATAGCAAAACAGACTAAGACAGAGAACAGCAGAAGGACTGCAAGGCAAAGCAGGCAAAGACAAACATGGCACAAGAGACAACACAAGACATGGCACAAGACAAGAGACGGAATACGAGCACGGAGCGTGTGCAGAGAAGCACTACAGAGCAAAGTGCAAGGGCACAGAATAGAGGGAACAACCCCACAGACCAAGAGCCGTGCAGGGAAGCAACACAATAATCAGGCCCTGAGCAAAGGAAGGGGTGGTCTGATATAGGGCACAGCACCTCCTCTTCCGGGTCAGGACCAGGGGAGAACTTCCTAGTTCAGATGCTCCAGGATCACAGAACGCAGTCACATGATCAGGGTTTCAGACATAACGAGATGATCACCGAACCAGACAGTACAGGATCCTAGGAAAGGTCACATGATCAGACTTTCAGACATGACGAGATGATTGCAGAACCAGACAGTGCAGGATCTTAGGAAACGTCACATGATCAAGGTTTCAGACATGACGAGATGATTGCAGAACCAGACAGTGCAGGATCCTAGGAAACGTCACATGATCAGGGATTCTAGACATGATGAGAAGATCACAGAAAGCAAAGCAGAAACGCAGGCATCTTGCAGCTCAGCAGACATGAGGTGAGTGTGCACACTGCTCTAGGGAACAAGCAGGATAGCAGACACAAGGTGCGCGTGCACATCGCTCCAGGGGTTCATGAGGCAAAACAGACATGGCGGACATGGCGGACGTGACAGTACCCCCCTCTTTAAGCCCCCTCTTACCGGGGCTGGAAAGAAGGAAAAAAAAATTTCCATTCAGCAGAAACTAGAGTTTAACACAAACACTCCAAACAACGTTGATCCGACATCTGAAACGAGCACCTGCACCGGTCAAGATACAGGAGTCGCGGACGAGACACGGAGATCCAGTGGGGAGGACTGTGGGTATACAGGAAAGTCTTCTTACTCTGGCTGCCATCATTTCCAAACGAGTTCCGAGGACAAGGGCCGGGTCTGATTCACATCAGAAGAGTGGCTGGGGTACCGCCATTTTCCAAGCGAGTTCAGAGGACATAGATCAGGTCAGATTCTTCATCAGAAGAGTAGCCGAGGTACCAGCGGAGTCCATGGCCTGATTAACTGTGACGGACTAAGCTCCTGCTGAGCCCATTTTTTGAGTGGACCCTCTGGGTCGTGGCACCCACCCACCGAGGGCGAGCTGACCTTGTGAGAATCCACCCCTATACAGGGAGTGTCAGGGGCAAGACCAAGGGGGTGAGCCACCACGACTGCTGGGTCCAGACGGCCGGCTCAGGGGGACACTATGGGAGTGTCAGACGACCAGGGACAAGCAGGAAGCAAGACAAGACAAAACGTAAGTGCAAGGTATCTTCATTAAGATCTTCAAGATTACATTCAGTGCAAACGTGAAAACAAGCAAAATGTGCAAGGTGCACGCGTGGGCACGCCAAGGTCCATAGCATAGTATGTGCCAGGTGGCACGCCTAGGTACAGGTAAAGGCACAATGGCATCGGACTCCAGACAGCTGGCGACGATCGACATGATCAAGGCATCAGGCTGCGGACATCAGCTCCGGACATCAGGCCGCAGTCATCCAGCTTACGATCTCTGGCAGCGATCGGCAGGTTCCGGGCATCCGGCTGGCAAACCAGGGTTCAGGCAAGGAGGCACGCCAGATATCCAGGCATGGTGCGTGCTAGGAGCCACGCCAGGGTTCAAGGCAGGGTGCGTGCTAGGAGCCACGCCAGGGTTCAACGCAGGGTGCGTGCTAGGAGCCACGCCAGGGTTCAAGGAAGGGCTGCGTGCTAGGAGCCACGCAGGAGGCACGCCACACTGGCCAGTGCACACGGCTGTACACAAACACGAGGCACTTACCACGGCATAGGAGACGGCCAAGGGGAACCCACGCCAGGGTTGAGACAAGAACATGAGAAGTACTACAAGGCTCAGAATAGCAAAGACCAGACATGGCGAAACAGGCAAGGCAGAGAACAGAGGAAGGACTACAAGTCAAAGAATAGCTAAGGCGAGACATAGCAAAACAGACTAAGACAGAGAACAGCAGAAGGACAACAAGGCAAAGCAAGGCAAAGACAAACATGGCACAAGGGACAACACAAGACATGGCACAAGACAAGAGACGGAATACGAGCACGGAGCGTGTGCAGAGCAGCACTACAGAGCAAAGTGCAAGGGCACAGAATAGAGGGAGCAACCCCACAGACCAAGAGCCATGCAGGGAAGCAACACAATAATCAGGCCCTGAGCAAAGGAAGGGGTGGTCTGATATAGGGCACAGCACCACCTCTTCCAAGTCAGGACCAGGGGAGAACTTCCTAGTTCAGATGCTCCAGGATCACAGAGCGCAGTCACATGATCAGGGTTTCAGACATAATGAGATGATTGCAGAACCAGACAGTGCAGGATCCTAGGAAACGTCACATGATCAGGGATTCTAAACATGACGAGAAGATCACAGAAGGCAAAGCAGAAACACAGGCATCTTGCAGCTCAGCAGACATGAGGTGAGTGTGCACACTGCTCTAGGGAACAAGCAGGATAGCAGACACAAGGTGCGCGTGCACACGACTCCAGGGGTTCATGAGGCAAAACAGACATGGCGGACGTGACAATGAGGTGAAATTTCTGCTAGAATACCAAAGGTCTGCAATGCTGTAATTGCTGCAAAGGGAGCATTCTTTGACAAAGGCAAAGTTTGAAGGAGAAAATGATTATTTCAAATAAAAATCTTTTTTTCGAACCTTTTCAATGTCTGGACTAGATTTTAAATTCATTTGGCAACTCATTTGATTAATTAAAGTAGGAGTTTTCATGGAAAACACAAACTTTTGAATGGTAGCTGTATACTCTTTAACAAGCCTTGCAATATGACTTAGGATAAAAGCCAAACAAGAATCCCAATTTGCAGACACTGTGGTTCGGTGTATTGCTACTCATCAATGCAAAGTGTGAGATCTGATTTGGCTAGGCGAAAGCCTAAGACTGGGATATAAAGGGTAAGATATCTCCTTGTGTAGAGTGACTTGCCAGGTCTAGCATGTCAGTATGAGGAGACTTAGCCACTTCACCCCAAAGCCTGTTTTTACCTTCCTGACCAGGTCAATTTTTACAATTCTGACCACTGTCACTTTATGAGGTCATAACTGCAATGCTTCAACCTATCCCAGTGATTCTGAGAATGTTTTCTCATGACATATTGTACTTTATGATAGTGGTAAAATTTATTTGATATGACTTGAGTTTATTTGTGAAAAAACAGAAATATGGTGAAAACTTTGAATATTTTGCAATTTTCAAACTTTTAATTTTTATGCCCTTAAATCAGAGTCATATCACACAAAATAGTTAATAAATAACATTTCTCATATGTCTACTTTATATCAGCGCAATTTTGGAAATATAATTTTTTTTGATAGGATGTTATAAGGGATAATAGTTGACCAGTGATTTCTCATTTTTACAATAAAATTTGCAAAACCATTTTTTTAGGGACCACTTAAACATTTGAAGTCACTTTCATAGATCCATATGACAGAAAATACCCAAAAGTGCCACCATTCTAAAAACTGCACCCCACAAAGTGCTCAAAACCACATTTGAGAAATTTATTAACCCTTCAGAGGCTTCACAGGAATTAATGGAATGTGGAAGGAAAAAAAAAACATTTGCTTTTCTTTCACAAAAATTTTCCTTTAGACCTAATTTTTTTTTACTTTCACAAGAGTAACAGGAGAATATGGACCATACAATTTGTTGTGCAATTTCTCCTGAGCATGGCAATGCCCCATATGTGTGGGAAAACCACTGTTTGAGCGCACGGCAGGGTTCAGAAGGGAAGGAGCGCCTTTTCATTTTTTTAATGTATTTGCTGGAATAATTAGCGGTTGCCATGTCGCGCTTGGAGAGCCCCTGATGTGCCTAAACAGAGGAAACCCCCCACAAGTGACACCATTTTGGAAACTAGACACCTTTGGGAACTTATCTAGATATGTGTTGAGAACCTTGAATCAACAGGTGCTTCACAGATGTTTATAATGTTGAGCTGTGAAAATTAAAAAAAAAATCACATTTTCACAGATAAAACTTTTTATCTCCAAATTTTGCATTTTCATAAGGGTAACAGGAGAAATTGCTCCATATAATTTGTTGCACAGTTTCTCTTGAGCATGCCGATATCCAATATGTGGAGGAAAACAACTGTTTGAGCATACGGCAGGGCTTGGAAGAAGAGTGCCTTTTGACTTTTTGAATGCAAAATTTGATGGAATTATTAGCAGACGCCATGTCGTGTTTGGAAAGCCCCTGATGTGCCTAGACAGTGGAAACCCCCCACAAGTAACACCATTTTGAAAACTAGACCCCTTAGGGGACTTATCTAGATGTGTACTGAGCACCTTGATCCCATAGGTGCTTCACAGAAGTTTATAGCGTAGAGCTGTGGAAATTAAAAAAAAAATCATATTTTTCCTAAATAAATCTTTTTTAGCTCCATATTTTGCATTTTTATAAGGGTAGCAGGAGAAATTGCTCCATACAATTTGTTATACAATTTCTCCTGAATATTCTGATAACCCATATGTGGGGGAATACTACCATTTTGGAAACTAGACCCCTTTGGGACCTTATCTAGTTGTGTATTGAGCACTTTGAACCCCCACGTACTTCACAGAAGTTTATAACATTAAGCTGTGAAAATAAAAAAAATCACATTTTTCCCACAAAAATCTTTTTTAGCTACAAATTTTGTATTTTCACAAAGGCAAAAGGAGCAAAAGGAGAAAATGGACCCCAAAGTTTGTTGTGCAATTTCTCCTGAGTTCACTGATACCCCATATGTGGTCAAAAACTACTTTTGAGGCACAGTGCAAAGCTCAGAAGGGAAGTAGTGCCATATTACAGTGCAGATTTTGCTGCACTAGTTTGAGGGTGCCATGTTACATTGGCAGAGCCCCTGAGGTGCCAGAAAAGCAGGACCCCCATAAGTGACCCCATTTTACCAATTAATCCTCTCAATGAATTCACATAGGGGAGCAGTAGTCCCATCCATTGACACCAGTGAGCAGAGAAAATCAAGAAAGGCACATCCAGCCCATGAATGGCAGCGCTTCCCTGGACTCACATCCAAAAATGATATTTCATATTTTTTTTATTTGATATGTTAAAAAAGGAGATGCAACGCGTTTCGGATACAGTGTATATCCTTCATCAGGTGTCATAAAAACACAGTACAAATCCTATAGTATAAAATTCAGTTACACTTATATATAGTAGCAACCTATTATCCCAGTCTCAGAAACTTGATTTAGGGTGTGGACCAAGTTCAGGAACACACCCACTGATTGATCCAACCTTGACAACATAGATGCAAGAAAAGAAAAAAAAACCCAGAGGAAAAAAAAAACAGAAAACAAAAAAGGCAACGGTCAAACTCTCTCTATGATATCCTTCAATCCATTTACATATAATGTTCCCAGATGATATTTCCAAAATGTTTCTTTCCGGTTTAAAAGAGCATTCCTATTTGCAACCCCAGAGGCTATCTGCTCCGCTGGAGTTAATTTTATGTTAAAAATTTTGTTATGTTTAATTAGCAGATGCCATGAGACTATGTTTTCAAAAGCCGTTTTTTGCTCTATTTCTGTGACCATTAATGCGGGACCGCAGTGTCTGCACAGTGCGTCCCACATATTGCAAACCGCAACTGCATGTGGTGACATATACAACAAAATCACTGTTACAGGTGAGTCTTTGTGAAATCTCAAAGACCTCACCAGTACTATTACATTTGATGGTTTTAGCCCTGTGATCTAGGATCCCACAGGTACAACATTTTTTAGAGGTGCATTTAAAAACTCCGGTTCCTTGAGAAACACCACATAAAATTTGATCCATACTTTCTTTTATAATTTTTTCCTTTTGAATCCAACTGTTTTTTTTAATTACTGGGGGCCACCAAATTTTTCAGTTTTCCCCCTCCAATATGTAATCCCTGGTTTATCAGGGAGATGTTTTCCCAAAACAGGGTCACGCTTCAAGATATACCAATATTTTGAAAGCACAGTTCTTATGACTTTATTTCCCCTATTGAATGCGGTCACAAAATTCAATTTCCAGCGATCATCATTTTTTTCTGTACCAATGGTCAAATTATCCCCCTTCCTATTTTTTTTCCTTTTAAAGATTCCTCCTGTGTTTTTACTTTGTTATCCCTATATGCACTATTTATCAAATTTTTGGGGTATCTTTTTTCCTTAAATTTTCTTTTTAGAATTTTAGACTGAGCTACATAATCAGATTCTCACGTACAATTCTTTCTTATACGAAAACTTTGGCTGTGGGGTATATTAACCTTCCACCTCCGCTCACTGGTCGCGCCAAGTTTCGCAAACTTATTCATGGGGCAATCCAAGTCCTCATCGGCACTCTCTAAGCCTGCTTTGGGAAACTTTATACCTCTTATCACAACTGAGCGCTCAAGCTGTCTTTTGACAGTGTGGGAACCGTGGCTCTCTGAACAGCGGGGATGATTTCACCACCAATCAGAAATTTGTTTGCCGCACTGCCATGCACATGATAGCATGGCAAACACTGGATGTTCGGGCCCCCCATTCAATTGAATAGAGTCCGGGTACTGTTTTGGTACCCAAACCCGAACATTTTGTAACTGTTCGGTCGAATCCAATGGACCCGAACATCCAGGTGTCCACCCATCTCTACCTGCAATGCCTGCACATGAGGAAAGAGAGATAGCCAATCAGCAAAACTATACTACATTTTGAATTGAAGGTATTTTGCTAATATTATTATTATTATTATTATTATTAATACATCTAGTACTACCTATTGAGGTAGGATCATGGATAAGGCCCATTGACACACACCTGTGTCTTTTGATTGAGATTCGAGACCTCTATGTTTGGTGTGCTCCACCTATGCATACTGTGTTTTCACTTGCTCCCTTTCCTGCTGGGTTCCATTTCATCTAACCTGCTGCTCCTCAGATTTCTGAGCTTGCCAAGTCCTCTGTGCGCACGTGCATTCCTGCTTTCTACATCAACGCTCAGAGTCTATGTGCCCACCTGGACCCAAGGCTTAAGGGGATCCACCTCATCAGTTGAGCCTTACATTAGTCCCCTTGTCCATAGTATGGACAACATCTACCTTATTCTTTCATGTTTTTCTGCTTGTGGAGTAAGAAATCCTCGTGCAAAGACATCCTAAGCTTTCTCCTCTGTGGTCACCTCAGCAGTCCCCATAGTTGCAGGATGGGAAAACATAACAGAAGTTGTAGTTTTACAACTATGCTACATCTGATTGATGGCCAGATTTTGGATCCATGCTCATCTTTGGTCATTTTAATCAATGGTTGGCAAAAGTGGGTCCTAGAGAAAAATACATCACTCTCACTGTAAATTATAAATATTTTACAAATTGCAATGACATTGTGCGCCACACAACATCACAACCAGATTCCAGGTATGAAAAAGATGTAACCTATGTTTAATTAGTTACAGCAATTGAACAATGTTATTTATTGCTTGTTTTTATACTTTGATACAAGTAAAACATTTCACAAATCGGGGGGCTACATCAGACACCCAACAGTAAGTACAAGTCACAGCTTTGATGGGAAGTGCCAGATTAGAGTATACATTTTATGCCAAAGAACTAGAAATGGTGGGATGACTATTATGCAGGATTATTCAGATTTTAGAGGGAGTCACATGGAGACGATTTCCCCCCAGGATTGATGAACAAATACGAATTAACAAGAAGTGACAGGAAACAGATGATGAAGGTCTAATTTAATGTCATTTCCAGCAACATTATACCTTAAAGTAGCTTGGGATATTGCATGGGTCAGCGGAAAGAGCAGATGTTTTTACTATGACAATATTAAATACTACAGACATCTGATATTGTATGTAACAGTATAATGCAATACATACTAAAGAATGATAAAATCTTAGATTTACAGTTTAAGTATAGGAAACGATTGGAATATTCTCACTTTACGTAAAAGGAAAGTATTTTCACTTAAATAGTCACTGTTTTTTCAACTATCTTTGCATAAATGAAAAGTACAAGCCAATATAGGAAACTTTATAATATATCATATCAGAAACAAACTGATTCTTTCTCCATATATGAGCCACTTCTTCCTTTCCCTTACTCCTAAAGTCATCATCCACTCTGAAAAAGCACAGCTCATATCTGTCTTACCCACTGGCAGCACAGTGAGACCACTAAGCTCAGTGAGAGGCACAAAAACTTGTACTGCATCTTCAAGTAACTGTATGTCTTAGTACAGTGCTGAATTCACAGTCACACAGCTTAGTACTGGTGTCTACTATCCTCAATGGTGCAATATATTCAGTGGTGTAACGTGAATTTTGTGGGCCCCAATGCAAAATCTCCAATGAGACCCTCAGCTAACAGAAATCTTTAAGGGTATGTGCACTCGTTTAGTATTTGTTTGCAAACATTTCAGGAATCTTTCTGCATCTTTTAGCAGTAAAAACGCGCATTTTGTCGCGGTTTTGTACATGTTTTTGAATACGGTTTTTGCACAACAATGAAGGCTTTTAGAGCTAAACAAAGATATTTACAAAAAAGTTTTGTGATGTAATTTCTTGATTCAACATCACCTTTTTCATTCTGATGCAGTAGCATCAAGGTAATGGGATTAGGGCTTGGTGTCAGCAGCTGCCATTGACACTAAACCCTAGATTTAGTAATGAAAATGTGTCAGCCCGACATCCTCATTTTTAAACCGGTAAGAAACAGACACATATACATTGTAACCAGCCTATATAGCAGTGTTAACAGCATGAACCTACATAGGCTGTAACTAAAGAGCAACTGTTAATTTTTACAAAAAATTAGAAAAAAAATTTGCATGGGCTCCCTCCTAATTTTCATAACCAGCTGATGGCTGATGTTAATATTCTGGGAAATAGCCAGTAGCCATAAAGGTTGCCAGGCTATTAATATCAGCTCACAACTGTTTGCTTAGCCTTTACTGGATAGTTTATAGGGGGACCCCAGAAAAAAACTGAGAAAGCGTCCCCCTATAAAATATAACCAGCAAAGGCTAGGCAGACAGCTGTGGTCTGATATTAACCCCTTTCTGACATCGGACATAATTTTCCAGCCATTCTACCTTTCAAAACAAATATTTGAAGGAAAAAAATCTAAACAATAAAAGTACACATATTTGGTATTTCCACGTCCGCAACGACCCGACCTATAAAACTGTCCCACTAGTTAACCCCTTTAGTGAACATCATAAAAAACAAGGCAAAAAAGCAATGCTTTATCATCATACCGCCGAACAAGAAGTGGAATAACACGCGATCAAAAAGACGGCTATAAATAAACACGGCACCACTGAAAACGTCATCTTGTCCTGCAAAACACAAGCCATCAAACAGCTCCATCAGTGGAAAAATAAAAAAGTTATAGCTCTTAGAATAAAGCGACGTAAAAATATATTTTTTTTATAAAAGTTTTTATTGTATAAAAGCGCCAAAACATAAAAAACTATATAAATGAGGTATCGCTGTTATTGTACTGACCCGAAGAATAAAACTACCTTATCAATTTTACCACACATGGAACAGCATAAACCACCCCAAAAAGAAATTACTGAATTGCTGTTTTTTGTTCGTTCTGCCTACCAAAAATTGGAATAGAAAGCGATCAAAAAATGTCATGTGCCCGAAAATGGTACCAATAAAAAACGTCAACTCGTCTCACAATAAACAAGGCCTTACATGACTCTGTAGGCCAAAATATGGAAAAAATATAGCTCTCAAAATGGGGTGGTGCAAAAACTATTTTTTGCAATAATGAGTGTCTTTTAGTGTGTAACAGAAGCCAAACATAAAAACCCACAATAAGGCCTTTTTCACAGGTCCTGATATTTACAGTACTGGAAAAAAAACAGTACTGGAGATGTCAGTGTCCGTGTGTGTAATATTTGTGACACACGTGTGGCATCCGTGTTCCGCATCAGTACTACACGGACGGGCGCCAGGGAAGAAGCGTTACAGTAAGCCCTGCCCCCCGGCGCTGGGTGCTGAACACGGCTCTCATCATTTTCCCCTGCTTTACTGGCAATCGGCACAAGCACGGGAGAATGATGAGAGTTATACTTAAGTGATAAAAGAGACAGCAGGCAGCGACTGAAGGGACTATTACTCCCCTCAGCCTACCCCTGCTGCTACTAACAACAGTGACAGCAGGAGCTGCTGATGGGGGAATTCATCAGCTGCCGCCTGCGCTATAAATAAATAAATAAATGAAAAAACGGCTTGGATTCCCCTGTATTTTCTATAACCTGCCAGGCAAAACTCACAGCTGGGGGCTGCAGCCCTCAGCAGTCA
Source organism: Dendrobates tinctorius (assembly GCF_039654945.1). Lineage (NCBI taxonomy): Eukaryota > Metazoa > Chordata > Amphibia > Anura > Dendrobatidae > Dendrobates > Dendrobates tinctorius. The sequence goes on from NW_027361716.1 coordinate 13,107,110, forward strand.
GCTTCAGCAAGGTTGGTTATCAAGAATATTTAATTATTTAAATAAATAAGTAATTTAAAAAACAGTGTAGAGTCCCCACATTTTTTGACAACCAGCCTTGCTAAAGCTCATAGCTGGGGGCTGGTATTTTCAGGCTGGTAAGGAACCATGGATATTGACCCCCAGCCTAAAAATAGCAGCTCGCAGCTGCCCAGAAAAGGCACATCTATTAGATGCACCAATTCTGGTGCTTTGCCTAGCTCTTCCCACTTGCCCTATAGCAGTGGCAAGAGGGGTTTATATTTGTGGGGTTGATGTCACCTTTGTATTGTGAGGTGACATCAAGCACTCGGCTTAGTAATGGAGAGGCGTCTAGGCGTCTATAAGACACCTATCCATTACTAATCCTATAGTTGTATGGTAAATAAAGACACAGCAAGAATAAAATCTTTTATTAGAAATAAAACAAAACTAAGTTTTCCATTTGTATTTAAAAATAGCAAATACAGTTATACTCACCTAATGCTTAATTCCACCGAAGCCCTCGTTCTCCTGTAATACAACAAAACCCCTCACCTATCCATCATTCTGTCCCACACTGTAATCCGTGTCTGTGGGGAGAAATAGTTTTCAACTTGGACGGTGCCAAGATGCGACCATCCAGGCTGAGAACCACTGGTGATTGAGCTGCTGCAAGTGCAGGATCAGTGACCACCAGTCAGTGAGGCTATGTTCCCAGCCAGGCTGAACTGCGGTGACCTAGGTGAGATCCCCACTAGCTCACTTATGGAGTCACTTATGGGGAGTTCTCCTGTTCTGGCACCTCATGGGCTCTCCTAGTTGGTCATGGCACCTGCTAGCCATAACAGTGAAATCTAGCGTTCCTTGCCTTCTGAGCTTTGTACTGTGCCTGAAAAATAATGGCATGAAAATTCAAAGTTGGAAAATTGTGAAATTTTCAACATTTTTGCGAAATTTCCATTTTTTTCACAAATACACGCAAGTCATATCAAATAAATTTTACCACTATCATGAAGCACAATATGTCACGAGAAAACAATCTCAGAATCACCGGGGATCCATTGAAGCGTTCCAGAGTTATTACCACATAAAGGGACAGTCGTCAGAATTGTAATAATTGGCCTGGTCCTTAATGTGCAAACTACCCTTGGGGGTAAAGGGATTAATGGCCTAGAAGGGGCCATAGATATTGGCCCACTCCCAGACTAAAAAAAAATCAGCTCTCAACCTCCCCAGAAAAGGCGTATCTAGGCCTCCTGGCATTTTGCAAACCGATGATGTGACAGCACCACCACCAGCAAGTGTCATTGAGCATCTCCACACCATCCCATTGATGCTGAACATCCATTAAACATTGGATCCCATATTCTTCATGTGGCCTCACAAGTGATTAGCGCTACCAATATGTTGGGATCACGGGAACCACGGTACATTGTTCCCAGCCTTCAATACTTGGCCAGCGGGCCATCCCTGCCCTGCACCAACATGTTGCATACAAGATTAGGTGTGCAATGCGCAATACCATCATAATAAAGATCCACATAACCACTGTTACATGGACCAGTAACCATGGACAGGGATGTTATCTCTCTCTCTAACTGCCCACTGGCTAAATGTTGTGGCAGCTGGGCGTGAGGCAGAAAGCATTTTGCTGCATGTCCTAACACTGCAGAGGATTGTTAAATGTTTTTGGAATGTTTCTCTGTCTATATTGCCTCCTCCTACTACTTCCCTTCCTCCAACTCTTCCTCATCCGGTCAGCATAAGACCTGCACAACCAAATTCCGATGTGCGATAACGGGCAAAGTCTTGTGACAGCTCTGGGCCTAGCCTGTTTGATGCACATTCTTTGCCTCGTGCATGTGCTGAATTTGGTGGTGTAGAACTTCCTTAAATATTACACAGATATGTCAGAGCTGCCGCTGAAACGCCTGAATGTCTGTGCGTACTTTCGGCGTTCTTACCCTGATGCTGTTCGCCTGTTTGCGCTGCAGCTTTACTTCTGCCTTCTCGCTCAACGCCTCATATGTCACGTACCCACAAGGTAGAACTCCACATTGCACTCGTATAGACACAGCAGTAGAATGAAAAAAAAATTTTCAGCCCACAAATGGGAAAGAGACGGCTACAGAGTAGAACTTTTTTTCCCACACACTACTGACAAAAAAAAACTCTGGAGACTACACTTATTTTTTTACACACCGTACTCGCAAAAAAATGCTGCAGAATATGCTTATTTTTCTAAACACACTACTTGCAAGAAAACGCTGCAGAGAACACTTATTTTTTACACCCACTACTTGTATAGACACAGCAGTACAGTATAGTAAAATTATTTCTTTGGCCTAGAAATGGCAACGAGACTGCTGATGCCAGTTATTTATTTGCAGCATTACTATAAAACACACACTGGTCCTGAAAAATTATTTCTTTGGCCTATAAATGGCAATGAGATGGCTGATAACAATTATTTTTTACCAGACTACTAGAAAACACACACCTGTCTTGAAAAATTAATTCTTTATTTATTTGCTTTACTCATTTATATAGTGCCATTAATTCCACTGCGCTTTATAGACATTATTGTCACTTATCCTCGCTAGGGCTCACAATCTAAATTCCCTATCAGTATGTCTTTGGAATGTGGGAGGAAACCGGAGTACCCGGAGGAAACCCGCACAAACACAGGGAGAACATGCAAACTCCTTGCAGATATTGTCCTTGGTAGGATTTGCTAACCACTGAGCCACCGTGTCACCCTCTTTGGCCTAAAAATGTCATCAAGATGGATGATGTACATTATTTATTTGCCACACTACTAGAAGACACAGCTTTACTGGAAAATTATTTATTTGGCCTACAAATAGCACTGAGATGACTGTTGCAAATTATTTATTTGCCATACAGTTGTGGCCAAAAGTATTGACACCCCTGCAATTCTGTCAGATAATACTCAGTTTCTTCCTGAAAATGATTGCAAACACAAATTCTTTGGTATTATTATCTTCATTTAATTTGTCTTAAATGAAAAAACACAAAAAGAATTGTCCTAAAGCCAAATTGGATATAATTCCACACCAAACATAAAAAAGAGGGTGGACAAAAGTATTGGCACTGTTCGAAAAATCATGTGATGCTTCCCTAATTTGTGTAATTAACAGCACCTGTAACTTACCTGTGGTACCTAACAGGTGTTGGCAATAACTAAATCACACTTGAAGCCAGTTGACATGGATTAAAGTTGACTCAACCTCTGTCCTGTGTCCTTGTGTGTACCACATTGAGCATGGAGAAAAGAAAGAAGACCAAAGAACTGTCTGAGGACTTGAGAAACCAAATTGTGAGGAAGCATGAGCAATCTCAAGGCTACAAGTCCATCTCCAAAGACCTGAATGTTCCTGTGTCTACCGTGCGCAGTGTCATCAAGAAGTTTAAAGCCCATGGCACTGTGGCTAACCTCCCTAGCTGTGGACGGAAAAGAAAAATTGACAAGAGATTTCAATGCAAGATTGTGCGGATGTTGGATAAAGAACCTCGACTAACATCCAAGCAAGTTCAAGCTGCCCTGCAGTCCGAGGGTACAACAGTGTCAACCCGTACTATCTATCGGCGTCTGAATGAAAAGGGACTGTATGGTAGGAGACCCAGGAAGACCCCACTTCTTACCCCGAGACATAAAAAAGCCAGGCTGGAGTTTGCCAAAACTTACCTGAAAAAGCCTAAAATGTTTTGGAAGAATGTTCTCTGGTCAGATGAGACAAAAGTAGAGCTTTTTGGGCAAAGGCATCAACATAGAGTTTACAGGAGAAAAGAAGAGGCATTCAAAGAAAAGAACACGGTCCCTACAGTCAAACATGGCGGAGGTTCCCTGATGTTTTGGGGTTGCTTTGCTGCCTCTGGCACTGGACTGCTTGACCGTGTGCATGGCATTATGAAGTTAGAAGACTACCAACAAATTTTGAAGCATAATGTAGGGCCCAGTGTGAGAAAGCTGGGTCTCCCTCAGAGGTCATGGGTCTTCCAGCAGGACAATGACCCAAAACACACTTCAAAAAGCAATAGAAAATGGTTTGAGAGAAAGCACTGGAGACTTCTAAGGTGGCCAGCAATGAGTCCAGACCTGAATCCCATAGAACACCTGTGGAGAGATCTAAAAATGGCAGTTTGGAGAAGACACCCTTCAAATATCAGGGACCTGGAGCAGTTTGCCAAAGAAGAATGGTCTAAAATTCCAGCAGAACATTGTAAGAAAGTCATTGATGGTTACCGGAAGCTGTTGTTCGCAGTTATTTTGGCTAAAGGTTGTGCAACCAAGTATTAGGCTGAGGGTGCCAATACTTTTGTCTGGCCCATTTTTGGAGTTTTGTGTGAAATGATCAATGTTTTGCTTTTTGCTTCATTCTCTTTTGTGTTTTTTCATTTAAGACAAATTAAATGAAGATAATAACACCAAAGAATTTGTGTTTGCAATCATTTTCAGGAAGAAACTGAGTATTAGCTGACAGAATTGCAGGGGTGTCAATACTTTTGGCCACAACAGTATCTGCGGAAATTTTTTTCTTTGGAATATAAATAGCAACAAGATGGCTGATTCCAGTTATTTATTTGCAACACTACCAGAAAACACACAGGAGTCCTGAAAAAATATTTATTTCGCCTATACATGGCAACGAGATTGGTAATTACAATTATTTTTTTCCCAGACCACTAGAAAACACACACTGGTCCTGAAAAATTATTTATTTGGCCTACAAATGGCAACAAGATGGCTGATGTCAATTATTTTCCAAACTACTAGAAAAGTGAGCGGTACTGAAATTTTTTTTCTTTAGCCTACAAATAACAAGATAGCTAATGCAATTATTAATTTGCCACGGTACTAGAAAATACACAGTGGTCCTGAAAAAATATTTCTTTGGCCTATAAATGGCAACAAGATGGCTGATGACAATCATTATTTTCCCAGACTACTAGAAAACACACAGCGGCTTAAAGCAACAGTATTCCCCCTGGCGGGGGTGCAGAGTACACACAGCATCTTAAAGGACAGTACTCCCACAGGCGGGGTGGTGCAGAATACACACATCAGCTTAAAGAACAGTACTCCTATAGACAGGGGGGTGCAGAGTACACTTAACGGCTTACATGACATTACTCCCACGGGGGGGGGGGGTGCAGATTACATACTTTTAGCTTTCAGCACAATACTCTAAGAGGCAGGGATGCAGACTACTCATAGCAGCTTAAAGGACAGTACTCCCACAGGCGAAGGGTGCAGCGTACACACAGAAGCTTAAAGGACAGTACTCCCACATGCTGGGGAGTGCATAGTATACACAGCGGCTTTTATCACAGTACTAGCCAAGTACTCCCACAGATATGTGTTGCAGATAACACACAGCATTTTTTTTGCAGTGCAGTCAGAATCTGTGCCTCACTCCAGCAGCATCCTATCTCTACACTAATGAAGCATAATGGAGGCGGCACTCATAATCCACTCTTTAAACAGGTTGGGTCATGTGCTGCACCAACCAATCACAGCTATGCCAATACCTGGCATAGCTGTGATGGCTCTGGAAGTGCCCGCTGTCTAAAAGCTTGTTGATTGGCTGTTCTGCAGCCTTTCAACAAGCTTTATTAAAATGGCAAAACTCAACAGGAAAATGGACGTACAGTAAAATGTCTGTGTTCAGGGTTCGGTAACAGACATTAGGTATCCGGTATAGACCCCGAACTTTCCAGTTCCTATTCTCTAATCCCCAGTGTGAAGACATGGGGGGTTAGCAAGAGCCCTGGTCCGCTAGCCGGAACCACATGGACCAGGAATCATCCCGCTTAATGCCCGCTCTCCCTTTAACGTGGGCATAACGCTACTCAGACAACACAGAGTGAGGGTAAAACAGTGAGGTAATGCTTTATTGAACCGCAAAACAGGCAAGTAACACATATAACAGTCCCAGCAAAATACCCCCAAGATGGTGCACATTGCAGAGTCTCACCCTTCTGCTGACCCGCCGGCATAATGGCAGATGTTTCGTCAGAGCCTCCAGGGTCGGCTACTCCACCTGTGGTACACACACAGAGAGGCGGTAATGACAAGCATAGGAAGATGACATTCCATTGAATCCATACAAGGTACAAGGCCAGTTGATAAGAAAGTCACAACCTGACTTTTCCAAACATCTCCATGGAGCCAGGCGACCAGCGAATTCCAATCCAAACGTATCCATGGTTCAGCGATGGTCAATGAAGCAGATCTGTATTCTTCCTACTGGAGCTGAAAACCCCTAGGTTGTTTCCTGTAGAATCATAGATCTAGTGTCCCTTGTGATGGTGCCATGATATTGAATGCAGCCCTGTCTCTGGTCCTGTGGATGTATATGTCTTGGCTTAATCTCTGGCTGAATCGCACTCAGTCTCTCTGTCTCTTTATACAGAGAAAGGCTGGAGTCACACATAGCGACTCACCAGCGATCCTGACAACGATATCAATGTGTCAGGATCGCTGGTGAATCGCTATGTGATCACTGCTGAGCTGTCAAACAGACAGCTTCACCAGCGATCAGTACAGCGCCGCCCAGCGCCCGGCGTTGCTGTGCACGTTAGTAACCAGCGCGCTGATGCAGGAAGCTGGTAACTAACGTATACATGGGGTATCCAAGGGACGTGCGTCCCTAGATACCCAATGTGTACGTTAGTTACCAGCTGCCTGCATCAGCGCGCTGGTAACTAACGTACACATCGGGTATCTAAGGGGCGCACGTCCCTTGGATACCTGATGTGTACATTAGTTACCAGCAGATCGCTGGTCTCCCGCCTGTCACACGCAGTGATGCGTGGTGGCCAGCGGGAGACCAGCGACCAAAAAAAAGTCCTGGCCTTTCCTGCAGCGATTAGCGATACCGGCAGGGGGGCTGGTCGCTGATCGCTGTCACACACAGCGATCTCGCTGGTGAGATCGCTGTTATGTCACAAAAATTGTGACTCAGCAGCGATCTCGCTAGCAAGATCGCTATGTGTGACGGGGCCTAAATGTAACCTATTTTCAGATTTACCCAGTGTCCTTCAGCCCAGCCCCACAGATAAGGGAAAGAATGGTGATGGCAAGTCGAATTGTTTGAATATGTAATCTGTTTGCATAGATTTTCCTCCTTTGTTTTAAAAATCAACAAACTATATGGGCTAGACAATGTATAATTAGCATATCAGTAGACCTCACTATTCATCAAGGTTAAGAGCACACTATGTTATATCAAATATCAGCTTACAAGTCAATATTCCAGGCTTGCACAAACAAAAGTCTGTTTTCTTGACCAACCAGAAAGCAACACTTAGCCAAAAAAAAAGCCAACATACAGCTAAAAAGTCAATTCTTCTTGGTTTGCTAAAAATAGTTGTCTGGGTAATTAAGATATAATTCGATTTCTTCACACCTAGTCTTGATGAAACAATCATTTCAAAGGATCACTGGTCAAAAGACTTGAAGGCAAATTCTCAGAGATGTCAGGGAGGAGTCCGGCCCATAGTCTGGAATAGCTCATTTACATATAAGACAAACATGGATTTCTCTGGAATAAGACATCGGATCACAGATATCAAGGTATCATTATATTCAGCTTCCTATGACCTACATGCCCATATAGATGGTTTAGGAGGGTTGATCCTACAGACAGATGCCCTTAAATAGATTGGTGGTGGATTGGTGGGGCTCTCAGAGATCGAACCTCCACCAATTTTTTTGTCAGGAATACCTCTTTAATATCACTATAGATAAACTGATCTAAAAAAATTACTGCTGCACTTTCCAGTTTTTTGTCTTTCCCAATCCTGAGATGAGGAGAAGACCAGTGGGGGCTCATGACTTGTTACTAGATATTGTCAAGTAGGTCAAGTACATAATAGGAGCATAATAGCAATTCACACCATTGTAGTGGCCCCTCCATTGCTAGGCCTGTTAACTGTAACAACTGCATATATAGAGAGATTTTCTCCAACTAATTGTTCAGTAGAAAACTAATATTACCTGGACCACTTTCACTTCTATATTTAATTGTTACTTTTAATGATTATATGACAATAGCAAATACTAGCTGCCAGATCTTATACAGAAAATGAAAAGACTGGGTGTCTTCAGGGGAAGGACAGCTGTCAGGATCCCCTGTAGCAGGCTATTTGTTGAGTATGGAGTGTGACAGCTTAATATAAGTGATATAAGTGATAGATCCCTGACAATAGAGCCTATTGATAATTATTTGGTAATTAATGCAACATTCGTATTCAGCTCTACTGTTTGAGCACAGTTAAAGAAACTGTTCTGTGCTGTAATTTACATGACATTAAATATGAATATTAAGAATTGTTTAATTCACATTTAAGTGACCGATTCTATAGTATATGATGGGATCCACATCTATCGGCTGTCTATGGCATATTCTGTGCTGTTGACTTCTGGGAAAAGGATTGACTAGCTAAATGGGGTCATTCTATAAATCAGCAATCACATTGGTGGTGGCTTCAGAAATCAACCCTCCACCCATTACTCCCGACAAAGTCTTTTTTTACTGGACTTTTATGGCCTCTTGCTTGACAGATGAGGTAATATTGTTCCAAGATGTCCCAATTTAACAACACCATAGAAGTACAGCATCATCATTTACCACTGAGACATCTAAATCACAGTAAGGCTAGTTTCACAGTAGCGTATGGCCGTGAAGCTCCTCCCCCTGCTGCACCTCCTCCGTCAGCTCCGCCTCTGTCAGCATGTGACCTGCGTACCCTATCTTTAGCATTAGGTACACAGGCCATGCCGATGAATGCAGATGACTTTTTGATGGTGCGGCGACCTACGCCAAACGCAGCATGTTGCATTTTGGTTCGTTCGCCACACCATCAAAAAGAAGCATGCAGAGATTTTCATGTTGCTACACTTCTATTAAGTGGTATTCCAGAGAGTTATGACACACTCGTGACTGCACTAGATGCTCGGCCAGATGATGAGCTGACATTAGAGTATGTTAAAGGCAAACTTGTAGATGAATTCAAAAGAAAAACACAGCATGTAAGCAGTAGTAATGAATCCAGAGCAGAAACAGCATTAAAGACACAGGATTTCCCCATATATCAGAGCAATCTAAGAGGAACTTGTGAAAGTTTTGACAGGGGAGGATATATTTGTGTGCAGCAGCTCTGTTGGTTATTAGGCTGCCTTATAAGGCTCCCTGATAGCGGCATTGCTGTTTGCACACTGCTGTGTAGACTGCTTTTTCAAAAGCAAAAATCCTTTTATTCCTTTTTTTCTACACAGTAGATACTGAGCGTAAATTTTTTCACACACCGTATAGAGGTGTACGCTCCTCACACACTACCATGTACCGGCTGGTATCACGGACAAATACATGCTATATGTGTGTGGCTCCGTAAAAAAATACACGGAGATTAACGTTTTTCCATACATACACCGTATAGAGGTGTCCGATTCTCAAACAGTATCAGATATCTGGTGTTCTTATTACGGTCACATCTACACAGTCAGTGTGTGAGTGTGACACTCCATAAATACATATATGGACATTTCCATTTCTCTATACACCGTATTCAGCTGTCCGATTATCAAACAGTATCTGATATCTGGTGTTCTTATTACGGTCACATCTACACTGAGTCAGCGTGTGTTTGACACTCCATAAATACATATACGGACATTTCCATTTCTTTATACACCGTATTGTGCTGTCCGATTCTCAAACAGTATCGGATATCTGGTGTCCTTATTACGGTCAGCGTGTGTGTGACATTCCGTAAATACATTCACGTAGATTGACAGTTTCACCAACAATGTATACAGCTGTACACCTCTGATACAGTACCGTATATCTGCTTGTTGGATTACGGTGAAATACATACTGGGTGAGCGTCTGTGAGTGTCTGTGACTCACAAAATATATACGGAGATTTCACTTCTTACATACACCTTACACAGCTGTACGCTACTCATACAGTACCATTTCTCTGCTGGTATTTTTGGTACATTTTTCCAAATATGAGGAAGTCTGGTGGAAGAGGCCGCGGACGTGGGCGGGGGGGTGCAGCTGGTACTGATGGTGGTGGTGGTGGTGCATCAGCTGGTTCTGGCAAAAGCACATTAGCAGCTAAGGCAGGAGGTGTTGAACCTGCGCTGTTGTGAGTTCATTTTCCCCTTCGTCACTGGGGTCTGGTGAACTCCCTATTCTGGTAAAGGAAGGTAATGAGCCTGATTATCAGGCACCTGAGTCTAATGAGGATGACTGGCTGAGTGGAGTCACGGACTGGATATAAGGCTGCTGACGCCCTTCTGCCCTGCGGGTGATTTCTCTGTGGACTTCTAGGACACCAGTCTGATTCCTGCTCCTCTAAAGCTAAGTTTTCTGTTTTGCCTCTTAGCTTTTTGTTTTGTTTTTTTGTTTTCCTTGCTTTTCAGTATTCTGCCATTCCCTGCTGGGGTGAGCTGAATCTCCTTTTGCCTGTAGCTCTGTCTTCAGTATATTCCTGAGTACTGACATAGCTTTTTGAAGCCTAGCGTCTTCAGGGCCTTTTTCACTGTCAGTCTGTTGGCTCTTATTTTCATAGGGTTTTTCACGGATTGCAGACAGCAACCTTCCTGTCCTTTTCTATCTAGTTAGCTTGGGCCCCTCTTTGCTCAGTCTATCTTTCTGTCTGTGTTAGTATTTTCATCTTGCTTCACCGTCATTATTTGTTGGGGGCTGCCTATTGCTTTGGGGTCTGCTCTGGGGCAGTTTAGATTTCCCCTTTCTTTCTTTAGGCCTATTTAATTCTCCGGCTGTGATCGAGGGGTCTAGGGCATCGTAGGAACCCCCCATGGCTACTGCTAGTTGTGTTGATAGGTTCAGGGGTCTGCAATCCGATAGCTGCCAACTTCTCTGGTTTTCTGGACTTAGCTAGCATTTCTGTTTTTGCCTCCTACGGTGACTCAATCATAACAGAATCACCCGCCATACCGCAGATCCTAGGGTACTCAATAGCAGGAAAGAATTGTGTTTTAAAAAAAAAAAAAAAAAAAGTGTGTGTATATTCTTTCCTCTATACCTCTGAGGCCATAGGGGGAATTTTTTTTTCTCTCAATGGAGATAAAGCAATTGTCTGATCGTGTGGAGCAGCGAGCTACGGAAGTGCGGGGAATTTCCGCCTACCTTGCTCGTTCGCATGCTGTTGAACCAAAGATCCCTACACCAGATGTATTTTTTGGGGATCGATCTAAATTTTTGAGTTTCAAAAATAATTGTAAATTATTTTTTGCCTTGAAGCCTAACTCGTCAGGGAGCTCCGAGCAGCAGGTTAAAATTGTCATCTCTTTGCTGCATGGCGATCCCCAGGATTGGGCGTTTTCTGTGAAACCAGATGATCCTATTCTGACTAATGTGAACACATTCTTTCAAGCTTTGGGGTTGTTGTATGACGAACTTAATGCTATTGATCAGGCTGAAAAGACCCTGTTGGCATTGAACCAGGGTCGAGATTCTGCAGAGTTGTACTGTCAAAAGTTCCGAAAGTGGGCGGTCCTTACTACCTGGAATGATAGTGCCTTGGCTGCTCTCTTTCGGAAGGGTTTGTCAGAAGCCGTAAAAGATACTATGGTGGGATTTCCTGTTCCCTCTGGTCTGGACGATTCTATGTCATTAGCCATTCAGGTTGATCGGCGTTTACGTGAACGCAGGACTGCACGAGAGGTGTTGCCACCGGTTGAACAGACGTCTGAACCTATGCAATGTGATAGAGTTTTGTCTAAGGCGCAACGTCAGGAGTTCAGAAGGCGTAATAAGCTGTGTTTTTTCTGTGGAGATGCCTCGCATATTATTTCTGTTTGCCCTAAACGAGAGAAACGCTTTGCACACACGTTTTCTGTTGGTGGTGTTCAACCTAAGTTTCTTCTGGCAATTACTCTGATCTGCTCCCTGTCCACATTTTCCGCCAAGGCTTTTGTGGATTCGGGAGCAGCGCTAAACCTAATGGACTTGGATTTTGCTAAACGTTGTGGATTTCCTATGACACCTCTGCAGATGACTATCCCTTTGAGGGGGATTGATGCTACTCATTTGGCTAAAAATAAACCTCAGTTTTGGACCCAGGTGGTCATGCGGGTCGCCCCAGACCATCAAGAGAATTGCAGATTTTTGGTATTGCATGGTCTGCATGATGCCGTTGTTCTGGGGTTTCCCTGGTTGCAAATTCATAATCCAGTTTTGGATTGGAAATCTGTGTCTGTGGTGAGTTGGGGTTGTCGGTGTGCCTTTACTGAGGCTCTGGTTTTTTCCACCTCTCCTCAGTCGCATGATGTTCCTGACTATTTGGCGGACTTTTATGATGTATTTAGTGAGAATGAGTCTGCGTCCTTGCCTCCTCATAGGAGTTATGACTGTGCAATTGAACTAAGCCCGGGGTGTAAATTTCCCAAGGGTCGGCTCTTCAATTTATCTGTACCCGAGCACGAGGCTATGCGGTCCAATATTAAGGAGGCGTTGGAGAAGGGTCATATTAGACCATCCTCTTCACCCTTAGGTGCCGGTTTTTTTTTGTGGCCAAAAAGGATGGTTCTTTAAGGCCTTGTATTGATTACCGTGCCCTCAATAAAATTACTATTAAATATCAGTATCCGTTACCCCTGATTTCGGATCTATTCTCAAGAGTTAGAGGTGCTTGCTGGTTTACCAAGCTTGACCTCAGGGGGGCGTATAATCTTATCCGCATTAAGCAGGGGGATGAATGGAAGACGGCGTTTAATACTCCGGAGGGACATTTTGAGTACCTGGTGATGCCTTTTGGGCTCACTAATGCCCCTTCTGTCTTCCAGTGCTACATGAACGATATTTTCCGAGACTTTGTCGATAAATTTTTGATTATCTATCTGGATGATATTTTGATCTTCTCCAAGGATTGGGATTCTCATGTGGAACATATTCGGACTGTATTCCGGATCTTGAGAGAGAATTCCCTGTATGTCAAAGGATCGAAATGCCTTTTTGGGGTACAGAGGATTTCATTTTTGGGATTTATTTTGTCCCCGTCAACTATCGAAATGGACCCGGCCAAAGTACAGGCCATTTATGATTGGGTTCAGCCCACTTCTTTGAAGACCCTCCAGAAGTTTTTGGGTTTTGCTAATTTTTATCCGAAATTTATAGCAAAATTTTCTAGTATTGCCAAGCCATTGACTGATCTGACTAAGAAGGGTGCTGATGTGTTGAATTGGTCTCCTGAGGCTGTTGCTTCCTTTCAGGAGCTGAAGCGAAGATTTACCTCCGCCCCGGTTTTGCGGCAACCTGATGTCTCACTCCCGTTCCAGGTAGAGGTGGATGCTTCTGAGATTGGTGCAGGAGCTGTTTTGTCCCAAAAGGATCCTGTAACATCTAAAATGAATCCCTGTGCTTTCTTTTCCCGAAAGTTCTCTCCATCTGAACGTAACTATGATGTGGGGAATCGGGAACTGTTGGCCATGAAATGGGCATTTGAGGAGTGGAGACATTGGTTGGAGGGAGCTAAACATCAAGTTGTGGTCCTCACTGACCACAAGAATTTGATTTACCTAGAGTCGGCTAAACGCTTGAACCCTAGACAGGCTAGGTGGGCCTTGTTTTTTACACGTTTTGATTTTGTGGTCTCTTTTCTTCCTGGAACAAAGAATGTCAAGGCAGATGCCCTCTCTAGGAGTTTCTTTGCTGATTCTCCTGTTGTGACCAAGCCTGCTACCATCTTAGGCGAAGGGGTAGTTCTTTCTGCCATCTCGCCCGATTTGAGACTTGCTCTGCAAGAGTTCCAGGAGGACAAACCTGAGCGTTGTCCCAGTGGAAAGTTGTATGTTCCTGACCAGTGGAAGAAGAGAGTGATGTCTGAAGTTCATTGCTCTGCATTGGCTGGTCATCCAGGTATTTTTGGTACTAGAGATCTGGTGAGTCGCTCTTTTTGGTGGCCCACCTTGTCTCATGATGTCAGGAATTTTGTGCAGTACTGTGGGACTTGCTCCCGGTCTAAATCTTGTTCTCGCTCTAGTGGGTTGTTGATGCCTTTGCCGGTCCCCAGGAGGACTTGGACCCATATTTCAATGGATTTCATCTCTGATATGCCGGTCTCTCAAAGAATGACTGTTATTTGGGTGATTTGTGATAGGTTCTCTAAGATGGTTCATCTTGTACCACTCCCTAAGTTGCCATCTTCCTCTGAGTTGGTGCCCCTGTTTTTGCAACAGGTAGTTCGCTTACACGGGATTCCTGAGAACATTGTATCTGACAGAGGAGTTCAGTTTGTGTCTAGATTTTGGAGGACTTTCTGTTCCAAGCTGGGAATTCAGTTGTCCTTCTCCTCTGCTTTTCACCCTCAGACCAATGGGCAGACAGAGAGAACAAACCAGACCTTGGAGTCGTATTTGAGATGTTTTATTTCCGCTGATCAGGATGATTGGGTTTCATTTTTGCCCTTGGCCGAATTTGCTTTAAATAATAGAGCTAGTTCTGCCACTTTGATGTCACCTTTTTTTTGTAACTTTGGGTTTCATCCTCGATTTTCTTCAGGGCAGGTGGAGCCTTCTGCCTGCCCAGGGGTTGACACTGTGGTGGAGAGAATGCACCAGATCTGGGACCAAGTGGTGGATAAGTTATCTCTCTCCCAGGAAAAGGCCCAGCGGTTTTCCAATCGACATAGGACCATTGGTCCCCAGTTTAAGATTGGTGATATGGTGTGGTTATCATCAAAAAAATATTGCTATGAAGGTGGCTTCTCCTAAGTTTAAGCCTAGAGTTATTGGACCTTACAAGATTTTGGAGATTATTAATCCGGTCTCTTTTCGTTTGGCTCTTCCTGTCACATTTAAAATCCATAATGTGTTCCATAAGTCCTTGTTGAAGAGGTTTGTTGAACCAGTTGTTCCTGGGGTGGCACCTCCAGACCCTGTATTGGTTGAAGGTAACATGGAATATGAGGTAGAGAAAATACTGGATTCCCGTCTGGCTAGACGGAGACTCCAGTATTTGGTTAAGTGGAAGGGTTATGGTCAGGAGGATAATTCCTGGGTCTCTGCCTCTGATATTCATGCCAAAAGATTGGTGCGTTCATTTCATCGGGCTCACCCTGATCGCCCTGGTGGCCTGGTTGAGCGTTCAGTGACCCCTCCTCAAGGGGGAGGTACTGTTGTGAGTTCATTTTCCCCTTCGTCACTGGGGTCTGGTGAACTCCCTATTCTGGTAAAGGAAGGTAATGAGCCTGATTATCAGGCACCTGAGTCTAATGAGGATGACTGGCTGAGTGGAGTCACGGACTGGATATAAGGCTGCCGACGCCCTTCTGCCCTGTGGGTGATTTCTCTGTGGACTTCTAGGACACCAGTCTGATTCCTGCTCCTCTAAAGCCAAGTTTTCTGTTTTGCCTGTTAGCTTTTTGTTTTGTTTTTTGTTTTCCTTGCTTTTCAGTATTCTGCCATTCCCTGCTGGGGTGAGCTGAATCTCCTTTTGCCTGTAGCTCTGTCTTCAGTATATTCCTGAGTACTGACATAGCTTTTTGAAGCCTAGCGTCTTCAGGGCCTTTTTCACTGTCAGTCTGTTGGCTCTTATTTTCATAGGGTTTTTCACGGATTGCAGACAGCAGCCTTCCTGTCCTTTTCTATCTAGTTAGCTTGGGCCCCTCTTTGCTCAGTCTATCTTTCTGTCTGTGTTAGTATTTTCATCTTGCTTCACCGTCATTATTTGTTGGGGGCTGCCTATTGCTTTGGGGTCTGCTCTGGGGCAGTTTAGATTTCCCCTTTCTTTCTTTAGGCCTATTTAATTCTCTGGCTGTGATCGAGGGGTCTAGGGCATCGTAGGAACTCCCCACGGCTACTGCTAGTTGTGTGGATAGGTTCAGGGGTCTGCAATCCGATAGCTGCCAACTTCTCTGGTTTTCTGGACTTAGCTAGCATTTCTGTTTTTGCCTCCTACGGTGACTCAATCATAACACTGCGCCATTGTCTGGCACAAGAAGGCCTTTAAAGTTCCCTTTTCTGGGAGTAGGCTTTTAAAGCCGGAGCATCAGGAACAGGTTTTGGCTTACATTGCCAAAACAGCCTCCAGCTCTATTGTCTCCTCTCCTGAAGTTACAAAAACTGCAAGCACAGAGTCGTCAGTGCAGGCCTCTGGTCAGGAACAACACCTTTCCTTATGTCCTTCACCCACACCAAAAGTGAAGGATGCTGCAGCACACACTTCAGATTACTCCATGGAGCCCTTTTCACATACCATTCCAGGGTTATCAAGTCAAATCCTGAATTCCCCAGTCCAAGATGAATCTGACATGGAATGCGCTGATGCACAGTCACTGCTAAATGAATCTGCTGGTACATTCACCCACACCACTACATTGCCCTCGCAGTCTACTGAGCCCGAATCAGACCCTGACAAAACTCAGGTGCCACTTCCCGCATACTATACCGTGTAAGGTGTTGCACAGTGACACAGAGGAAGGTACAGAGGAAGGTGCAGATGACATTGAAGACGAGGTCATGGATGACCTAGTTGTTGACCGAGATTGGCATCCATTGGGGGAAGAGGGTGCTGGTGACAATAGGTCAGAACAGGAGAAGGATCCGCAGCAGTTACCCGGCAGGGTAGCTGTCAAAAAACTTGGAAAGAAAACTACAAGAGTTGCAGGACAGCTTGGCCAGACGGTCAAATTAGCACAGCGTGCAAGCCCTGAAAATTTGTACCATAGTAGGAAGAGTGCAGTGTGGCACTTTTTTGAACAAAATCCTAATGATGACGCAAAGGTTATCTGTAAGAAGTGCCGAAGGACCTTTAGCAGAGGGAAAAATCTAAGAAATTTGAATACCAGTTGCATACTTAGACATTTAAGCAACATGCACTTGCAAGCATGGACGGACTACAAAATCTCAGGTAGCACATGTGCACCTGCTCCGACTGAAGTTAGCCAGCAACGCTCCATTGCTTCCCCCACTGTAAGGCCACCGCTAAGCACACCACCATCAAGAAATGTTGAGGTGTCGGCGCTAGGCCAAAGCAGTCAGGCAATCACAATATTTTCGCGTGGAAACACTGAATCTAGGCCATCAACACCCTCACCATCACCAACCCCTTCTCAGTCCTTCATGTCCAATGCTAGTTCCCCCATATGCAGCTCTCAAGTCGAGCTCACCCTACCAGACACTCTGAGTAGGACAAGAAAGTACTCATCCTCTCATCTGCGTACACTGGCTTTGAACGCCTACATTGCCAAACTGATCTCATTAGAGATGATGCCATTCCATTTGATAGAAAACAAAGTTTTCCGAGAGCTCATGGCCTACGCTGTCCCACACTATGACCTACCCAGTCGGCACTTCTTTTCTCGAAAAGCCATCCCTGCCCTCCATCGGCATGTGAAAGACTGCATTGTCCATGCACTAAAACAGTCAGTGTGTGGAAAGGTGCATCTCACAACAGATGCATGGACCAGTAGGCATGGCCAGGGCCGTTACGTGTCCATTACTGCGCACTGGGTTAATGTGGTGGATGCAGGCTCCACAGGCGACAGCGTCGGTGGAACAGTGCTGCCTAGCCCACAGTATAGGAAACAGTTGGCTGTAGGCATTCGACCCTCCTCTTCCTCCCCCTCCAGAAGCGAAAGCTCGTCGACAGAGCGCTGTCGTACGAGCATTCCATCCATATCTGTCAGTGTTGCACACGAGGTGTCCCACTATCGAACAGCTAGTGCTAAGTGGCAGCAGGCTGTTTTAAAAATGATGTCTTTGGGCGACAGTAGACACACCTCGGAGGTACTGGCCGACTACTTGCATCGACAAACTGAGTCATGGCTGGGCAGTCTACATCTTGAGCCAGGCCAGGTAGTCAGTGATAATGGGTGGAATTTTGTGGCAGCCATAGCCCTTTCAAAACTCACACACATACCTTGCCTGGCTCACACCTTGAACTTGGTGGTGCAGTGATTCCTAAATAATTATCTGGAGTTATCAGCCCTGCTCCATAAGGTGCGAAGACTGTGCTCGCACATCCATCGCTCAAACGTTCACTCCAGTCGTGTGCAGAAGCTGCAGCGATCAGTCAACCTCCCCAAGCACCGCCTAATCATAGACGTTGCTACAAGATGGAACTCCACCATGCACATGGTTGAGAGGCTGTGCGAACAGAGGCAGGCTGTAATGCATTTGTGGGAGGATACACAGGCAGGCAGTTTGAGGGCAGACAGGGAATTGTCGGGTGTGCAGTGGTCAAAGCTGAAAGACCTCTGTAAAGTCCTTCAGTGTTTTGAGGAATGCACACGGCTGGTAAGCGCAGATGACGCCTTCATAAGCATGAGCATACCACTTATGCGGCTGCTCATGCAAACTTTGACGCACATTAAGGAACAGGCATCTGCAGCTGAGGAGCAAGAGGAGGAGGAGGAGGGAAGCCTTGATGACAGTCAGCCATTGTCTGGTGAGGGATCTGGCGTGGATGAGGTGGAGGAAGAAGAGGAAGATGAGGATGAGGATGAGGGGGATGATTATTTTGGGGAGAAAAGAAGGATGCTTCTCAGGGGGCAAGAGAACATGTGGGCATGCCAAGGTCAGGTACAGGGTTTGTGCGTGACTGGAGGGATGTGGATTTGCCAGAAAGTGCTCCTCCACCCACCACTGGCAGTGCAGCATTGACACCTGGAACATTGGCCCACATGTCTGACTATGCCTTGCGAATCCTAAAAAGGGACCCCCGCATTGCCAAAATGATGAGGGATGATGACTACTGGTTGGCCAGCATCCTCAATCTTCGCTATAAAGGCAAATTACACAACATCATGCCACAGGAGAACTTAGAGCTAATATTGGCTAACAAACAAGCAACTCTGGTAAACAGGTTGTTTGAGGCATTCCCAGCACACAGCAGCGGAGCTGGTTCTCCCACGAGCCGTAGTGGGCAAAATGGAAGAGGTGTTCGTGGTGCACACAGCCGAACTGGCGTTGGAGACAGGGGTTTCCTGACCATGTTGTGGTCTGATTTCTCAAGTCCCGCGCACACGACAGCTAATACAGAATCGATTGCAAGTGACAGGAGACAGCAGTTGTCAAGTATAGTTACAAGCTACTTCTCCCATATCGAGGTTCTCCCTCACAGATCATTCCCCTTTGATTATTGGGCCTCAAAACTGGACACATGGCCTGAATTGGCACAATATGCCTTACAGGAGCTCGCTTGCCCTGCTGCTAGTGTGCTATCTGAAAGAGTCTCCAGTGCTGCTGGATCAATCCTGACAGAAAAAAGGACCCGTCTGTCAACCCAAAATGTTGATGATCTAACCTTCATTAAAATGAACCATGCATGGGTTTCAAAAGATTTTGTCCCACTCTCCCCTGATAACACATAGGTTGCCAGAAAAAAGGCTCGCTTTTGTCCTCCTCTTCCTCTGACTTCTCCAATTCCTCCATTTGCAGCAGCTGAAAGTCCAGCCTACGCATCAACATGTGCCATTTTTTAAACTACCCTAAATAGGCTGTCCCCCCACCCCAGGCCCGGGGTCAACACCTGCCGCACCCGGGCAAGTGCTGTTGCCCTGAACAGGTGTGTGGGCCCACCCTTGGGCGACAGCACTGGCACATCATAGTACAATAAAGTGTCTCTGATGGTGGGGGGCCCACTCGCTGTCAGACACAATGGCGTACTATGAGGGGCCCTGTGCCAGTACCGGCGCCCACGAGTGGGTCCCCCTGCTTGCTCAGGGACACAGCATGTGCAATACTTACCTCTCCCTGCTCCACGGCTGTGTAGTCTGGCCAGTTAAATCCGTCACAGGGACGGCCAATACAAATTTGGTGTACTGATCGATGATGATTAAGATAGCTATGTCCTGTCCTACTGGCCTCTACCTTCAGATTACCAATGGCTAACATTTGTAATGGACGTCAACTCCCAATCGGATGCAGTGGTGCTTTATGATCACCTTTCACATTTTTCATTGTCACAGATGTGTGACATTCCTGCCACCATTTTTCAATGTCTCCTCTCATGCCAAAACAATAGAATCCCCTATGGCCTGTGGCTTGTGTGTTTTGCACTCCAAAGTGACCAGACAGATCATGATAGGAAGTGAGGACCATGTCTACAGCTCTCCCTGTGATCACAATTTGATGGAGATGTGTTACAGTGATGGGATCGACGCTACTGCGATACAGCCACCCTTTCTTCACTAATTTGCGTTTTAGCTGTATCCACAGTTAAAGTTATTGAGGGTCAGCATTGCCTCTGCGAATTCTCCAGGGAGATTTTCCTGTGATTACTAATTCCAAAACATCTAAAATCACTCGACTTTACGTCTGTACTTTTATCCATCTACCTTCCTCTAGAGGAGAGTCTGGACTGGCTGACTGACATTGAAATATAAACGAAGATTTCAAAGTACTCCAACACTGTATACTGGTGTACGTTTCGAATACAGTTCCATTTTTTCTCATTTTTATATTCGGGTGTAATCTATACTGAGCCAGTGAGAGTCTGTTTCTGACTCTGGAAATATATACTGAGATTTACAATGCCCCCTACACTGTATACAGCTGTATGCTTCTGATCCATTACCCTTTTACTGCTTTTTATATTGTGTAATCCACACTGACCCTGAGAGTGTCTGTGTCTGCCTCCAGAAATAAATAGGGAGATTTATAATGTTTAAACAATACTATATGTACCTTGTATCTGGTGATACAGTAACCTTTGTATACTTTTTATATTCTTGGCTAATGCATACTGGGACTGAGAGCATCTGTGTCTGCCTCATGAAATGTCTACGGAGATTTTGAATGTTTAAACTATACTATATATTCCTTGTATCTGGTCATACTGTACCCTTTTTCAACTTGTTACATTATTGTCAAATCCATACTGAGCGTGTGAGCATATGTGTCTGCCTCCTGAAATACATACGGAGATTTTTGTGTATTTTAAGTATACTATATATACCTTGTATCTGTTGATCCAGGACCCTTTGTGCCCGAAATTCATCCTCAACCCACTACTCAAAGTGCATCATTGATACCTGGAACATTGGCCCACATGTGTGATTATTTCTTGCGGATCTTCTTTTTATTTTATGATGTGATCCATACTGAGCCTGTGAGAGGCTGTGTGTTACTCTTGAAATATATCGGATTCAAGGATTCAAAGAAGCTTTATTGGCAGGACTAAATAAATATATATGCAGATCACCAAATGACCACAACACTGTATACAGCAGTACGCTTGGGATCCATTCCCCTTTTACTGCTTTTTATATTGTTGTGTAATCCATACTTGGCCTCAGAGCGTCTGTGTCTGCCTCCTGAAATAAATACAGAGATTTTGAATGTTGAAGCTATACTATATATACCTTGTATATGGTGATACTGTACCCTTTTTCTACTTTTTAGATTGTTGTCGAATCCATACTGGCCATGACAGCGTCTGTGTCTGCCTCCTCAAATATATACGTAGATTTATAATGTTGAAACTATACAATATATCCCTGTTATCTGGTGTTAAAATGAAACGCCACGCAGGGCCGGGGGATACTCAGTACCGGGCCTTTCAGGCTCTTTTAAGGGGGAAGTATGTCACGGTGGTGATTGGGACCCGGTCCTTGGCCCTGGGTGTCCAATAAAGAAGATGACAGTTCAGATGAGGGGGAAGATGGTATGATAATTAATTTGGAAAAGGGGGATCGTGACGCCACCCATGGTACTCGGCTAGGGTAGCCGACGCTGCAATGCAGATCCTATGGGCCGGTGTTAAAGCAGCCAAGATGATGAAGCTCTCCACGGCCAGAGCTATATCCCAGGGCAGGTGAGATGGTGTTTGTGAGCCATTGACGGTGATGGTGAGTGTAGCGTTTGTAGCAGGCGAGTTGGAAAAGACACGAAGGACACACTTGGATGCATTTTCTGAGTTTTTTCAAAAGTATTGTGCACCAGATGACCCGATTGGTACTGTGTCATCCGAGGGAGGGGTCCGGTCCGGCAAACTCCAAGGTAGATCAGGAACACCTGTTCAAGACTCCTCCTTGTGTATCCTTTCTAGGCCGTGTCTCTGCGCTGATCTCTCCCTTCCTTCCTGCTGTGCACTTTCGCAAACAGTGTCCCAAGCCGGCAGCCACGGATCTCATCGGGCGACGTGGGTCAGGCTCTGGGATCCTTTATTCTGACTGCTGCCTTTTTGAGTATTGAATGCAGCTGCGACTGAGGCACTTAAAGTTACTCAGCCTCCGACTTTCTAGCTGCGCCCTGTATTTCTCCACTACCTTCAGGAGCCACGTTCCTCAATGAGGCATGGTCCTTCCTTCTCCAGAATCGGGCTTCACAGGTGGCTTATTGCACTTCCCGTGCCCCAAGGACCACGTCCTTCCAGTCTAGGAGCTTGGACAAGATTTTTCTCTCTTCTCTGACCCTCAGCTCTCTCACAGCAATCCTGCTCTTACTCTGTCCTGTCAACAACTCTCTAGAAAGATCCATTTACCTCAGACTAGCTCCACCCATCAACTGTCAGCTTGCTCTCTCTGATTGGATGCCAACAATCACTCCACTACCTAAGCTCCTCCCACTGTACCTACCTTCTACACTAACCCCCAAGACCCTTTCCTAGTCAGTCTGGGATGAGGCCATCCTCCCGCCGGGTACACCCAGAAAGCACTGACTAACTAGTGTGTGTGTTCAGTGCAGGGTTAGGAGTCCTGAGTGGTGATCCCTCCTTACCTGAGGGTGGGATACCACACCTTTGGATGAGGTGCAGTACCTCTGTGGTGACCGTACCCTCAGGGGCGCCATAGTACCCTTTCTCAACTTTCTATATTGTTGTCGGATCCATACCGGGCCTGAGAGCGTCTGTGTTTGCCTCCTGAAATGTATATGGAGATTCAGTATGTTTATACTATAATATATATACCTTTTATCTAGTGATACTGTACCCTTTTGCAAATTATTATATTATTGTCTAATCCATACTCAGCCTGTGACCATCTGTGTCTGACTCATGAAATTTATACAGCGATTTACAGTACAATTATCCCTAGACTGTATAGAGCTGTCCGCTTCTGAAACAGTACCATACATCTGCTGGTATTTTGAGTCCATTTTCACAAAAATTATTACGTATGGTGGAAGAGGCTGCAGACGTGGGTGTGGGGGGGCCAGCTGGTACTGATGGTGGTGGTGGTGCACCTGCTGGTAGTGCCAAAAGCACAATAGCAGATAAGGCTGGAGGTGTTGAGCCTGCGTTATCAGCTGGCACAAGAAGGCCTTTAAGGCTCCCTTTTCTGGGAGTAGGTAAACTGCTTTAAAGCCGGAGCATCAGGAACTGGCTTTGCCTTACATTGCCGAAAAAGCCTCCATCTCTATTGCCTCCTCTTCTGAAGTTTAAAAAAATACAAGCAGTCGTCAGTGCAGGCTTCTGGTCAGGAACCACCCCTTTCCTTGTCTCCTTTACCCCCACTAAAAGTGAAGGATGCGGCAGCCCACACTTCAGATTACTCCATGGAGCTCTTTTCACAGGCCATGCCTGTGTTATCAAGTGAAATTCTGAATTCACCAGTCCAACATGAATCGAAGATGGAGTGCACTGATGCACAGCCACTGCTAAATGATTCTGCTGGTACATTGATCCACAGCACTACATTCCCCTCGCACTCTACAGAGCCAGAATGTGACCCTGATGAAACTCAGGTGCCCCTTCCCGCATACTATACCACCTTACATGGTGACACAGAGGAAGGTGCAGATGAAAGTGCAGGTTCCTTGAGCAGGTGGGGGGTCCTACTCATGGGTGACGGCAGTGGCACAGGGCCCTCATAGTATGCAAAAGTGTCTCTGCCGGTGGGAGGGCCGTCAGACATACCATCGCACTATGAGGGGCCCTGTGCCAGTGCCGTTGCCCACGAGTGGGCCCCCCATGCTTGCTCAGGGCCACAGCACTTGCAATACTTACCTCTCCCTGCTCCACTGCCGTAACGTCTTCCGCCTTTCCTATCAGTGACATTCAGGTTACAGAGCACGATGACATCACGTCTGTATGCCCTCTACCAAAACAGTACAAGTGCAGAGAGCTTTAAAATGGCAATGCTGAGGAGTCCAGAGTAGAGCAGTCCCCAGCAAGGAGAGGTATTTAATTTTTTTAAATGCTGGGAGCATTTTTTAGAGAGCAATATACACTGGAGAAAGATATATGGGCCCCATCATACACTGGAGCATCATCCATTTGGCCCATCATATACTGGAGCTTTCCAAATGGGGGACATCAGACACTGGAGCAGCATTTACAGGGCCCATTATACGCTGGATCATTAGAAATGGGGCCCTTTATATATGGAGCATAATTTGGGCCCATAACACACTGGAGCATCGTCCATGGGGACCAACATATATTGAAGCATTCCAAATGGGGGACATCAGACACTGGAGCAGCATTTACGGGGCCCATTATACACTGGAGGATTAGAAATGGGGCCCATTATATATGGACTCTATGGAGCATTATTTGGGCCCATAAGACAGTGGAGCATCATCCATGGGGACCATCATATACTGTAGCATTATGTGGAGCTCATCATATACTGTATGGAACATTATATGGGACCAATTATTCTGTTGGAGAAATATATGGGGCTCATTATTCTGTATGGCGCACAATGTGGTGGCCATAATACTGTATGGAGTAATATACTGTCCATTTTTTGAGCTATTGTAGAATATAAAATAGATAGCAGTCATGTTATGTAAGCAGTGAAGTATTTGTCATTGTACTATACCTATATTTCTGTGCTGTATTGAACATTATGAATTGTGGTATGTGTTAAAAGGGCGCACTGACACTCTTTGGTCCAGGGCACACGAAAACCTGCCGCCAGCCCTACCCCCCCACAACTTGAGTCAAATAACCCCCAGTTTTCAATGCGTAACTATTATTATAAAGTAAATTAAGGTTGCTAAGAATTGATGTTGTTGGCATTGAAATGGGCACTGTAGGTGTGTTTACTGTCCTCCACTCCCTGCCGACTTTGCTTCCCCATTGACTTGCATTGGGTTTCGTGTTTCAGTCGGACCCTGACTTTTCCCTATAGTCGGCCGATTTCGTTCGACCCGACTATTAAGAAAGTCAGGTTTCATGAAACCCGACTCGCCCCGAAAAGAGGAAAAGTTGCTCATCTCTAGTCAGAACACTTCCTGAATCAGAGCCACAGTCATGGCAAGAGATGCAAAAACTGCCTGTTTACGTGAAGCAGAAGTGTATAAATGTCACTACCACTGAGCTACCACAATGAAAAAGAAATTGCAAAGCTAGGTGAAATTCTCAACCAGCACTTTGAGACTAAGGACCTTGGAAATGTGGCATATTATTTGGGAATCCAAATCCAGAGAGAGGAAAATGGGAGTTTTCTTTTCAACCATTTATTACGAGTCTGACAAGATGATAGCTGATGGTATGACAAAGCCATTATCAAGAGCCAAGTTTGTGGACTTCAGAACCGCAATGGGACTAACAGGATAAGTAGTTGTTGAGTGGGGGTGTTGGAATATGTTTGGTGCAACAACTCCATTCCTGTCTATGAGTGTTTAGTTGCTAGATTTGTATGCTGTTCATAAAGTTACAACAAAAAAACTACCAGAGGCTCAAAAAGGGAGAGCATGTGACTTAGTGATGGGAAGTTCGGCTCTTTTTGGTGATCCGGTTCATTCGGCTCCGCTCACCATAAAGAGCCGGCTCTTTTGGCTCTTTAAACGGCTCTTTTTTTAAATAGAAATCCGTTTTCCACAGTCATAGTTCTAGGTCTTTGCCTGTAAAGTGAGGGCTTCATTCTCCACCTGTATAAGGATCTAGTGACGCAGTGTAGACTGTTATTCAGCATTGCTGTGTCCTCAGATTGTCAGCTCTTGTGGTCAGGCCCCTGCTCCTCGCTCCGGTCTCTCCTGTACAGTGAGGGCCTCATTATACCCCTGTATAAGGATCTAGTGACGCAGTGTAGACTGTTATTCAGCCTTGCTGTTTCCTCAGATTGTCAGCTCCTGTGATCAGGCCACGGCTCCTTGCTCCGGTCTCTCCTGTACAGTGAGGCCTCATTATACCCCTGTATAAGGATCTAGTGACGCAGTGTAGACTGTTATTCAGCATTGCTGTTTCCTCAGATTGTCAGCTCTTGTGATCAGGCCACGGCTCCTTGCTCCGGTCTCTCCTGTACAGTGAGGCCTCATTATACCCCTGTATAAGGATCTAGTGACGCAGTGTAGACTGTTATTCAGCATTGCTGTGTCCTCAGATTGTCAGCTCTTGTGGTCAGGCCCCTGCTCCTCGCTCCGGTCTCTCCTGTACAGTGAGGCCTCATTCTCCACCTGTATAAGGATCTAGTGACGCAATGTAGACTGTTATTCAGCCTTGCTGTTTCCTCAGATTGTCAGCTCCTGTGATCAGGCCCCGGCTCCTTGCTCCGGTCTCTCCTGTACAGTGAGGCCTCATTATACCCCTGTATAAGGATCTAGTGACGCAGTGTAGACTGTTATTCAGCATTGCTGTCTCCTCAGATTGTCAGCTCTTGTGATCAGGCCACGGCTCCTTGCTCCGGTCTCTCCTGTACAGTGAGGCCTCATTATACCCCTGTATAAGGATCTAGTGACGCAGTGTAGACTGTTATTCAGCATTGCTGTCTCATCAGATTGTCAGCTCTTGTGATCAGGCCCCTGCTCCTCGCTCCGGTCTCTCCTGTACAGTGATGCCTCATTATACTCCTGTATAAGGATCTAGTGACGCAGTGTAGACTGTTATTCAGCATTGCTGTCTCCTCAGATTGTCAGCTCTTGTGATCAGGCCCCTGCTCCTCGCTCCGGTCTCTCCTGTACAGTGAGGCCTCATTATACCCCTGTATAAGGATCTAGTGATGCAGCGTAGACTGTTATTCAGCATTGCTGTCTCATCAGATTGTCAGCTCTTGTGATCAGGCCCCAGCTCCTCGCTCCGGTCTCTCCTGTACAGTGAGGCCTCATTATACCCCTATATAAGGATCTAGTGATGCAGTTTAGACTGTTATACTGTTATTCAGCATTGCTGTTTCCTCAGATTGTCATCTCCTGTGATCAGGCCCCGGCTCCTTGCTCCGGTCTCTCCTGTACAGTGAGAGCCTCATTATACCCCTGTATAAGGATCTAGTGATGCAGTGTAGACTGTTATTCAGCATTGCTGTCTCATCAGATTGTCAGCTCTTGTGATCAGGCCCCAGCTCCTCGCTCCGGTCTCTCCTGTACAGTGAGGCCTCATTATACCCCTATATAAGGATCTAGTGACGCAGTGTAGACTGTTATTCAGCATTGCTGTTTCCTCAGATTGTCAGCTCTTGTGATCAGGCCCCTGCTCCTCGCTCCAGTCTCTCCGGTACAGTGATGCCTCATTATACCCCTGTATAAGGATCTAGTGGAGCAGTGTAGACTGTTATTCAGCATTGCTGTCTCCTCAGATTGTCAGCTCTTGTGATCAGGCCCCAGCTCCTCGCTCCGGTCTCTCCTGTACAGTGAGGCCTCATTATACCCCTATATAAGGATCTAGTGATGCAGTGTAGACTGTTATACTGTTATTCAGCATTGCTGTTTCCTCAGATTGTCATCTCCTGTGATCAGGCCCCTGCTCCTCGCTCCGGTCTCTCCTGTACAGTGAGGCCTCATTATACCCCTGTATAAGGATCTAGTGACGCAGTGTAGACTGTTATTCAGCATTGCTGTCTCCTCAGATTGTCAGCTCTTGTGATCAGGCCCCAGCTCCTCGCTCCGGTCTCTCCTGTACAGTGAGGCCTCATTATACCCCTATATAAGGATCTAGTGACGCAGTGTAGACTGTTATTCAGCATTGCTGTGTCCTCAGATTGTCAGCTCTTGTGATCAGGCCCCGGCTCCTCGCTCCGGTCTCTCCTGTACAGTGAGACTTCATTATACCCCTGTATAAGGATCTAGTGACGCTGTGTAGACTGTTATTCAGCATTGCTGTTTCCTCAGATTGTCAGCTCTTGTGGTCAGGCCCCTGCTCCTCACTTCGGTCTCTCCTGTACAGTGAAGCCTCATTATACCCCTGTATTAGGATCTAGTGACGCAGTGTAGACTGTTATCCAGCATTGCTGTTTCCTCAGATTGTCAGCTCTTGTGACCAGGCCCCGGCTCCTCGCTCCGATCTCTCTTGTACAGTGAGGGCCTCATTATACCCCTGTATAAGGATCTAGTGACGCAGTGTAGACTGTTATTCAGCATTGCTGTTTCCTCAGATTGTCAGCTCTTGTGACCAGGCCCCGGCTCCTCGCTCCGATCTCTCTTGTACAGTGAGGGCCTCATTATACCCCTGTATAAGGATCTAGTGACGCAGTGTAGACTGTTATTCAGCATTGCTGTCTCCTCAGATTGTCAGCTCTTGTGATCAGGCCCCAGCTCCTCGCTCCGGTCTCTCCTGTACAGTGAGGCCTCATTATACCCCTATATGAGGATCTAGTGACGCAGTGTAGACTGTTATTCAGCATTGCTGTGTCCTCAGATTGTCAGCTCTTGTGATCAGGCCCCGGCTCCTCGCTCCGGTCTCTCCTGTACAGTGAGACTTCATTATACCCCTGTATAAGGATCTAGTGACGCTGTGTAGACTGTTATTCAGCATTGCTGTTTCCTCAGATTGTCAGCTCTTGTGGTCAGGCCCCTGCTCCTCACTTCGGTCTCTCCTGTACAGTGAAGCCTCATTATACCCCTGTATTAGGATCTAGTGACGCAGTGTAGACTGTTATCCAGCATTGCTGTTTCCTCAGATTGTCAGCTCTTGTGACCAGGCCCCGGCTCCTCGCTCCGATCTCTCTTGTACAGTGAGGGCCTCATTATACCCCTGTATAAGGATCTAGTGACGCAGTGTAGACTGTTATTCAGCATTGCTGTTTCCTCAGATTGTCAGCTCTTGTGACCAGGCCCCGGCTCCTCGCTCCGATCTCTCTTGTACAGTGAGGGCCTCATTGTACCCCTGTATAAGGATCTAGTGACGCAGTGTAGACTGTTATTCAGCATTGCTGTTTCCACAGATTGTCAGCTCTTGTGATCAGGCCCCGGCTCCTCGGTTGTAGTCTTAACATGTATTGTGGAATTTTTTGTTCATGTCCTTTGTGAATTAGTAAATGCCGTGATATGTGTTGGTGCACATGATGCATCCTGATCCTGATGCAAATGCAGGTCCGTTTGACCCTATGTTAAGTATAGGGATGTAATCTAGATCAGGATGCATCAGGATTGCTACGCATCGCAACGCACCGTACCACAACGCCAGTGTGGACGCAGCCCCACTCGTGCAGCCCCTAACCAGGTGCCCCCATGTTATATACATGCTCCCAATACATTTTATTATCATTACCACACTATAACACAGGGCATAAGCCCTTCTAGTGAGGCAGGAAAGATCACTGTATGACAGAGCAGCATGCGGACATAGTCTATATTATATCTGCATACTGGTCCCATACAGCACATCCCTCCCTTCCGAGCATGCTCAGTGCCGCAAAACGGATTCCTGCACATGGAAGCACATGGATCCGTGTTGTCCTGGATCCATGCTCCATAGAGCTCCATTTTAATTCCCGACATGTAGCCACGGATCCGTGCGTCTCCCTGTGCCTGTGTGTTTTTCAGATTACACAAAACTGCAACAAGTTGCGTTTTTGTGCATCTGATAAAATATGCAGACATGCGGATCTGTGGGAAAAGGTGACAATTGGTTGCACTCGTAAGTCCCATCCATCACCATTGAAAGTCAACGGAGACGAAAACGGATTCGTGTGCATCCAAAATATGCAAGTGTGAAACCAGCTTAACCCTATAAAATGATTGGAGCTGCACCTGATCTCTCCACAGGTTTTGCCTAAAATCACTTTATATTACTAAAGCCCCCATTACACACTGCGATATCACTAGCAATGTCGCTGTAAAGTCACCGATTTTGTGACGTTACAGTGATATTGCTAGCGATATCGCTGCATGTGATACTTACCTCCGACCGGCTCCCCCGCTGGTTATCGCTGATCGCGCGAGAAGCTCCTGGATCATTCCTCGTCGGTCACTTCCTGCGGCGCTTCCTGCTGTGACGACGAGCGACGCGTGGAGCCGGGCGGGAGGACGCAGGATCGCCGCGTCTGACAGGTAAGTAGCGATCCCCGTCCCCAGCGATGTCGCTAGTGAGATCTGCCTGTGTGGCAGCTCACTAGTGACCACCTAGCGATGCACCAGCGATCCTGACCGCGTCATATCGCTGGTCGGGATCGCTGGTGAGTCGCTAGGTGTAACGGTACCCTTACGCTACCCTTAGGGCTCATACTCACTTGCGAGAGACTCGCGTGATTCTCTTGTGAGTCTCTCACATGGAAACCTGGCACTGCCGCTGGCACTCGGACTGGAGGGGATGACTGCATAGAAATACATGTAGCCGCTTGCTTCAGTCCCAGTGCTGGCGGCAGTGCCAGGTTTCCATGCTAGAGACTCACACGAGAATCACGCGACTCTCTCGCTAGTGAGTATGAGACCTTAGCAGCAACAACTGACGTCGTCTATCCTCCTCCCTGTAGTGTTGTCCTGAATCCTCCTGGCCCTGCGTTCAACGGGATCCGTTACATAGCAGCACGAATGCTATGTAGCAGATGCGTTAACGCACCCTTTGGCCGCAATGATACTAACGCATCCAAAATCGGCATGATGCGTTACTTCATGACGTACCCTTGAACGAGGTCTGCAGCAGTCGGGGGTGCGTCATGAAGTAACGCATCGTGACGATTTTGGCATCCGTTTGGATGCGTTAGTAGCATTGCGGCCAATGGGTGCGTTAACACGTCCGTTACATAGCGTTAGTGCCGCTTGCTATGTAACGGATCCCGTTGAACGCAGGGCCATTTACGCAATGTGAACCTGGCCTAACACTATGAGAAGATGATATACCAAACAATGTGCTGAGTCTCTCCTCCTACACATACTATATACTGTTCCTACACATACTATATACTGTATGTATACGCCATGGATGAGGGGCCAGGAAAGTAGATCTTTACTCGGGACTAAAGGTAATGCACAGATCATTGCAGATAATGATGATGACAATGTGCTGAGTCCCTCCATGCCATATATGCCATGGAGGAACTGGCAGTGTATATTTGGGACTGAAGGGTTAACTCATGTGCATTTATTCACAGTACTCTCCTGACTGCTCCTCCCCCAGATGAGTCACAGTCAGTAAGCTGGGTCTGATAAGCTGCTGAAGCCCCAGGGAAAAAAAAAACGGCTCGTTCACCCTGCAGAGCCGACTCATTTCGTTCACAGCAGGGAGCCGGCTCTTTGAATCGGATCGTTCATGAACAACACATCACTAATGTGACTGAATTTCATGTTTTCCTGTGTCTGTGTATGAGAGAAGCAGCCTGCTATAGATGATGCACATATAGACACACAAATGATTTATTCCTGATTTATTAAGCTTATCATATATTGTTCCTGTTTGTTCCTGAATAAAGAAGCTCTGTTTTCACACACTTGCAGAGTATTCTGAATAATCTGCCAACATAATTGCATTTTCACCTGTTTTTTGTCAAATTTTGTGCTTTTTGTCTTTTTTTGTTTGCACCAAAATCATTATTCTACTTGTGCCTTTTTGGAAGTCTATTTCATAAGTACTCTCCTGTTTTTTTATTTTTTTTTCCTCTTTGTGGGTGAAGTCTAGTAATTCCAGATGTTTTTGTCTGATTGGCCAAATGTGACTTTTTAAAAAGTCACAAAATTTGGCGCCTCTCTACTTCAGTCCCCTCTGAAGTGATTTTCTGCAATTAATTCAAAAAGTCCCATCTTTTTGAAGCA
This sequence comes from Dendrobates tinctorius, assembly GCF_039654945.1. NCBI lineage: Eukaryota > Metazoa > Chordata > Amphibia > Anura > Dendrobatidae > Dendrobates > Dendrobates tinctorius. Next base: position 13,138,962 of record NW_027361716.1, read on the forward strand.
TTCTGAAAAAGTTTAAACACAGGGGGCATTATTACTGTCTGTGGGACACACAGAGGGCATTTGTCATGATCCAGGCTGGGTTTTGTTTTGTCTCTCCTTTCCCAGTCTGGTCATGTCAATTTTCCCGGCCTCTCTCCTGACACAGTGTTTTGGATTTCCCCCTTTGTACTACATTATTCTCTGGTTACTACTTGGCTCTCTGACTATTCTGCTGCCATCTAGTGGTCTGCTTGTGAGCTGGATATTCAACTCTCTCTCATCTCTGCTGACATCTAGAGAGTTGGTATACTCTGTTTTAACTTTCCGTATCACAGCGTGACAGCATTAATACTGTCTATGGGACACACAGGGGGCATTATTACCGTCTATGGGACACACAGGGGGCATTATTACTATCTATGGGACACACAGGGGGCATTGTTACTGTCTATGGGACACACAGGGGGCATTGTTACTGTCTATGGGACACACAGGGGGCATTGTTACTGCCTATGGGACACACCGAGCATTATTATTTTCTAGGGCGCATTGTTACTGCCTAAAGTGAACAAAGGAGGCATTATGAGGGGCACAGTAGTAGGCATTATTAGTATGTAGGTACTTAGAAGGTTGATTTTACTATTTGGGGGCTCTAAGAAGATCATTAATACTTTGCCTTGAACAAAACATGACAAATTTACTGTCTTGTACACTTTTACTTTCTAGGTACCATATGGTGCACTGTTTGAGACTATTATTTTTGGACACTACCTGGCATGATTCTTTTCAGGGGTTCTGTCTATTTGCGCTAATTATTATAATAACTGAAGTAATTATAGTAATGGAACCATTATTTCTGAAGTTCAGTATTTAGTGCACTGTACCACACAGCAGGCACAGTAACAGGGGAAAATGGGGCATCAACAGGCTCAGAATTGGGGGTAGCAGCTGGGAAATTATGTAGGTTTCGAATAGATGGTGTAGAAATGTGAGAAGTCAAATGTGTCTGTTAGAAACTGTGCAGACAATCTGTGTGTCACGCAGGGCTTAGTTCAACTAAGGCTGAAATACCCGGGGCCCCTGTGATGTCCCTTTAACTAGGGGAACCCTGTCTGACCCTCAACCCAGGGTTTTTGCTGATGGTGCAAATGCCTGAGCCTCCAACCTTTCCTTATCTCCTGCTCAGCCCTGCACTTAACCCTCCACCCTCCACCCAGTGAGGAGACACACCACCTAAGCCCCCACACAAATTATGACAGACAGGGAGAACTTAAACTGCACTGCGCCGCACGCACACAGGAATATACAGTAATGTGAACAGGGCACAACTAAACACAAATATGGGAAGGAGAAAGGATAACAACGGATCATATGCCACCAGATACGAATCTCTCTCTTTTCAACACCTCCACTTCAGACCGGAACCACTTGGTACGAAACACAAGCTATAATCGGCGACGCCCATAGGCCAGCATAACTATTTAAAGACCGTGGGCGTGACTAAACATCCAACCTGGTCTCCAGCAAGATTAACCCCCGAGAGCCTGAAGATCAAGCCGGCGCCACTGAGGCTATAGTGGATGGAGGTGGAACTACCTCTGCCTGCCGGACGCTGTGGTGTGAACAGCGTCCGACATGACATTACCCCGTCTTCTACGAGGGACCCCCGGACCCTCAAGACTCATAGGACCCGGCTTGTCCGGATGACGATGGTGAAAGGAACTGACCAGCCGGTTCGCATGTATGTCTGAGGCTGGAACCCAAGACCTCTCCTCCGGACCATACCCCCGCCAGTGCACCAAATACTGAAGAGTACGGTGTACTACTCGAGAGTCCACTACCTTGGTGACCTCAAACTCTAAATCGCCATCCACCATGACTGGAGGTGGCATCGGCGTCGTGTCCACCAAGCCTACCACCTTTTTCAATAAAGCCCTGTGAAACACGTTGTGTATCTTGTACACCGCAGGAAGTTCCAACCGATAAGCCACTGGGTTAATGATGGCAGAAATCCTAAAAGGCCCAATAAACGTGGGACCCAGTTTTAAAGATGGAATTTTGAGTTTTATGTTCTTCGTAGCTAACGACACCCATTCACCCACACACAGGTCCGGACCTGGCACACGTCTACTGTCAGCCACCCGTTTGTACCTAGCACTCATGCTCAACAAACGCTGTTTCACCCTCCTCCAGACCGATGACAATTGGGCTCCTAGCTGATCCTCCTCCGGGACACCCCCCGAGTCACCCTGACGTAAGGTACAAAACTGAGGATGTTGACCGTACACACAAAAGAATGGAGACTCTCCCGATGACTCTTGGCGGTGATTATTTAACGCGAATTTGGCCAGAGGAAGGAAAGTAGACCACTCCTCCTGGTTGTCGGACACAAAGCATCGTAAATACGGTTCTAGATTTTGGTTCATGCGCTCAGTTTGTCCATTAGACTGTGGATGAAACGCCGATGAATGTGACAACTTGATCCCCAAGCGTGAGCAAAAAGCTTTCCAAAACCTCGCCACAAATTGCGTACCCCTATCAGATTCTATGTCCGACGGAACTCCGTGAAGTCTGACCACCTCCTTCACAAATACCTGAGCCAACGTCTTTGCATTGGGCAATGAAGACAACGCCACAAAATGCGCCATCTTTGAAAAACGGTCAACCACCACCAGGATGACCGTGTTCCCCGCCGAGGCTGGCAAGTCAGTGATGAAATCCATGGAGATTTCTGTCCATGGCCTATTGGGTACCCCCAGAGGCTGTAGCGTGCCAGCAGGACGGGTTCGGGGTGACTTAGCCCTAGCGCACGTGATGCAAGCTGCCACGTACGAGACCACGTCCTGCCGGATTTTGGGCCACCAGAAACGACGCGATTCCAGCTCTAAGGTGCCCTTCACCCCTGGATGACCAGCCAGTACCGAGTCGTGGTGTTCCTTCAACACCTGAAGCCGAAGATGCAGGGGTACAAATGATTTGTTGGCCGTACCTCCTCTTGGGCCTCGGCAATCTCCGCCTCTACCTCCGTCGTGAGAGCCGAGACCACTACCCCTTCCTGGAGGATGGGTACCGGCTCTTCCCGAGGTTCTCCCCCCGGAAAACACCTAGACAAAGCATCCGCCTTGGTGTTTTTAGCCCCGGGATGGTAAGTCACAAGAAAATTGAAACGAGTAAAAAACAATGCCCAGCGGGCCTGCCTAGGAGACAGACGCTTGGCCGACTCCAGATAGAGCAGATTCTTATGGTTGGTGATGACTGTGACCTGGTGAGCCGCCCCCTCCAAGAAGTGTCGCCATTCCTCAAAAGCCAATTTGATGGCCAACAACTCTCTGTTGCCGATATCATAATTCCGTTCGGCCGGCGACAGCTTCTTGGAGAAGTAGGCGCATGGATGCATCTCGCTCAAGGACGAGCCTTGAGACAGTACTGCCCCCACTCCCACCTCCGACGCATCAACCTCCACCACAAAAGGTTTGGACACGTCTGGTTGCACCAGAATGGGGGCTGAAGCAAAACTATTCTTCAGACGCTCAAATGCACGTATAGCCACCTCAGGCCAGCTCGCCAGATCGGCACCTTTTTTTGTCATGTCCGTGAGCGGTTTGGCAATAGTCGAAAAGTGTTTTATAAATTTCCTATAATAATTCGCAAACCCAAGGAACCGCTGGAGTGCTTTCAGACTCTCCGGCCTCTCCCATTGCAGCACCGCTTGCACCTTAGCGGTGTCCATTTTAAACCCGGCTGCGGACACAATATATCCCAAAAAGGGCAACTCCTGGACAAAAAATAAACATTTTTCCAGCTTAGCATAGAGCTGGTTCTCCCGAAGCAACTGTAACACCTGCCTGACATGCTCCAAATGAGTGTCCCGATCGCTAGAATAAATGAGGATATCATCCAGGTATACAATCACAAATCTCCCCAGGACATGAGCAAATACATCATTAATAAAATGTTGAAAAACGGCAGGCGCGGTGGTCAACCCAAACGGCATAACCAGACTCTCAAAATGACCCTCAGGAGTGTTAAACACCATCTTCCACTCATCCCCCTGACGGACCCTTATGAGGTTATACGCCCCCCTGAGGTCCAGCTTGGAAAACCATTTCGCCCCCGCTACCTGGTTGAACAAATCCGGGATCAACGGAATTGGGTAGGGATCACTGATAGTAATCTGGTTTAACTCTCGGAAATCCAGACACGGGCGTAACCCCCCCATCTTTCTTCTTAATGAAGAAAAACCCTGCGGCTACAGGCGAGGACGAAGGCCGGATGTGTCCTTTGCTCAGACTCTCCGCGATGTAGTCTTTCAGAGCTTGTCTCTCAGGACCAGAAATATTAAACATCCTGGCCTTAGGTAATTTGGCCCCAGGTTTTAACCTAATCGCACAGTCATAGGCTCTATGTGGAGGCAGTTCTGAGCAACCCTTCTCAGAGAAAACATCGGCGAAATCCTGCAAAGCCTCAGGCAGGCTGGGCGTCACGGCGGACACACATGTGGCCATGCAACTGTCTTGGCAGAAATCACTCCATTGTACTATGTCCTGAGTTTTCCAATCAATTACCGGGTTGTGCCTGGACAACCATGGAAAACCCAGGACCATTTGTGCTGGGAGATTACGGAGGACCCTACATGTAACCGACTCAGAATGTAGGACCCCAATGTGGAGTTTCACCTCTGCCACAAACTCCGTAATCTCCCCTTGAGGGAGGGGAACAGCATTAATGGTAACCACCTGTATGGGGTGAGGAAGTCTTTCGATCTTAAACCCGGCGGTGTGTGCAAACTCCTCATCTATGAGATTGGTGGCGGAACCGCTATCCACAAACACTGATATTGGTAGCTCTCTGCCCGCGACAATAACCTTGGCAGGGAGCATACATTGAGATACCATCATGGAGGATATGCATACGCTCAGTTGGGTCTCCTCCATACCCTCTGAGCTTAACAGTTTTCCGCCGGTGCGACCCTCTTAGGTAGTACCGGGCAAACGTTAACATAATGACCTCTTTTACCACAGTAGAAACATGCTCCGGGCTTCCGGAATCCCGGAGCGCGACGCTTCACCTGTGCCACGCCAGCAATCTGCATAGGTTCAGGGGACTCATCTACTTCAACCACACTTGCACCTCTGCTTTCCCCCAGAGGTAGCGTCTCCTGTGCCCCCTGACGAAAACGGCGATCAATACGTATCACCAAACTCATGGCAGACTCCAATGATGCCGGAGTCTCATACATCAGGAGGGCTTGTTTAACCCTCCCTGATACCCCATGAATAAACTGTCTCCGCAGTGCTGGGTCATTCCACTGTGTGTTTACGGCCCAACGGCGAAATTCCGAACAGTAGTCCTCTGCCAAGCGCTCCCCCTGGCGGAGGGCGCAGATTTTATATTCCGCTAGAGCCAGTCGGTCAGGATCATTGTAAATGAGCCCGAGGGCAGAAAAAACATTATCAACAGAATGAAATGTAGCAGAGTCAGCTGGTAAAGAAAATGCCCATGCTTGGGGGTCACCACTCAGTAATGACAACACCAGCCCTACCCGCTGAGCCTCATTACCTGAGGAGGTAGGGCGCATGCGGAAGTATAACTTGCAGGCCTCCCAAAATACGACAAATTTGCTGCGATCCCCTGAAAATCGTTCTGCAGCGGAAACTTCGGCTCTGCACCGATACCTGCAGATGCCGTTTGCACCTTCGCTACTACCAGGCCCTGCTGCTGAACTACCCCTTTCAACTCGGAGACCTGTAAGGACAGCGCCGCCAACTGGCGGGTTATGGAATCTAATGGATCCATGGAGTCCTGAAAAATGTGGGCCGATTATAATGTCACGCGGGGCTTAGTTCAACTAAGGCTGAAATACCCGGGGCCCCTGTGATGTCCCTTTAACTAGGGGAAACCCTGTCTGACCCTCAACCCAGGGTTTTTGCTGATGGTGCAAATGCCTGAGCCTCCAACCTTTCCTTATCTCCTGCTCAGCCCTGCACTTAGCCCTCCACCCTCCACCCAGTGAGGAGACACACCACCAAAGCCCCCACACAAATTATGACAGACAGGGAGAACTTAAACTGCACTGCGCCGCACGCACACAGGAATATACAGTAATGTGAACAGGGCACAACTAAACACAAATATGGGAAGGAGAAAGGATAACAATGGATCATACACCACCAGATACGAATCTCTCTCTTTTCAACACCTCCACTTCAGACCGGAACCACTTGGTACGAAACACAAGCTATAATCGGCGACGCCCATAGGCCAGCATGACTATTTAAAGACTGTGGGCGTGACTAAACAGCCAACCTGGTCTCCAGCAAGATTAACCCCCGAGAGCCTGAAGATCAAGCCGGCGCCACTGAGGCTATAGTGGATGGAGGTGGAACTACCTCTGCCTGCCGGACGCTGTGGTGTGAACAGCGTCCGACATGACACTGTGGCTAGAGTGTCACGATTGGCTGGTCAGTAAACTGGGACCAGGGGCACCTTTCCTGCTCATGACACTAGTGGGCACCCTAACTCGCCCTGTTCCCCGGGATTCCTCAGATGGCGAGGATGCCGGAGCCTCCACCCTAGCCCTGTCTCCTAGCTTTAGCCCTGCATCTGTCTCCTTCCCCCTCCCAGGGAAGATGGGCGCTACTGTGTACCGAAAAACATCAACCCGACAGACAGGGGAATGAGACAAGGATAAAAGAAAATTCCACTCACAAATAATACTCTCACAAACAACAGAGGTATACACCAGGGTGTGAAGAACGGGGGGAGAAAATAAAGCAGGAATGGATGAGGAATCTCCAAGAGTACAAACCAAGCAACCGTCGCACAATAATCTCCTCCAGCACTCCAAACACCAGCTTCTCTCTCTCCAGATCTTTGTAGCAAATGCTAAATCAGACAACAACCTAGTTTTTATAGAAGAGAGGAGAGGTTAACCAAGCACAGCTGCAAGCAGGGATTTCCACATGGCCGATTAACCCCTGTCCTGCTGAAAGAAAACAAACACACTTAATACGCCAGAGAAGTGCTTCTTCTCAGCAGCAAAGCAGGAGTCATCAGACGCTGTGGTCTTCTGGCTCTGTTCTGTTACCCAGTGACATACTGTAGAGAAAGTCTTCAAGACATTCTGGGTGAGATAGAAAAGACTGAAAGGTCAATGAAAGGTGGATTTAGTCGTACTATAATCCCTGGATGGTTTGCCTAAGGTGTAATCTAGCAGATATACAAGGTCTAAGGGCCCCGTCACACATAGCGACGCACCAGCAATCCTGACAACGATATGACCTTGTCAGGATCGCTGGTGTGTTGCTACATGATCGCTGGTGAGCTGCCAAACAGGCAGCTTCACCAGCAATCAGCACCAGTGACACGAGGTAACAAGCCACTCATGTCGCTTAGTTACCCACTGTGTACCTTAGTTACCAGCGCGCTGGTGCAGGGAGCTGGTAACTAAGGTACACATTGGGTTTCTAAGCGGCGCGCGGCACTTAGAAACCCGATGTGTACCTTGGTTACCAGCTCCCTGCACCAGCGCGCTGGTAACTAAGGTACACATCGGGTTTCTAAGCGCTGTCCGCTGCTTAGAAACCCTCTGTTTACCTTAGTTACCAGCTCCTGCTCGCTGATCGCTGGTCTCCCACCTACCACACGCAGTGATGCGTGCTGGCCAGCGGGAGACCAGCGATCAAAGAAAATGTCCTGGCCATTCCAGGACGATAAGCGATAACCGGCAGGGGGGGGCGGTCGCTGATAAGTGTCACACATAGCGATCTCGCTCGTGAGATCGCTGTTGTGTCACAAAACTTGTGACTCAGCAGCGATCTCGCTAGCGAGATCGCTATGTGTGATGGGGGCTTTACTAAAGCTAACTAAAGCCTGCTATGCACATTAGATGGCTATCAGCAGAAGAAGCTTCATACAATTGTTCATCAGACAGCCATCTGGCCAAGCCCTCTTGTTCCCTTTATGAGGAATCCATTGCCAGGCATATCTGAAGATGGCTTATCTCTGGGCGAACAAAACGATTGGCAGTCCAAAATTGGACATGCGCAATAGACATCTTCCTGAAAGATCGGTTGTCTAGGGCCATCAAAAAAACATATTAGATTGTTGGCTGAATCCATCAATATCTAATGTTTCTAGGGTCCTTAACACTATGCTGCAAGTAATATCAAGATATTTCTTAGACAAACACCTTGGATGACTACGCATTAGCATAAGTAGGTGAAGTGCCATGTGCTACCACAAAAGCAGCCCACTGTAACTGCCTACAAGTGGTGTACAGTTGTCTTTAAAGACAATTAGCACAGAAGAGGCTTCACTGACTAATTGTCACAGGTGTGTCAGAGGCTGCAGACAGTCGCACTGCATCTGGCTGAAGAAGGTCTCAGCAGTTGGCCTTGCAGACTAGTGGCCACCTCCCCCGGCCTTAACTTCCTGTTGGGAGTTGCAGGTGTTATTTTCTATTTGCATTTCCCTGTTGAGGCTTGGAGCTGTAGCAGTCGGCTATCTTCCTTTTTGGAGTTTGGAGGATGTTGGTGTTTCTCTCTGAGTCTTCTCAAACGAAGTGTTTGTTTCGTTTGTCTATCCCAGTTGTCTTTATCGGTAGTGATGATTGACTAGCGCTCATCCTGTCCTCCCCAGTGCAGGGCTTATTGCCAGGGTCAGGCAGGGATTAGGTTTCCTGCTCGGCGATAGGTGTGAAACCTATATAAGGACAATCGGACAGACAGGATGACGTTAGATCAGTCTAGGGGTCTCCACGCCTAGTGTTGGGTTCCTTTCCATTATCCCTTTGTGTTGCACTTAGTCTGTCCTACACTGTGCGTGACACAAATATGGAACCCATAGAGAGGCACTATGTCTCTGACTAATCCTATTGGTAGTATATAGGGTTCACCATTAGCATGTTACCAAACATTTATGGGCACACTAAACTTACATGCACTGAACCATTCTGTTCCCTGGTTGATATAAGGTTTTAATACTAGAGATGGGTACACCTTGTTGTGGTGGGAAGGCTTTTACGCTTTTTTTTTATCAAAATAGCGTTAACTGAGTACCCTATGTTGTTTACATGTACAGTTACTATTTACTTATATAATTGCTGTAGGGTATATGCTCATTTTATTTTTTTCTTGTTTTTTTTTCTGAGAATTGGCCACAGTGTACACGTGCTCTTACACTTTGCACAGTTTATAGTCTTGCTCATTTCTTTAGTAGAGCTATAAACTAGTATTGGTTGAGATAATGGCTTATCATAACCCATGTTGTCTTTCAATATTATTATTATTATTATTATTATTTATTGTTATAGCGCCATTTATTCCATGGCGCTTTACATCATGTGAGGGGGGTATACATAAAAACAAGTACAATAATCTTAAACAATACAAGTCATAACTGGTACAGGAGGAGAGAGGACCCTGCCCGCGAGGGCTCACAATCTTCAAGGGATGGGTGATAATACAGTAGGCGAGGGTAGAGCTGGTCGTGCAGCGGTTTGGTCGATCGGTGGTTACTGCAGTTTATAGGCTTGTCGGAAGAGGTGGGTCTTCAGGCTCTTTTTGAAGGTTTCGATGGTAGGTGAGAGTCTGATATGTTGTGGTAGAGAGTTCCAGAGTAGGGGTGATGCGCGAGAGAAATCTTGTATGCGATTGTGGGAAGAGGAGATAAGAGGGGAGTAGAGAAGGAGATCTTGTGAGGATCGGAGGTTGCGTGCAGGAAAGTACCGGGAGACGAGGTCACAGATGTATGGAGGAGACAAGTTGTGGATGGCTTTGTATGTCATGGTTAGGGTTTTGTAATGGAGTCTCTGGGCAATTGGGAGCCAGTGAAGGGATTGACAGAGGGGAGAAGCTGGGGAATAGCGGGGGGACAGGTGGATTAGTCGGGCAGCAGAGTTTAGAATAGATTGGAGGGGTGCGAGAGTGTTTGAGGGGAGGCCGCAGAGCATGAGGTTGCAGTAGTCAAGGCGAGAGATGATGAGGGCATGAACTAGGGTTTTTGCAGATTCTTGGGTGAGGAATGAACGGATGCGTGAAATATTTTTGAGTTGAAGTCGGCAGGAAGTGGAAAGGGTTTGAATATGTGGTTTGAAGGAGAGATCAGCATCAAGGATTACTCCGAGGCAGCGAGCTTGTGGGACTGGGGAGAGTGGGCAGTCATTTACTGTAATTGATAGGTTCGTAGGGGGGGTCACGTGAGATGGGGGAAAGATGATGAATTCTGTTTTGTCCATGTTGAGTTTCAGATATCTAGTGGAGAAGAAGGATGAAATAGTGGACAGACATTGAGGGATTCTGGTTAGTAGGGAGGTGATATCTGGTCCAGAGATGTAGATCTGTGTGTCATCAGCATAAAGATGATACTGAAAGCCATGAGATTCTATGAGCTGTCCCAGGCCAAAGGTGTAAATAGAGAACAGCAGGGGCCCTAGGACTGAACCTTGTGGGACTCCGACAGATAGGGGGCGAGGTGAGGAGGTGGTGTGTGAGTGGGAGACGCTGAATGTCCGGTCTGTTAGGTATGATGAGATCCAGGAGAGGGCCAAGTCTGTGATGCCGAGGGATGAGAGGGTCTGTAATAATAGGGAATGGTCCACTGTGTCAAAGGCAGCCGACAGGTCCAGGAGGAGGAGGACAGAGTAGTGTCGCTTGCTCTTGGCAGTTAAGAGGTCATTGGTGACCTTAGTAAGGGCAGTTTCAGTGGAGTGGTGTGACCGGAAGCCAGATTGTAAGCGGTCGAAGAGGGAGCAAGAAGAGAGATGGGAGGACAGTTCAAGGTAGACGTGTTGTTCCAGTAGCTTGGAGGCGTATGGGAGAAGTGATATAGGGCGATAGCTAGATACAGAGGATGGGTCAAGAGAGGGCTTTTTGAGGATAGGTGTGATGGAGGCATGTTTAAAGCTTGAGGGGAAAACACCAGTTGTTAGTGATAGGTTGAAGAGATGGGTTAGGGTTGGGATGAAGACTGTGGTGAGGTTTGGGATGAAGTGGGATGGGATCGGGTCGAGTGCACAGGTGGTGAGATGTGATCTTGAGAGTAGAGTGGAGAGTCGATCTTCTGTAATGGTGGAGAAGTTGGTTTTGAAGGTGGAGGGCTGGGAAGTCGGGAGGAAGGGCTCTGGGGGTTGTTGACCAAAACTGTCCCTGATGTTATCAATTTTCTGCTTGAAAAATGAGGCAAAGTCTTCAGCTGAGATGAGTGGGGAGGGAGGAGGTGCTGGGGGGCGGAGGAGAGAATTGAAGGTGTTGAATAACTGTTTAGGGTTGTGAGACAGGGAGGATATGAGAGATGAGAAGTAGGTTTGTTTAGCTGTGGCGAGTGTGGTCTTGAAAGTAGTGAGGGACTGTTTGAATGCGATGAAATGCTCGTTGGAGTGGGATCTTTTCCATCTGCGCTCAGCAGCCCTGGAAGCTCGCCTCAGCTCTTTGGTCAGGCTGGTGTGCCAGGGCTGTCTGTTGATTTTGCGAGTTTTGGTATGTGTAAGTGGGGCAGCGGATTCCAAAGCTACAGCTATTGTGGTGTTATATAGAGCGGCAGCGTCATCCGCATTGTGTAAGGAACTTATATCTGTAAGAGGGAGGAGGGATTCGGAGAATGAGTGTAGGTCAAGGTGTTTAAGATTCCTGCGAGGGTGTGAAAGTTTGTGGGGTGGGGATTGTAGACATGGAGTGAAGAGGGAGGAGAATGTGAGCAGGTTGTGGTCAGAGAGAGGAAGAGGTGAGTTAGAGAGGTTAGATAGGGAGCAGAGGCGGGTGAAGATGAGGTCCAGTGTGTGGCCATCTTTGTGGGTGGCTGTAGAAGAGCATTGAGTGAGGCCGAAGGAGGAAGTGAGAGATAGAAGTTTAGTGGCAGCTGAGAGGGAAGTGTCAATGGGGATGTTGAAGTCGCCCATGATGATAGTAGGGATGTCCGCGGAAAGGAAATGAAGTAACCAGGTGGTGAAGTGGTCAAAGAAGGTGGTGGCTGGCCCTGGGGGGCGGTAGATGACAGCCAGTTGGAGGTTGGAGGGGGAGTAGATGCGCACAGAGTGCACCTCAAAGGAAGGGAGGGTAACAGAGGGTGGCAGTGGGATTGGGGTGAAGGAGCAGGTATCTGACAGGAGAAAACCAACTCCTCCACCATGTTTGCTGCTGGGGCGGGGGGTGTGAGAAAGGTGGAAGCCGCCATACGAAAGTGCAGCAGGAGAGGCTGTGTCAGAAGGGGTGAGCCAGGTTTCGGTGATGGCGAGGAAGGAGAGTTTGGTAGTAACAAAAAGATCATGGATGTAGGAAAGCTTGTTGCAGACAGAGCGAGCGTTCCACAGAGCTCCTGTTAGTGGGACTGGAGAAGCGGGGGCTGGGTGAATGGGTATAAGGTTGGAGAGGTTACGGAAGGTTGTGATAGAGCGTGGATGGGAGGTAGAAATGACTGTGGGAATGTGGTGAGGAGGACCAGGATTTGGAGAGATATCACCAGCAGTGAGAAGGAGCAGAGAAAGTGTTACCAGGTGGGAGCAGGAGAGGGCATGAGGGGGCTGTCTGTGTTTGGAGACAGAGGATTGTATGTTAAGGAACAGTTTTGAGGCGGAGGTGAGGTGGATGGGGAGGATTGAAGAAGAGATGAACAGTTCCTTACTAGGAGTAGGGATTAGGGGAATTAGCAGAAAGTGAAGGATTATTGGGGTGAAAGTGAAAACAAACAGAAACATTGTTTACAGTGACTGTGTCCAGTTACCTTCAGTTCCCTTCTGGTTCAATTCTGGTTTTAATTCTTAAATTAATCTTCACACTTCTAGCACACACTTATAGGAATCACAATGCAGACTGAAGTCTATGCAGACTTGTGCTCTGCAATATATGTACAACTAAGTGCAGTCAGGTGTGAAGCAGAGAGGAGTGGTCTCTGCTCATCTTGGCCAGACAATTAAGAGTGGACCAGATGTATATGATCAAGCCAGAGTAAACAAGGTCATAAATAACACTGGGGTAAGCTGGGGTTAGCTGAAAGGCATACCATGTGAATGCTAGGTGCAGAGGCAAGTCTATGTGCAAAGCTGGGTGACGCACTGTGTGTCCTTCATAGACAGACAGCAGGAGAGCAGGAGAGCTGGGTGGATGGACATACCATGTGAATGCTAGGTGCAGAGGCAAGTCTATGTGCAAAGCTGGGTGACGCACTGTGTGTCCTTCATAGACAGACAGCAGGAGAGCAGGAGAGCTGGGTGGATGGACATACCATGTGAATGCTAGGTGCAGAGGCAAGTCTATGTGCAAAGCTGGGTGACGCACTGTGTGTCCTTCATAGACAGACAGCAGGAGAGCAGGAGAGCTGGGTGGATGGACATACCTGTCGGAAGAATAGAGATGCTTGTTAGAGTGCGATGGTGGCAGGTAGCAGGGCACAGTCTGTATTCATCCTTCTGGTTTTAATTCTTAAATTAATCTTCACACTTCTAGCACACACTTATAGCAATCACAATGCAGACTGAAGTCTATGCAGACTTGTACTCTGCAATATATGTACAACTAAGTGCAGTCAGGTGTGAAGCAGAGAGGAGTGGTCTCTGCTCATCTTGGCCAGACAATTAAGAGTGGACCAGATGTATATGATCAAGCCAGAGTAAACAAGGTCATAAATAACACTGGGGTAAGCTGGGGTTAGCTGAAAGGCATACCATGTGAATGCTAGGTGCAGAGGCAAGTCTATGTGCAAAGCTGGGTGACGCACTGTGTGTCCTTCATAGACAGACAGCAGGAGAGCAGGAGAGCTGGGTGGATGGACATACCATGTGAATGCTAGGTGCAGAGGCAAGTCTATGTGCAAAGCTGGGTGACGCACTGTGTGTCCTTCATAGACAGACAGCAGGAGAGCAGGAGAGCTGGGTGGATGGACATACCATGTGAATGCTAGGTGCAGAGGCAAGTCTATGTGCAAAGCTGGGTGACGCACTGTGTGTCCTTCATAGACAGACAGCAGGAGAGCAGGAGAGCTGGGTGGATGGACATACCATGTGAATGCTAGGTGCAGAGGCAAGTCTATGTGCAAAGCTGGGTGACGCACTGTGTGTCCTTCATAGACAGACAGCAGGAGAGCAGGAGAGCTGGGTGGATGGACATACCATGTGAATGCTAGGTGCAGAGGCAAGTCTATGTGCAAAGCTGGGTGACGCACTGTGTGTCCTTCATAGACAGACAGCAGGAGAGCAGGAGAGCTGGGTGGATGGACATACCATGTGAATGCTAGGTGCAGAGGCAAGTCTATGTGCAAAGCTGGGTGACGCACTGTGTGTCCTTCATAGACAGACAGCAGGAGAGCAGGAGAGCTGGGTGGATGGACATACCTGTCGGAAGAATAGAGATGCTTGTTAGAGTGCGATGGTGGCAGGTAGCAGGGCACAGTCTGTATTCATCCTTCTGGTTTTAATTCTTAAATTAATCTTCACACTTCTAGCACACACTTATAGCAATCACAATGCAGACATCTAAATAATATAATATCTATAAATAATATATTAAATATATATTAAATATATATAATAATATTATATAGATCTATAAATCTATATAATAATAATATCTAAAACATGTGCTGGAATAGTTCAAACCAAGCCTGGCGAAGCACATCAGGCATAAGCACTTTATCAGATCCTCTGCCAAGGAATTGATTTTTATCCTTTTTGACAAGAACGATAAGGACGATATTTGGTTCTATGCAAGGTCCTTTGTTCAGTGACATTTACAGATAACTCCAGGAACTAATCAAGACCATGTCATAGATATTAAATAAATGAACGTACAGATAAATAACATATACCATGCATGACGTGGACTATGACTTTTCTGAAGATTGTTAAAATATCCTGAATGCAACAGGTGTAGAGGAAAAAGGAAATGTTTATTTTATATAGGAATCATGTGAGATTGGGGTTGCTTTGACTGTAATTCCAAAACACAGCCAACACACAAGAGGGGCTCTGTTCCTGGAAAAAAATGCAGACTTTCTAACCTCATACAATCCTTTTATAAAAAAAAAAAAAAATATTGCAATTTTACCTAAGATAACATATGATATAACTTGACTTAAGGACATAAATTAACTCAATGTCAAGATTAAAAACTCCAGCAGACATGAAATCATACCACCAATGGCGGATCTTAATAGGGGCGGATGGGGCGGTCGCCCCGGGCCCAAGGCTTTTTGGGGGCCCAGGGCACTGGCGTAGCGTGGTGGGGGGGCGGTCCGCCCCAGGCGGCATGTGTGTGGGGGCGGCGAGGCAGCAGCAATTCCACCCTGCAGTGCAGTGCAGCGGCGGGCAGGGAGTGATGCGATCACGGCAGCTCCGCTGCCTGCAAGAGTGAATAGCAGGAGCGGAGCGGCAAGGGTCCGTCCTGCTTCCTGCCCGGAGGCCGCGCTTCCTGTTTCACACAGAGGAGCGCCGCTGAATGACGTCATCATTCAGCGGCCGCTGCTGTGTGAGGGAGGAAGCTCGGGCAATGCTGCGGACAGGTGAGAGGAGAGAGTGTCTTGTGTGTATGTATGTATGTCTGTGTGTGTGTGTGTGTATGTCTGTGTGTATGATGGAGCAGGCAATGATGGGAGTGATGGTCTAGAAGGCAGTGATGGGGTGAAGGAGCAGACAATGATGGGGTGATGGAGCAGGCAATGATGGGGGTGATGGAGCAGGCAGTGATGGGGTGATGGAGCAGGCAATGAGGGGAGTGATGGGGTGATGGAGCAGGCAATTATGGGGTGATGGAGCAGACAATGATGGGAGTGATGGGGTGATGGAGCAGGCGGTGATGGAGCAGGCAATGAGGGGAGTGATGGGGGTGATGGAGCAGACAATGATGGGGTGATGGAGCAGGCAATGATGGGGGTGATGGAGCAGGCAGTGATGGGGTGATGGAGCAGACAATGATGGGAGTGATGGGGTGATGGAGCAGGCGGTGATGGAGCAGGCAATGAGGGGAGTGATGGGGTGATGGAGCAGGCAATGATGGGGGTGATGGAGAAGGCAATGATGGGGTGATGGAGCAGACAATTATGGGAGTGATGGAGCAGACAATGATGGGAGTGATGGGGTGATGGAGCAGGCAATGATGGGGGTGATGGAGCAGGCAATGATGGGGGTGATGGAGCAGGCAGTGATGGGGTGATGGAGCAGGCAATGATGGGAGTGATGGGGGTGATGGAGCAGGCAATGATGGGGTGATGGAGCGTGATTTTGTGCGTATTGGCCGTAGGCCTACAGCTTATGTGCAACGTCTTTTTAGGCCATGTCCACACGTGGTGGAATGGTGGCGGGTTTTCCGTATGGACCCGCAGCAAACCAAGTGCTGCGGTCCGTACGGCTGTCAATTCCCGCACGGGGACCGCAGCGCTCAGGTGGGAAGGGGGGTACAGGGGCCCAGGTTTTATGAACAGCCCCGGGCCCATAGTCCACTTAATCCGCCACTGCATACCACGGATGAACATGGTCCGAAACAGCAGATCTGAGAGGGACTGGTAGACCAGCTGATGTGCATCAGGGTGTCTCAACTCTCCACAACGACATGTGCCAGGAGAAACAAGGATCAGCCATGTTGGATTTCAGCAACTTATTTCTCGTTACCCATTGAGAGCATGAGTCGCCCTCCCAGGGCTGTGGGGTACTCGGCACCGGGCCGGTCTCTGAGATGGGAATGTCACAGCAGCGGTGACCCGGTCCGTGGCCCTGGGCGCCCAATGTAAAAAGGGGAATTGAATGGTGAAATATAGTTGAAATGAATAGTTCATGACGCCACCTGTGGTGTTCGGCAAGGGAGGTGTTAAGCCGACGCTGCATGCAGATCCTCTGGGACTGATGGTATGGCGCAGCAAAGATGTTATAGCTCCCCACAGGTGGAGCTGTAGTCCCAGGGCAGTGTAGATGTAGAGGTCAAGGGAAGGCGTAGATGAGGCAATGTCGAGCACTAAGATGTAGCAGTGCCAGGTGTGTTGGCGCAGGAATAAGTGGAGGACACCAGAGTATGTAGTTCCAAAGCTTTACTCACAGTCTGTTGTGCAAACAGGTGCCTGCCTCCGTGCCGTGTCCTCTGGGTCAGGGACTCAGTCAACCTCCAGGCCAGATGGAATACTCCTTTCCCACATTCCGCCAACATGTGCCTTTCTGAACGTCTCCCCTTATAGCGCCTTTAGATGAAATACTCCTAGTAATGAGTTACACTGGAGTTCCTCCTGTCCGATGTTCCTATGAACTCTACTTGTACGGCAGACAGCTGTAGCCTGCTTCGGGGACTCCTTGCTACTAAGTCCCGGCTCACTATCCAGTTGCTGTTGTGCCCCCAAGTCTTGTGTGGGAATAAAGTGGTCACTACTTCTATTCCTCTGGTGTCTGCTGCAGGACCATTAGTATCCTTACAACCTCGGGGACCGGGCACCGGCCTTGCGCTGAGAACTTCTAGGAAGGGTTCTCTTCTAACCCACGTCCTCTGTTCTCTTTTACTCCTCATGTTCCGTACTAATCCTTTCTTTCTATGGAGAATCAGGCTTTCAGTCTATGTTGCTCTCTCTCTTCCTTTCCCGTGCCAGCAGACCCAGGTCACTGGGATCTGCTGCAGCACTTCCATCCATCTATCCCTCTCTCCGGGGATCTTCTTCTCTCCAGCTCTCCAACCAACTGACCTCTAATCCTAAACTTGCCCGCTTTTTGTATAACTCCACCCACCTCCCAGCATGTTTCGTGTTCCAAGCAGGGAGCCACCAATGGGTGCTTTGCTACACTCCAAAGAGGGAGCCGCCGAAGGTGCTTTGCTACACTACTTTGTGGTGTGGGGTGCAGGTGTTGGAGTGTGGTTGGGAGTCTCCACCTTACCTGGATGGTGGGATACTACACCTCAGGAGGAGGTGCAGTACCTCTGTGGTGAGCCTGCTGCGTCCTGCTAGTGCATTAGTCATTGGACAAGGTTTGATGAGGCTATTTTCTATGATGTGTTTTTGCTAAAATTTACAGGATTTTTAAGTCCTTTTTTCCCTGTCTGTGAGCTTTGAATTGATGTTTAGTTAGGTACTGGCAAAAAAAAATGGGGAACTTTGACATTGGATTGCGAGCTTATCTGTTTTGGCCAAAATAGTAACCAATACCTCATTGAATGAATTTATTATATGCATTTTTTGTATATTTTTATTGCACTTTTTATCATTTTTTGCAGGATGCAGCTGGGCTTCTTTTTGATGGCTGTTTTTTTTCTGTGTGATGCATATATAGTGCTGAACAGCCTGCTTTCCATTAAAGGCGTTTTTAAATAGGCTGTCATTCAGGCACTGTGCATCGCACTTTCCTGTGTGACTTACAGTCATGGCCAAAAGTATTGACACCCCTGCAATTCTGTCAGATAATATTCAGTTTCTTCCTGAAAATGATTGCAAACACAAATTATTTGGTATTATTATCTTCATTTAATTTGTCTTAAATGAAAAAACACAAAAGAGAATGAAGCAAAAAGCAAAACATTGATCATTTCACACAAAACTCCAAAAATGGGCCGGACAAAAGTATTGGCACCCTCAGCCTAATACTTGGTTGCACAACCTTTAGCCAAAATAACTGCGACCATCTGCTTCCGGTAACCATCAATGAGTTTCTTACAATGCTCTGCTGGAATTTTAGACCATTCTTCTTTGGCAAACCACTCCAGGTCCCTGATATTTGAAGGGTGCCTTCTCCAAACTGCCATTTTTAGATCTCTCCACAGGTGTTCTATGGGATTCAGGTCTGGACTCATTGCTGGCCACCTTAGAAGTCTCCAGTGCTTTCTCTCAAACCATTTTCTAGTGCTTTTTGAAGTGTGTTTTGGGTTATTGTCCTGCTGGAAGACCCATGACCTCTGAGGTAGACCCAGCTTTCTCACACTGGGCCCTATATTATGCTGCAAAATTTGTTGGTAGTCTTCTGACTTCATAATGCCAAGCACACGGTCAAGCAGTCCAGTGCCAGAGGCAGCAAAGCAACCCCAAAACATCAGGGAACCTCCACCATGTTTGACTGTAGGGACCGTGTACTTTTCTTTAAATGCCTCTTTTTTCTCCTGTAAACTCTATGTTGATGCTTTTGCCCTAAAAGCTCTACTTTTGTCTCATCTGACCAGAGAACATTCTTCCAAAATGTTTTAGGCTTTTTCAGGTAAGTTTTGGCAAACTCCAGCCTGGCTTTTTTATGTCTCGGGGTAAGAAGTGGAGTCTTCCTGGGTCTCCTACCATACAGTCCCTTTTCATTCAGATGCCGACAGATAGTACGGGTTGACACCGTTGCACCCTCGAACTGCAGGGCAGCTTGAACTTGTTTGGATGTTAGTGGAGGTTCTTTATCCAACATCCGCACAATCTTGCATTGAAATCTCTTGTCAATTTTTCTTTTCCGGCCACATCTAGAGGGGTTAGCCACAGTGCCATGGGCTTTAAACTTCTTAATGACACTGCACACGGTAGACACAGGAACATTCAGGTCTTTGGAGATGGACTTGTAGCCTTGATATTGCTCATGCTTCCTCACAATTTGGTTTCTCAAGTCCTCAGACAGTTCTTTGGTCTTCTTTCTTTTCTCCATGCTCAATGTGGTACACACAAGGACACAGGACAGAGGTTGAGTCAACTTTAATCCATGTCAACTGGCTGCAAGTGTGATTTAGTTATTGCCAACACCTGTTAGGTGCCACAGGTAAGTTATAGGTGCTGTTAATTACACAAATTAGAGAAGCATCACATGATTTTTCGAACAGTGCCAATACTTTTGTCCACCCTCTTTGTTATGTTTGGTGTGGAATTATATCCAATTTGGCTTTAGGACAATTCTTTTTGTGTTTTTTCATTTAAGACAAATTAAATGAAGATAATAATACCAAAGAATTTGTGTTTGCAATCATTTTCAGGAAGAAACTGAGTATTATCTGACAGAATTGCAGGGGTGTCAATACTTTTGGCCATGACTGTATGTCCTAAGCAAGCTTCATCAGTGCGCTTTTTTCCACTAGACGGCTAACACCTTCATCATCACTGCTATAGTGATAGGGTGGCTGTTCTCATCAGTGGTGGGCACCTGCGCTGCTCCAGCCTTTATCTTTGGAAGCCTGATGCATCCTGCTAATGCATTAGTCACTGGACAAGGTTTGGTGAGGCTATTTTCTATGACGTGTTTTTGCTAAAATTTACAGGATTTTTAAGTCCTTTTTTCCCTGTCTGTAAGCTTTCACCTGCAAGCATTCTAATAATTTATTTCCATCTTCTTATAAAGCACCAACATATTCCACAGCACTGTACAACATTTGTCACTAGTCACATCAGTCACTATCCTCAATGGGGGTCACATTTTACTTTTATTAAGGTCTCACACATTGAAATCAATTTCGTAGGAAACCAATTCATCTGATAAGTTATTTTGGAATGTGGGAGGAAGTCAGAGTGCCGGGAGGATGTTGCAGTCTTCATGTCTTCCATGTCACACAATGCCTTGCAGATGTGGTAAGATGTTTCTTCAGAGTTTTCCATATTACACGGCATATTATGGAAAACCAAAGCCATAACCAGACCTTATGGTTTAATACGTCAAATATAAACATGTAGATGGTAAGTAGAGGAACATTTACATTTCTTATCCAAATACTACAGAATTTTTTCTGCCCTAAGAGTGACCGGCGATGTGAATTTTCCAACCTGTAGGTCAATTCTGTTGCGGACTTTCAGAGTAAATTTTACCTCTTTAAATGTTGCATGGGTGAAATAAGTGGTGAAATTCGTATATCTATCCATCAAATGATATCTTATACAGGTGTTTTTGCAAAATGCATTGTGCACGTGGCTTTTTCCCACTCGCTTCTGTATTGATGCTTCTCCATTGGTTGGAATGATTCCCATTGCTCAGTGTGGTGGTATTTCAGCACAAATGCCCAATGGATGTTAAAAAGAGTGAACAAACGTCTTCCAAATTGGAGATGAGGCCCACACAGCAGGTGTTGGAGACCCATTTCCCTTCATTGTCAGAATGCATGTTTCTGACACTTAAGAAGTGCTTGGAATTCTCAGCCCATAGCCGTGTATAGTAGTAATCAATCCTAAAAGCAGTCTTTCAGAATCTTACAAATGTGACTTCAATACAACAGGGTCTTAAAAGGGAGAGGAACAACATTGATATTCCTGTCCATTCACTGACGCCTCTGACTGAGCGCTGCGGTGGGAGGAGTGGGCAGTGTGTGAGGGGCACAGGATGCTGACAGAACAGATAGGATGTCAAATGGGTACAGAAAACTGCGCTCTCTCTAACCAGCCCATGTCTCTGCGTGAGTGTTTTCTTACAAATAATACCTGTGGGTGTTGAAGTTGTTCAGGAAATTGATCACACATACTCTGCCTCTTCACATCGGCAGCTTGACAAATTTATTCTCATTTCAGAGGAGTCATTAGGCAATAATAACTGTATGGCTCAGAGTAATTTCAAGGATGTGTGTCAAACTCCCTGTTACGTGAATGCATTTAGAGCTGCGGCTGTCTAACCTGACTACAAGGGAAAAAATGACTATGTTGATTCTTATGCAGAAAAAAAAAAATATTTTTTTTTTCAACCAGCCGTCACAAGTGTACAAGAAATGTCATCACTATAGGAAAATGTATTTAGCCAAAGTCTTGAAGGTAAAAGCTAAATTTAGAAGAAAAATGATATTTTTCCTGCAACTTTATAGACATGAGTGTAAACAATAAAAAAGCAACGTAAAGTAAAAAAGATAAATGAAGGAAGGAGGAGAAAGAGGGAAAATGCAATACACAGAAATCTTAGCTACTCGTGGACATTGAACGTGCTAGACCGGATGTCAAGGCAATCTCCATGTTAGGCTCTGTTCACACTATGGTCACGCTTTTACAATGATATGCATACCAACAAATCTTTATGGACCCCACTGACTTATAATGGGGTCTGTCAGGTTACCCTCTATTATCTTGAATTTTAACTACTATTTAAGCCATCAAAAATACAAAAAAATGACAAAAATCCCCAATGAAACAGAAACTTACAAGAAGAGATTCTTTCATTTCAAGCAATTAAATTACTGATCTAAAATAAGGTTTCAAGGCAGGAGGACAGGTGTGAGAACATGAAACCAGTACGCGTGGATACATTTCAAGCTACTACGGAGCCACCTTCTGATAAAAGTCCATTAAAGAACCAAACCCTTTGGATTCGTCGGGACGCGGCAAAGGGACTTGAATAGGAGAAGTCGTAGGTTTGGGGGAAGTCGTAGAGGCGCAAGAAACATTGTCAAAATCAAAGAAAATAAGAAGCTGGTGAACTAGAAATGAATCAGATCAGAACAGCGAAGTCCAAGATGAGAACCAACCAAACCTAGACATAGCAATCATAATTATCAAATGGCAGTTATATGGGACTTTCCGTCATGATGAAAACTTACTAATGCTTTGGCTTGGACTGAGTTCAGGTGGAAGAGCATGGATATAAAAATTTAGGATTAATAGATTGCATAAAAGTAATTTTGTAGTATTACCAATAATTACAAAATGCTGTTCTTTTCATATTTTTAGAACTTGTGTCTGCTGTGAAGTAGGGATGGAGGCCATTGTATAGCTACAAGACCATAGAGTGCCTCACTGGCTTGCACCTGCTCACTATATTGGCCGATCCTTGGTATGAAGAACCTTCTGAGCCCCACCACTGTCTTTGACATCTACAAATTAAGCTTATCCTATTTTTATGAAAGCTTCTATAGAAAATTGCAGCCAAGTTTACTAGTTAGGGAACATTCACACATGATACATTTGTTGTAGAAATCAATGATTTTAACATTTATCCAAGTAGGGCTTGCAGAACTCCACACACACTTTGCAGAAACGACCACATTTAAATATATGGAGCAGATTGTTAGTTACAGAAATCTTTACAATAAATCTATCTTGTGTGAATATACTGTATACAAATAGTACAATACAAGGTGCTGGAAAGAGAAATGATATGCAGAAAAAGCCTTTGAATCTAAGAAGAAGGAAGTATTTTAAAATCAATATATAAACTTGATAAACCACCAATAAAAAAATGTAATACAAGGGTGATGTTTAGCGAAAATATAAGTGAAGAATTGTTATCGCTGACAAACACCATTAAACTCAAAAACAACAGCTTAAAAGGTCTAATAAACCAGTAAGAGAGAGACGCTAATAAAACACAGCATGCGACACTAAAAAAAAAAAACAAACAAGACATAAAGCAAAGCTAAACACTAAATAAGAAAGTAATAAGCAACGCACCGGCTGAAGAACAACCAGATGCTCCTAAACAATTACTGGTCCATAGACTCTAGATGGCAATATTGCACTTATTGTAATGGAAAGAGAGACGTCTTGGAGGCTCCTTATGTATTCTCTTTATCAAAATTTTATGTGGCGCAGATCTATAGCCTCTTATTATAAGTGTAATGAAGCAGAAGTTATTGAAGTATTTTATTGATTGCTCAGATCACAAGTTTACTGTCATACTGAATTGGCACCTCACTCTCTAAAGCAAACTGCTGACACCTTTTTAAAAAAAGTGACAACTACATCTATTTCATGACCAGAAATCCATTTTCATCTCTATCAAGACAAGAATACAATTTTCACTTCATTTAACTGATGTTAGGCCTATTCAAGGTATGACATTCGAAAACGACACAAGTTTAAGGTTCCCAAAACACCGTACTTCAGATACGTAGGTGGCTGCTTGTTTGAGGGCAGCAGCGTGTTGCCCGTCTGTTAAGAGAGCGCAGCATCCACTGTACTTTTCGAAAGCCTTCCACTCCACAACACATCCTGTCCAATATCCCGTGAGGTATCACAATACAAGATTCCAAACGATGAGGAAGGACCTGGTCATTAATGTTGTTGGTGAGCAATGCATGGACAAACACCCCATCCGGCTCTAGTCCTCCCATTGAATTGTTCAGTTTTGTAAAAAGGAATTTCAAATTCAGCTCAGCTGGTGCGTAACAGGGCAGATTTCAAGGCACATCAGCAAGTTTTTGTTTTTTCCCTGACATTTCTCTCTGCATGTAAAAGCAAAGTTTGTCTTAAAATATTTATGACAGCAAAAATACTCCTCATAGATTCTCAGGAAATAAATATTAACATAAACATTTTCAAAAACATTTTTTGGCCAATGATAATGTTTATATTAGAACAGGAACTTAAAATTAAAAAAAGAAAGAGGATGTACTCCACCATGAAATGCCGTGACAAGCATTGAAAAGCACAGGAAAACTAATGTTTACCAGCTTAGTACAGAAAACACTTACAAAGTGTCAGCACACTGCGAATTAACTCTACTACATGTGTAGATAAGCATCTTTTTTATCCAAAATTGTAAAAAGCCATCCAACCACGACAAGGTGACCTTTTGTGGTCTCTAGCACTAATATCTTGCCTCTCCATGTGCCAAGTCTCACATTTTTCACTGACACATAGTGTATGTATATGTTTCTATATTGGCCACATAGCATATTTGTACAATTGTACGTTAACTTAAAGGACCTGCCCACCTTTGGAGATGTTTTTTTTCTTTCTTAAATGCATGCAATTGTGGCTAAAAACCAATTTTAAAATTTGGTTACATTAAGAATTTTTTTCCACAACTTGTCTCCTATAGCTGCAGGTATTACACTGTCTATTAGTGGCTGCAGAATGAGGCAGCTAGGACAATCACATTATCTTTATTTTCAAAGATGTGTTCGGGACATGATTTTGTGGCACTATTATACTGATATAACAGGTTCTCCTTCTGCTCTTGTTGCTGCAGCTTTCCTCTCAGGCAGCACAGCTCTCCATCCGTACAATGTCCGCTGGTGGAAGATCATGTGACCAGACCTGTTCATCAACCTCATCCAATAGAAAAGCAGCTTTCCCATGTGAGGTGATTTTCTGTTGGATGAGGCTGACAGAAAGGGTCATTCCTGCAGGAAGCTGGCAGCAGTGGCGGCAGGAGTGGGGCTCCAGACTGGGAGGAGGCGGTGTTCTGTGGTGCAAAGCTGCGGTGGGCCCAGGGCTTTCACAAAATGTTGGCAAAGCATCATTTTCACTGTGGATTGCAGATTGTAGATTCAATTCTCCTGAAATCTGCACATGCTTGTGAGCATGCACAGCCTCTGGCAGCCTTTTTGCCCAAAGTCCACCATTGTGAAAACAATGGGAAGTGTGAGGACTCTGCCAACATTTTCTGAAAACTCAGAGGCACAGACTTGCACCACCGAACACCCCCTCCTCCGAGCCCAAGGCCTGCAGCATCGCCCCACTCCTACTACCACCCCCAGCTTCCTGCAGCAGTAACCCTGCCTCCTGGGAACCTTCTCTACCGCAGCCACCTCCCCAGGTAAGATACTGTATAAGTGCACTATAAGACTCACCTGTGGCACCCCAGAGTCTGGTTGCCATAGTGATATCATGCCTGGAGGCAGGAGGGGGGTCCCCATGCCAGGTAACACAGGTTACATGACAATTCCTGCTGCGGGTCAGAAAGGGGAGTTTCCTTATAAATTCTGGCCAGCAGGTGGGGTTAGTGAGTCAGTAAGAAGTCAGCTGAGAGAGTAAACAAGGGAGTTGTCATGGAAACGGGAGCAGCTGGAGATCATGGCAAGATAGTTAGAGACAGTTGAAGTTGGTGTCACGGGGGCTTAGTTCAACTAAGGCTGAAATACCCGGGGCCCCTGTGGTGTCCCTTTACTAGGGGAAACCCTGTCTGACCCTCAACCCAGGGTTTTTGCTGAAGGTGCAAATGCCTGAGCCTCCGACCTTTCCTTATCTCCTGCTCAGCCCTGCACTTAACCCTCCACCCTCCACCCAGTGAGAAGTCACCACCAAAGCTCCCACACAAATAATGACAGACAGGGAGAACTTAAACTGCACTGCGCCGCACACACACACAGGAATAAACAGTAATGTGAACAGGGCACAACTAAACACAAATATGGGAAGGAGAAAGGATAACGACGGATCATACGACACCAGATATGAAGCTCTCTCTCTTGAACACCTCCACTCCAGACCGGAACCACTTGGTATGAAACACAAGCTATAATCGGCGACGCCCATAGACCAGCATGACTATTTAAAGACCGTGGGCGTGACTAACCATCCAACCTGGTCTCCAGCAGGATTAACCCCCGAGAGCCTGAAGATCAGGCCGGCGCCACTGAGGCTATAGTGGCTGGAGGTGGAACTACCTCTGCCTGCCGGATGCTGTGGTGTGAACAGCGTCCGACATGACAGTACCCCGTCTTCTACGAGGGACCCCAGGGCCCTCAAGACTCATAGGACCCGGCTTGTCCGGATGACGACGGTGAAAAGAACTGACCAGCCGATCCGCATGTATGTCTGAGGCTGGAACCCAAGACCTCTCCTCTGGACCATACCCCCGCCAGTGCACCAAATACTGAAGAGTACGGCGTACTACTCGAGAGTCCACTACCTTGGCGACCTCGAACTCTAACTCGCCATCCACCATGACTGGAGGTGGCATCGGCGTTGTGTCCACAGAGCCTACCACCTTTTTCAATAAAGCCCTGTGAAACACGTTGTGTATCTTGTACACTGCGGGAAGTTCCAACCGATAAGCCACTGGGTTAATAATGGCAGAAATCCTATCACTGCACAGTATTTCAACCTTGCAAGTGCTGTGATCCTGAGCAAGCAGGGGGGGCCCACTCGTTGGCGATGGCACTGGCACAGGGCCCCTGATAGTACGGTGGTGTGTCTGATGGCGGGTGGGCCGAACCTGCACTTTCATCTGCAGCTTCCTCTTTGTCACCGTGTAAGATGGAACTGTATATGGGAAGGGTAACCTGAGTTTCATCAGGGTCAGATTCAGGCCGTGTAGCGTGCGAGGGGAATGTAGTGGTCTGGGTCAATGTACCAGCAGATTCATCGAGCAGTGGCTGGGCATCAGTGGACTTGTGTCGCCCCCAGGAGTACGGTCGCCACAGTGGCATTACCTTCCTCCTAGGGAGTGTGATGTCATGCTTGGGAGCAACGAAGGATCTCTCTAGCAGGTTAACTGATTGGGCGGCATTATTCCCACGAGTCATGACCCTCCAAACAGCGTTCATGAAGGCAAAGTGTTTGTTTTACGTGGGCAGTATGGTTGCAAAGCTGAACCTTAAAGGAATGTCCAGAAGGGCACCACCAGGAGTGGAGCCTACGGTTAAATTCGACTCCACCTGGGAAACCTCAACCATGCCAGCTACAGAACAGATGCACACATTGCAAGCTTAATTCCGTTAACGAACGAGACTCCGTCATGCCCCGCGGTCCGAGTCCGGCTTACTAGAGGGACACGTGAGGCTCTGGCACATGAGATTGGCCAATAACTGGTGTGTCATGCCCTTACATGTCCATGGCTGCATGTGCGCTACACTGAAAAGGCCAGCGTTTGTCACTTACAGGTGCAGATAACCCGCTGAACAACGTTAGTGATGGGGATCACTGATTACAATTATTACCCGCGAACGATGATTTCCCAGTAAGTGCAGGTCAACCGCAGTTCCGGAATTAGGCCTAACCGTCATTCCGGAAAAAATGAAAAACTTACGTGTGCAAACCACAGGTGCTGTAGCTTGCTTAACAGCTTGCCAGCCGTTCTCACGCCCAGTATGGATTACACGTGATTGCACAAAGGTGAGAAAGGGTACCGTATCCCCGGATAACATGTATGGATAGCGTACACATTCAAAACATATGTCTATACATCAGGAGGCAGGCTCAGACGGTGTTAGGCCCAGTATGGCTTGCACGTGATTGCACAAAGGTGAGAAAGGGTACCGTATCCCCGGATAACATGTATGGATAGCGTACACATTTAAAATATATGTCTATACATCAGGAGGCAGGCTCAGACGGTGTTAGGCCCAGTATGGATTGCACGTGATTGCACAAAGGTGAGAAAGGGTACCGTATCCCTGGATAACATGTATGGATAGCGTACACATTCAAAATATATGTCTATACATCAGGAGGCAGGCTCAGACGGTGTTAGGCCCAGTATGGCTTGCACGTGATTGCACAAAGGTGAGAAAGGGTACCGTATCCCCGGATAACATGTATGGATAGCGTACACATTCAAAATATATGTCTACACATCAGGAGGCAGGCTCAGACGGTGTTAGGCCCAGTATGGATTGCACGTGATTGCACAAAGGTGAGAAAGGGTACCGTATCCCAGGATAACATGTATGGATAGCGTACACATTCAAAATATATGTCTATACATCAGCAGGCAGGCTCAGACGGTGTTTGGCCCAGTATGGCTTGCACGTGATTGCACAAAGGTGAGAAAGGGTACCGTATCCCCGGATAACATGTATGGATAGCGTACACATTCAAAATATATGTCTATATATCAGGAGGCAGGCTCAGACGGTGTCAGGCACAGTATGGATTTGACGGCCCAGACTACACAGCGGAGGAGCAGGGAGAGGTAAAGATTGCAAATGCTGGGGCCCTGCCCAAGCAAGGGGGGCCCACTCGTGGGCGTCGGTACTGGCACTGGGCCCCTCATAGTACGGCGGTGTGTCTGACGGCGGGTGTGCACCACCACCGTCAGAGACACTTGATTGCACTATGAGGGACCCTGTGCCAGTGCCCGTGCCCAAGAGTCGGCCTACCCACCTGTCCAGGACGACGGCACTCGCACGGTGTCGTGCGCTAGGTGGTGACCCCGGCCATGGGGGGGGAGGCAGCACAGTTAGGGAGTTTTAGAAAGTGGCATATGTTGATGTTGGACATTCAGCTGATGCAAAAGGCGAAATAGGTCAAATCCCAGGAAGAGGTGGACCAAAGCAAGCCATTTTTCTGTCACCCTATGTGTCATCAGGGGAAGGTGGGACAAATCCTTGGAAACCCATGCATGGTTCATTTTAATGAAGGTTAGATCATCCATATTTTGGGTTGACAGACGGGTCCTTTTTTCTGTCAGGATTAGTGTTGAGCATTCCGATACCGCAAGTATCGGGTATCGGCCGATACTTGCTGTATCGGAATTCCGATACCGACTTCCGATATTTTTTCAATATCGGAATTCGGCATCGGAATCGGAAGTTCAGTTGATTGACGGCCTGACGTCATCATGATGCGCGGTGTGTGCGCATCATGATGCGCCGTCATTTCGGGCCTTCCGGGGGTCTCTGCCGGCCTGCCGGGGGGCTGTGCCGGCCTGCCGGGGGGCTGTGTGGACTGCCCGGGGTCTCTGCCGGCCTGCCGGGGGGCTGTGCCGGCCTGCCGGGGGGCTGTGCACCCTGTGGGGGTCTGTACCGGCCTGCCGGGGGGCTGTGCCGGCCTGCCGGGGGGCTGTGCTGATGTCCGGGGGTCTGTGCAAGCATCGTCCGATGGGACTACAAGTCCCATCGGGCGATGCCTGCTACCATGACAGTGATTGACACATTAGCCAATGATGGGACAGTAGTAGTCCCATCATCCGGCTAATGTGTTAAATGTTAAAAAAAAAAAAAAAAAAAAAAAAAAATACTACATACATGCTACATATATACTACATACATACTACATACATACTGCATGCTACATACATACTACATACATACTACATGCATGCTACATATATACTACATGCTACATACATACCACATACATACTACATGCATGCTACATATATACTACATGCATGCTACATACATACTACATATATACTACATACATGCTACATACATACTACATACATACTACATACATACTACATACATACTACATATATACTACATGCATGCTACATACATACTACATGCTACATACATACCACATACATACTACATACATGCTACGTATATACTACATGCATGCTACATACATACTACATATATACTACATGCATGCTACATACATACTACATGCTACATGCATGCTACATACATACTACATACATACTACATGCTACATACATACCACATATATACTACATACATACAATACATTCATACAATACATACATAGACATACAGTACATATAACATAGAGTAACATACTTACCAATACTTGTCACATTGTTCCCCGAAGCCATTGTCTTTCCGGAATAAATATTAACATAACAAACCACAAAAATACTCACCCACGATCCGAAGCAGTCCACGAGTGTGTCCCACGACGATCTTGGGTAGAGAACTGCAGCATCAGATGATGCTGCCGTTCTCTACGGGCTGCAGGAATCCAATGACGGAAGGTAGGTATCCTTCCGCACTGTATTCCTCCGCCACTTAAAAAAAAAAAAAGTCCCTAGTCTCACTTTATGCCATTGCTGTGTGGGAAATTCCCACACAGCAATGGCATAAAGTGAGACTAGGGACTTTTTTTTTTTTTAAGTGGCGGAGGAATACAGTGCGGAAGGATACCTACCTTCCGTCATTGGATTCCTGCAGCCCGTAGAGAACGGCAGCATCAGCTGATGCTGCAGTTCTCTACCCAAGATCGTCGTGGGACACACTCGTGGACTGCTTCGGATCGTGGGTGAGTATTTTTGTGGTTTGTTATGTTAATATTTATTCCGTAGACGACAATGGCTTCGGGGAACAATGTGACAAGTATTGGTAAGTATGTTACTCTATGTTATATGTACTGTATGTCTATGTATGTATTGTATGAATGTATTGTATGTATGTAGTATATATGTGGTATGTATGTAGCATGTAGTATGTATGTAGTATGTATGTAGCATGCATGTAGCATGTAGTATGTATGTAGCATGCATGTAGTATATATGTAGTATGTATGTAGCATGCATGTAGTATATATGTAGCATGTATGTAGTATGTATGTGGTATGTATGTAGCATGTAGTATATATGTAGCATGCATGTAGTATATATGTAGTATGTATGTAGCATGCATGTAGCATGTAGTATGTATGTAGCATGCATGTAGTATATATGTAGTATGTATGTAGCATGCATGTAGTATATATGTAGCATGCATGTAGTATATATGTAGTATGTATGTAGTATATATGTAGCATGTATGTAGTATGTATGTAGCATGCATGTAGCATGTAGTATGTATGTAGCATGCATGTAGTATATATGTAGTATGTATGTAGCATGCATGTAGTATGTATGTGGTATGTATGTAGCATGTAGTATATATGTAGCATGCATGTAGTATATATGTAGTATGTATGTAGCATGCATGTAGCATGTAGTATGTATGTAGCATGCATGTAGTATATATGTAGTATGTATGTAGCATGCATGTAGTATATATGTAGCATGCATGTAGCATGTAGTATGTATGTAGCATGCATGTAGTATATATGTAGTATATATGTAGCATGCATGTAGTATGTATGTGGTATGTATGTAGCATGTAGTATATATGTAGCATGCATGTAGTATATATGTAGTATGTATGTAGCATGCATGTAGCATGTAGTATGTATGTAGCATGCATGTAGTATATATGTAGTATGTATGTAGCATGCATGTAGTATATATGTAGCATGCATGTAGTATATATGTAGTATGTATGTAGTATATATGTAGCATGTATGTAGTATGTATGTAGCATGCATGTAGCATGTAGTATGTATGTAGCATGCATGTAGTATATATGTAGTATGTATGTAGCATGCATGTAGTATATATGTAGCATGCATGTAGTATATATGTAGTATGTATGTTGCATGTAGTATGAATGTAGCATGTATGTAGTATGTAGTATGAATGTAGCATGTAATTTTTTTTTTTATTTTTTTTTACATTTAACACATTAGCCGGATGATGGGACTACTACTGTCCCATCATTGGCTAATGTGTCAATCACTGTCATGGTAGCAGGCATCGCCCGATGGGACTTGTAGTCCCATCGGACGATGCCTGCACAGACCCCCGGAGCCTGCACAGACCACCGGCAGGCCGGCACAGCCCCCCGGCAGGCCGGCACAGCCCCCCGGAGCCTGCACAGACCACCGGCAGGCCGGCACAGACCACCGGAGCCTGCACAGACCCCCTGGCAGGCCGGCACAGCCCCCCGGCAGGCCGGCACAGCCCCCCGGCAGGCCGGCACAGCCCCCCAGAGCCTGCACAGACCACCGGCAGGCCGGCACAGACCACCGGAGCCTGCACAGACCCCCTGGCAGGCCGGCACAGCCCCCCGAAAGGCCCGTACAGACCCCAGAGAGGCTGTACAAGGGCAGGAAAGGGTTTTTCTTATTCCGATACCGGAAGTCCCATAGACTTGAATGGGACTTCCGGTATCGGAATCGGCGATACCGATACTTTTTTTAAAGATCGGCCGATACCATCCGATACGATACTTTGAAGTATCGGATGGTATCGCTCAACTCTAGTCAGGATTGATCCAGCTGCACTGAAGACTTTTTCCGATAGCACACTTGCAGATGGGCAAGGGAGCTCCTGTAAGGCATATTGTGCCAATTCAGGTCAGGTGTCCAGTTTAGCGGCCCAATAGTCAAAGGGGAATGACCTGTGTGGGAGAACATCGATATGGGAGGAAAAGTAGTTTGTAACCATAGTTGACAACTGCTGTCTCCTGTCACTTTCCATCGATGCAGTATTACCAGTTGTGTGAGCGGTACTTGAAAAATCAGTCCACAACATTGTCATGAAACCCCTGTCTCCAACGCCACTTCTGCTGTGTGCACCATGAACACCTCTGCCAAGCTGCCCCCGGCCCATACGGCTCATGTGAGAACCATCACCGCTGCTGTGTGCTGGGAATGCCTCAAGCAACCGATTTACCAGAGTTGTTTGTTTATTAGCCAATATTAGGTCAAGGTTCTCCTGTGGCATGATGTTTTGTAATTTGCCTTTATAGCGTGGATCCAGGATGCTGGCCAACCAGTAGTTGTCATCGTTCATCATTTTGGCAATGCGGGGGTCCCTTTTTAGGAACTGCAAGGCATAATCTGACATGTGGGCCAATGTTCCCGGTGTCAATGATGCAATGCGAGTGCTGGGTGGAGGAGCACTTTCTGGCAAATCCACATCCCTCCAGTCACGCACAAACCCTGTACCAGACCTTGCCACGCCAACATTTTCACTTGCCCCACGAGATGCATCCTCCTCCCCTAAGTAATCATCCCCATCATCATCCTCCTCCTCCTCTTCTTCCTCCACCTCGTCCAGGAGAGGTCCCTGAGCAGACAATGGCAGAATGTCATCAAGGATTCCCTCCTCCTCTTCCTCCTCATCAACATTGGCTGCAGACGCCTGCACCTTAAGGTGCGTCAAAGTTTGCATGAGCAGACGCATAAGTGGGATGCTCATGCTTAGGATGGCGTCATCTGCGCTTACCAGCCGTGTGCATTCCTCAAAACACTGAAGGACTTTACAGAGGTCTTTCAGCTTCGACCACTGCACACCTGTCAACTCCATGTCTGCTCTCAAAGTGCCTGGCCGTGTATCCTCCCACAAATGCATTATGGCCTGCCTCTGCTCGCACAGCCGCTCCACCATGTGCAGGGTGGAGTTCCACCTTGTTGCAATGTCGATAATGAGGCGGTGGTTGGGAAGGTGGAGCAATCGCTGCAGCTTCTGCATACGAACGGAGTGTACAGGCGACCGGCGGATGTGCGCGCACAGTCTTCGCACCTTCTGGAGCAGGGCTGTTAACTCCGGATAATTTTTGAGGAAGCACTGCACCACCAGGTTCAAGGTATGAGCCAAGCAAGGTATGTGGCTGAGTTTTGAAAGGGCTATGGCTGCCACAAAATTCTGGCCGTTATCACTAACTACCTTGCCTGCCTCAAGATGTAGACTGCCCAGCCATGACTCAGTTTGTCGCTTCAAGTACTCGGCCAGCACCTCGGCGGTGTGTCTGTCGCCCAAACACATCATCTGCAACACAGCCTGCTGACGCTTTCCACTAGCTGCTCGATAGGGGGACACCTCGTGTGCAACAGTGGCAGCTGCAGATGGAGTGCTCGTACGACTGCGCTCTGTGGATGAGCTTTCGCTTCTGGAGGAGGAGGAGGAGGAGGGTCGAACGCCTACAGCCAACTGTTTCCTATACCGTGGGCTAGGCAGCACTGTCCCACCACCGCTGTCCCCTGTGGACCCTGCATCCACCACATTAACCCAGTGCGCAGTGATGGACACGTAACGGCCCTGGCCATGCCGACTGGACCATGCATCAGTTCTGAGGTGCACCTTTCCACTCACTGATTGCTTGAGTGCATGGACAATGTGGTCTTTCACATGCACGTGGAGGGCTGGGATGGCTTTTCGCGAAAAGAAGTGCCGACTGGGTAGGTCATCGCATGGTACTGCGTAGGCCATGAGCTCACGGAAAGCTTTGCTTTCAACCACCCGGTAGGGCATCATCTCTAACGAGATTAGTTTGGTAATGTGGGCGTTCAAAGCCAGTGTACGCGGATGAGAGGATGAGTACTTTCTTGTCCTACTCAGAGTCTCTGGTAGGGAGAGCTGGACTTGAGAGCTGCATATGGTGGAACTAGCGGTGGACATGGCGGACTGAGAGAGGGTTGGTGATGGTGATGGTGTTGGTGGTGTTGCTGGTGGTTGGTGGTGTTTCGTAGCAATAACATTGTGATTCCCTGACTGCTTTGCCCTTGCGACCACACCTCGACATTTCCTGCTGGTGGTGTGCTAACCGGTGGGCTTACAGTGGGGGAAGCGATGTATCGTTGCTGACTACCTTCATTCGGAGCAGGTGCACATGTGGTACGTGAGGTTTGGTAGTCCGTCCACGCTTGCAAGTGCATGGTGGTTAAATGTCTAAGCATGCAACTGGTATTCAAATTTCTCAGATTTTTCCCTTTGCTAAAGGTCTTTGCGCACTTCTTAGGCTGGTTTCACATTAGCGCTTTTTAAGCGCACGCACGGCCGGGGGTGGCTCCGCCCCCGAGCCGGCTCTCTGCCCGGCGTGCCCGCCCCTTGCTTGTAGCGCCGCCTCCTAGCGCACAGCGGCGCCTGCGATCGGCGCACCCTATCTTTAGCATAGGGTGCGCAGATCGTGCGCAGGCCGTGCGCTAGTTGCGCTTTGACCTGCGCTGCGCACTTTTGACGGTGCGCCATGCGCGCCAAAATCCGAAAAGTTGCGGTCTTTTACATGATGGTGGAGGGCTGGGATGGCTTTGCGAGAGAAGAAGTGGCGACTGGGTAGGTCATAGCGTGGTACTGCATAGGCCATGAGTTCGCGGAAAGCTGCGCTTTCCACCAACCGATAGGGCATCATCTCAAACGAGATTAGTTTGGCAATGTGGGCATTCAAACCCAGTGTACGCGGATGAGAGACTGAGTACTTTCTTAACCTACTCATAGTGTTTGGGAGGGTGAGCTGGACTTGAGAGCTGCATATGGTGGAAGTAGCGGTGGACAGGGCGGACTGAGAGAGGGTTGATGATGGTGATGGAGTTGGTGTTCTTTCTGATGGCCTAGATTCAGTATTTCATTGATATAACAGTGGAATTCCCTAACTGCTGTGGCCTTGCAACGACACCTCAACATTTGCTGCTGCGCTAACCGGTGGGCTTACAGTGGGGGAAACAATGTAGCGTTGCTGACTACCTTCTTTGTGATCAGTTGCACATGTGGCACTTGAGGTTTGGTGTTGTGTCTACGCTTGCAAGTGCATGCTGGTTAAATGTCTAAGCATGCAACTGGTATTCAAATTTTTCAGATTTTTCCCTCGGCTAAAGGTCTTTGCGCACTTCTTACAGATAACCTTGGCCTGATCATGAGGATTTTGTTCAAAAAAGTGCCACACTGCACTCTTCCTACTTTGGCAGACATTTTGCGGCCTAGCACGCTGTGATCTTTTGACCCTCTGGACAAGCTGTCCAGCAACTCTTTTGATTTTTGGAACCTGTCTTTGGAGTGCTCCGGGCCTGCCAGATAACAGCTGTTGCGATGTCGATGTCTGCTGTAGATGCTCCTCCTCATCTGAGCTATTGGAAGCAGCACCCTCTTCCCCCAATGGATGCCAATCTGG
This sequence comes from Dendrobates tinctorius, assembly GCF_039654945.1. Taxonomy (NCBI): domain Eukaryota; kingdom Metazoa; phylum Chordata; class Amphibia; order Anura; family Dendrobatidae; genus Dendrobates; species Dendrobates tinctorius. The sequence continues at coordinate 13,174,895 of NW_027361716.1, forward strand.
GTCAACAACTGGGTCATCCATCACCTCCTCTTCAAAGTCATGTGCACCTTCCTCTGTGTCACCGTGTATGGTGGTATAGTGTGCGGGAAGGGGCACCTGAGTCTCATCAGGGTCAGAATCTGGCTCTGTACACTGCGAGGACAATGTAGTGATCTGAGTGAATGTACCAGCAGAATCATCTATCAGCAGCTGTGCATCAGTGCACTCCATGTCAGATTCATCTTGGCCTGGGTAATTCACCATTTCACTTGATAATCCAGGCATGGTATGTGAAAACAGCTCCATGGAGTAATCAGTAGTATGGCCTGCGTCAATCTTGGTTGGGGTGAAGGACACAAGGAAAGGTGTGGTTCATGAACATGAGCCTCCAATGACGACTCTGTGCTTTTATTTTTTACAACTTCAGAAGAGGAGGCGATAGAGCTGGAGGCTGAGTCAGCAATGTAAGACAAAACTTTTTCCTGAAGCTCTGGCTTTAAAAGCGGTTTGCCAACTCCTAGAAAACTAAGCCTTCGAGGCCTTGTGAAGCCAGACGATGACGCAGGCTCAACACCTCCTGCATTCGGTCCTATTTTGCTTTTGCCACTACCATCAGATCCACCACCAACACCATCATTACCAGCTGCCAACCCCCGCCCAATTCCACGGCCTCTTCCACCAGCCTTCCTCATTTTTGGTAGAAATGTAGACAAAATCCAACAAACTATATAGTAATGTAAAACAAGGTACAAGGTGTCTATAGGACAGGGGAGATTTTGAATTTCTGCAGACACTTGTGGACACTGGACACTTTTGGATTGTGTGAGGCCCAGTGAATATCACAGCGCTATGTCACTGGCTCGATGTCGCAGGTGTGAAAAATGTCACTAGAGGATAAGGGAGATTTTGAATTTCTGCACACACTAGTGGACACTGGACACTTTTGGATTGTGTGAGGCCCACTGAATATCAGAGCGCTATGTCACAGGCTCGATGGCACAGGTGTGAAAAAAGTGACTACAGGATAAGGGAGATTTTGAATTTCTGCACACACTAGTGGACACTGGACACTTTTGGATTGTGTGAGGCCCACTGAATATCAGAGCGCTATGTCACAGGCTCGATGGCACAGGTGTGAAAAAAGTGACTACAGGATAAGGGAGATTTTGAATTTCTGTACACACTAGTGGACACTGGACACTTTTGGATTGTGTGAGGCCCACTGAATATCAGAGCGCTATGTCACAGGCTCGATGGCACAGGTGTGAAAAAAGTGACTACAGGATAAGGGAGATTTTGAATTTCTGCACACACTAGTGGACACTGGACACTTTTGGATTGTGTGAGGCCCACTGAATATCAGAGCGCTATGTCACAGGCTCGATGGCACAGGTGTGAAAAAAGTGACTACAGGATCACAGAGATTTTGAATTTCTGCACACACTAGTGGACACTGGACACTTTTGGATTGTGTGAGGCCCACTGAATATCAGAGCGCTATGTCACAGGCTCGATGGCACAGGTGTGAAAAAAGTGACTACAGGATAAGGGAGATTTTGAATTTCTGCACACACTAGTGGACACTGGACACTTTTGGATTGTGTGAGGCCCACTGAATATCAGAGCGCTATGTCACAGGCTCGATGGCACAGATGTGAAAAAAGTGACTACAGGATAAGGGAGATTTTGAATTTCTGCACACACTAGTGGACACTGGACACTTTTGGATTGTGTGAGGCCCACTGAATATCAGAGCGCTATGTCACAGGCTCGATGGCACAGGTGTGAAAAAAGTGACTACAGGATAAGGGAGATTTTGAATTTCTGCACACACTAGTGGACACTGGACACTTTTGGATTGTGTGAGGCCCACTGAATATCAGAGCGCTATGTCACAGGCTCGATGGCACAGGTGTGAAAAAAGTGACTACAGGATCACAGAGATTTTGAATTTCTGCACACACTAGTGGACACTGGACACTTTTGGATTGTGTGAGGCCCGCTGAATATCAGAGCGCTATGTCACAGGCTCGATGGCACAGGTGTGAAAAAAGTGACTACAGGATAAGGGAGATTTTGAATTTCTGCACACACTAGTGGACACTGGACACTTTTGGATTGTGTGAGGCCCACTGAATATCAGAGCGCTATGTCACAGGCAGAAATTGGCTAGTGTATCACAAACTACAAGGTGTATGTAGAATTGGGCAGAATAGAAATCTCCCTAGAGTGTAGGTCTGTAAGAACGGAACAAGTCCTCCACTTATCCTTCCACAGTGACACACAGATAGCTTCACTGTGGCTGTGATAACAGCCGTTACACGGTACTGTGTGAGGAGCGTACACCGCTGTATGGTGTGAAAAAATGCATGCTCAGTACCTCAGCAGGACAAAAAAAAAAAATTGGGATTGCTTTTAAAAAAGCAGTTTGCAGAGCAGTGGGTAAACAGCAATACAGCTGTCAGGAAGCCTTAGAAGGCAGCCTAACAACCAACACCGCTGATCCACCACAATATAGCCTCCCCTTGCACTGCACACACAGTGACTGGTGTGTTGTACAGGCAAAATCGCTAGCAGCAGAAGCAGTTTTTTTTTCTTCTTCCCTGCCTAACGCTCTCCCTACAGAATCAGCAACCTCTCCCTATGCTAAGATCGGCAGAAGTAAGATGGCGGTCGGCGTGCACGCCCTTTTATAACCCCTGTGACGCCCACCAAAGCAAGCCAATCACTTGCATGCCCTTCTGAAAGATGGTGGTGACCCCTGCCTATGTCATCACGTTGCCCACAGTGTCCGTGGATCCTGATTGGCTGAAAAAGAGCGCAAAACAAACTTTTGATACGCGACTTTGGCGCGTAAGTCGCCGACCTCGTGGCCGACCTCATCCTAGGGTCGGGTTTCGTTTCGACCCGTTTCGCTCAACTCTAGTGGTGACCATGGCGGCCATTTTGAAGTTGGCCATTTTTTATGTACCTTTATAAATGGCCCACCCAGGTGTATCCATATAAATGGTCTACCCTGTACATTGGGTGCAGGGGTTACAATAGCACTTAGGGGTCCTAAAACTCATTTTGGGCTACATTATAAGGCCCATACTATTAAGGTTTTGAAATAATTGAAGACCCCATGGGAGCTTTTGCATCGGATCCATAAGCTTCAAGTTATTTCACCTGTCTGTAACATTTTATATAGAGCAAAGGAGGAAGAAAAAGACAGGGGTTTTCAATGTATCCGCGCTGACCACACAAGGACAGAAATATTCTTCATAGCTTTATTGTGCCGACACGTTTCGTGGCAGATCTGCCATTTCCTCAGGGCCAAAGAATTACAGTATCTGATTACAGCAGTGGCTTTATACAAAACCTTCATGACATCACAATTACATTCAAAAAGACATCACTTCCTGTGGAAACGCCCCCTCCAATGTCAAAATGTCATACACCAGTCACAATAACTTTATGTCAAGATATTACCTCTGATAAAACACATTAAACATCTAAAACATCAATCTTTAATTTGAAAAAGTGTATGAAACCAACTACATATTAAAATTTTATAAAAATAGAGTTGACTATAATCAAACCCACAGATTTTAGGCAAGCCAGAACACTTAAGACTTCCCATTACAATCATACTATCTCTGCACTTGTTAGGAATGGTTGTAGTTTTATATAAGACCTTCATGACATCACAAACAGACAAAACATCACTTCCTGTGAAAACGCCCCCTCCAATGTCAAAATGTCATACGCCAGTCACGATAACTTTATATCAAAATATAACCTCTGATAAAACACACTGAACATCTAAACAATCAATCTTTCATTTAAAAAATGTATGAAACCTATAATAAATATATATTAAAATTTTGTAAAGATAGAATGACTGGACGCGAACCTACAGATTTTGGGCAAACCAGAACCCTGTAGGTTTCCCATTACCATTATGCTATCTCTCCACTTGCAAGGAATAGTTATGTAATTTGGAATTAATCGATTATTTGGTAAAATTCCCACTTGGTGTCCGACATCCAAAACCGGACCCCCACGTGAGAACGTTGACCCGCCAGGTCGGGGAAGGAAATCCGTTGGGCCGCTAGGGACAAAAAAAACATGAAAGAAAGCTTATCAAAAAAGATCTACCAACTCATTGAGGCCTTTAGGATGAATGGTATCTAGTTTATCCAAAACACTTCTCTCTTATTTAGACACTATATTCTGTTTGGGGTATCCACTATGTGGTGTAGTGACCACTGTGTCCGCTAGGGGGTGCTGTGTGGGTGTCCCAGGATGGGCGGATAGCCATGTCTAGAGTGGTAATAGGAGCAGGGTCCTAAATGACAGTCATGTATCCCAAGGTGGGTGGCCTTGGGATGAAGGCTTGATTATGTGCTGATCAGCAAAGCTGATGTTTTGTTCCAATGTGTTAGGGAGCAGCCTTCAGGTGATTGGTGAGACGGGTGGGATCAATCACCTGCAAACCCACCTAAGGGCGTGTGTCTAGAACATCATAGTAAAGTATATGTGTGTGAATGGTTGTAGGACCTGTGTTGAGGTCATAGCCATGTGATCTGGTGGGCATGGCTACGGACCATATAAGGTGGCCAGGGTAGGTCATATGAGTGAATGCTTGGAGCCGGTTGGTCCGTATGGAAGGTCTCGTCTGGCTGATGTGTCTGCCTTCCTGAGTGCACGTGGAGACGTGTGTCTGATAGATCCCTGGAGGGAATGAACGTCTGCACTGAGAAGCAGCCATGAGGTAACCCGGACAGGGGGATATAACTGTGAGGCTAGAGAGCCTGCGTACAGTACATAGCAAAGCCTGTGTGACCACAGGATTAACAGAGCGGAGCTCTGTCATGGACCCTATGCTGTTTGGATATGAACTTTCTGTTGCATATTGCTTTGGTTTATGCTGCATAATAAACCGATTGGACTGAGTTATGTTGCGAAACCTGTGCCGGACCTGATTTATTGGCTGCCTAGAGAGTATCCCCAACCTGACTGACAAGCGCTACCTTACAACTGATATATGATCTATGGGTGTAACTCATAGTGAGGCTTTATTCCCGTGTTGTTCAAAACAATGTCGAGACAAGCCATGTTTCAGATATCCTTTAGAGATATTGTGTCTATGTGAGTTCATCCTTAGATGCAGAGGCTGTGTAGTGCGTCCCACATATTGCTTCCCACAGCAACAATCAATTAGATAAATCACAAAACTGGATTGACATGTTAGTAGAGATGAGCGACTTTGCCTTTTTCCGGGTCGAGTCGGGTTTCATGAAACCCGACTTTCTCAAAAGTCGGGTCGAACGAAATCGGCCGATAATCGTGAAAAGTCGAAGGCCAACTGAAACACGAAACCCAATGCAAGTCAATGGGGAAGAAAAGTCGGCAGTGAGTGGAGGACAGGAAACACACCTACATTGCCCATTTTAATGCCAAAAACATCAGTCCTTATTACTTAAGCTCGTCAACCTTAATTTACTTTATAATAATAGTTAGGCATTGAAAACAGGGGGTTATTTGGCTAAAGTTGTGGGAGGGGTAGGGCTGGCTCCAGATTTTTGTGGGCCCAGGGCCAAAGAGTGTCAATGGGCTCTGTTATGAATGAGTCACCGAGGAGGAAAAACAAGCTAAGCCCCAGAAAACCAGAGAGGTTGGTAACTAAGCGGATTGCAGACCCCTGATCCTATCCACACAACTAGCAGTAGCCATGGAGCATACCTAAAATGATCCTAGATGCCCCGTCACAGCCGAAGAACAAAATAAGCCTAAAGCAAGAAAAGGGGAAATCTAAACTGCCCCAGAGCAGACCCCAAAGCAATAGACAGCCCCCAAACATGTATTGACGGTGAGACAAGATGAAAACACAAACACAGATAGAAAAATAGGCTGAGCAAATGATGGGGCCCACACTAACTAGAAAGGACAGGAAAGGAAAGATGCTGTCTGCAATCATGCACAAAACCCTGCCAAAAAATGTCCAACACTTTCTGATAACAAAAACCCAGAAGTCGCTAGACTTCAATTCCCTATATCAGCACTCTGGTATATTCTGAAGACAGAGCAAAAAGAGACCAATCTGATCAGGGACAAAAAGCAAACAGGCATAAACAGAGACATAAGAATGGAAATTCAGCACAGCCCCAGCAGGGGCTAGCTGACCACAAGAACTGAGTAAACCAGACCAAATCTCATGTGAAAAATAGCAGAGCACACTTAGCTTGAGAAGGCAGGAACAGAACTGGAAACCAGAACCTCAGGGCAGGAGAAAATCACCAGCACAAAATTAGGGAGTCGGCTGTCTTAAATCCAGTCAGAGACTCCTGATGTCCACTCACAGTCCTCCTCCTCAGGTGGCAGGTCTTTGCAATTTAGATCAGCTTCATTACCTGCTGTCACCACCAGAGGGAGCCCGGATGGAGAACTCACGACTCCTCTGTCAGCACAGCCATCTCCACCACCTTCACCAGAAGCCAGAGGTAAGCCAGAAAATGAGTTCACAACAGGGCTCCTATAACACGTGCCACAGTTCATGATCCTCTGTTACGGCAGAAAAATAGCGGTATAGTACAATAAAAAATACTTCACTTCTTACATCTCATGACTGATATCCATTTTAAATTCTCCAATAGCTCCAAAAACGGACAGTATATTACTCAATACAGTATTATGGCCACCGCATAGTGCGTTATACAGAGTAATGAGGCCCATATATTTCTCCATACAGAATCATTGGTCCCATATAATTTTTGAAACAGTATATGATGAGCTCCACATAATGCTACAGTATATGTTGGTCCCCATGGATGAAGCTCCACTGTGTTATGGGCCCAAATAATGCTAAATATATAATGGGCCCCATTTCTAATGCTCCAGTGCATAATGGGCCCTGTAAATGCTCCAGTGTCTGATGTCCAACTTTGGAATGCTCCAGTGTATGGTGGGCATCCAATATCATTCTCCAGAGTATAGTGCTCCCCAAAAATAGCTGTCCTAACATTGAAAACAATTAAATAAGTCTCCCCGTTAGGGAATCCCTGTACTAGTCTGGACTCCTCATCGTCCCCATCTTCCATCTCACTGCACTTGGACTGTTTAGGCAGAGGGCATACAGACGTGATGTCATAGCGCTCTCTGACCAGAATGTCACTGTCAGGAAATGCGGAAGACGTCACGGCGGTGGAGCAGGGAGAGGTAAGTATTTCAACTTTGCAAGTGCTGTGATCCTGAGCAAGCAGAGGGGGCCCACTCGTTGGCAACGGCACTGGCACAGGGCCCCTCATAGTACGCCGGTGTGTCTGATGGCGGGTGTGCACCCCCCACCGTCAGAGACACTTGATTCTACTATGAGGGACCTTGTGCCAGTCCCGTTGCCAAACAGTGTGCCCACCCACCTATCCAGGGCAACGGCACTCGCACGGGTGCGTGCGCCAGGTGGTGACCCTGGCCCTGTGGGGGGAGGCAGCCCAGTTAGGGAGGTGGAAAAATTGGCATATGTTGATGTTGGACGTTCAGCAGCTGCAAATAGAGTAATTGGAGAAGTCCGTGGAAGAGGAGGCAAAAGCAAGCCATTTTTCAGGCAACCTACGTGTCAGCAGGGGAGGGTGGGGCAAAATCCTTTGAAACCCATGCATGGTTCATTTTAATGAAGGTTAGATCATCAACATTTTGGGTCGACAGACGGGTCCTTTTTTCTGTCAGGATAGATCCAGCAGCACTGAAGACTCGTTCAGATAACACACTAGCAGCAGGGCAAGCGAGCTCCTGAACGGAGCTACCCCCGGCCGTGCGTGCGCTTAAAAAGCGCTAATGTGAAACCAGCCTTACAGATAACTTTTGCCTGATCATTAGGATTTTGTTCAAAAAAGTGCCATACTGCACTCTTCCTACTATGGAAGACATTTTGAGACCTTGCACGCTGTGCTAATTTGACCGTCTGGCCAAGCTGTCCTGCAACTATTTTGGTTTTTGTAACACGTTTTTGGACTGCTACGGTCATGCCAGATAACAGCTGCTGCGATGTCGTTGCCTGCTGCGGATCCTGCTCCTCCTCTTCTGAGCTATTGGCAGCGGCACCCTCGTCCCCCAATGGATGCCAATCTGGGTCAACAACTGTTGGGTCATCCATCACCTCCTCTTCTATTTCATGTGCACCTTTCTCTGTGTCACCGTGTAAGGTGGTATAGTATGCGGGAAAGGGCACCTGAGTTTCATCAGGGTCAGATTCTGGCTCAGTACACTGCAAGGACAATGTAGTGCTCTGAGTGAATGTACCAGCAGAAAAATCTAGCAGTGGCTGTGCATCAGGGCACTCCATGTCAGATTCATCTTGGACTGGGGAATTCACGATTTGACTTGCTAACCCAGGCATGGTATGTGAAAAGAGCTCCATGGAGTAATCGGTAGTGTGGCCTTCCACATCCTTCACTTTTGGTAGGGGTGAAGGACACAAGGAAAGGTGTTGTTCCTGACCAGGAGCCTCCAATGACGATTCAGTGCTTTTACTTTTTGAAACTTCAGAAGAGGAGGCGAGAGAGCTGGAGGCTGTGTCAGCAATGTAAGACAAAACTTGTTCCTGAAGCTCCGGCTTTAAAAGTGGTTTACCTTCTCCCAGAAAAGAGAGCCTTCGAGGCCTTGTGGAGCCAGACGATGACGCAGGCTCAACACCTCCTGCCTTAGGTGCTATTGTGCTTTTGCCACTACCAACAGATGCAACACCACCATCGGGACCAGCTGGCAACCCCCGCCCACTTCCATGGCGTCTTCCACCATACTTGCTCATTTTTGTGAAAATGTACCCAAAATACCACTACCTATATGGTACTGTAAAACAAGGTAGAAGGTGTATCTACTATTGGTGAGAATTTGAATCTCACTATAGATTTGAGGACGCAGAACTATTGTCTCTGGCCCAGTAGAGATTACACCTCAATGTAACAGGCTGAAATTGGATGGTGAATGACAAGGTGTAGGGTGTCTATAGGATTGGTGAGATTTTGAATCTCACTATAGATTTGAGGACGCAGAACTATTGTCTCTGGCCCAGTTGAGATTACACCTCAATGTAACAGGCTGAAATTGGATGGTGTATGACAAGGTGGAGGGTGTCTATAGGATTGGTGAGAATTTGAATCTCACTATAGATTTGAGGACGCAGAACTATTGTCTCTGGCCCAGTTGAGATTAAACCTCAATGTAACAGACTGAAATTGGATGGTGTATGACAAGGTGGAGGGTGTCTATAGGATTGGTGAGAATTTGAATCTCACTAGAGATTTGAGGACGCTGACAATGATGCTCTCAGTCCAAGTATGGACGCAGGCAGCATAATAAGCAGGATTGCTGCACAGTGCACACACAAAAGGGTGGAAAAATGAGCCCTTGGGAACTGTGCAGAAAAGAGGAAGAAAAGTATTTTTGCTTTTAAAAAAGCAGTTTGCACAGCAGTGTGCAAACAGCAATGCAGCTATCAGGGAGCCTTAGGCTATGTGCACACGTAGTTTTTTGGGTGTGTGGACTTTGTAGAGAAAACCACAGGTAAATCCGCAGCACAAAAGTCCTGCGGTTTATCTGCGGTTTTGCCTGCGGTTTTGCCCTGCGGTTTTACACCTCATAATGGATGAGGTATAAAACTGCAGCGTTTCTGCACCAACAATTGACATGCTGCGGTTTGTAAACCGCAGCAAAACCGCGCGGAAAAAAACGCAGCATGTGCACAGCTTTTTTTTTATTTCCATAGGAAATAAAGGTACTGTACAACGCAGCAGAATCTGCTGCGGACCCGCAGGTACAGAAACTCTGCGGAACCGCAGCAGAATCCGCACCGTGTGCACATACCCTAATAACCAACAGAGCTGATGCCCAAAATTATAGCCTCCCCTGTCACTGCACACAAAGTGTTGTGTTGTAAGTGGAAATCGCTAACAGCAGAAGCAGTTTTTTGGTTCTTCTTCCCTGCCTAACGCTCTCCCTTATTCTGAATCAGCAGCCGCAACCTCTCCCTAATGCTAAGATCGGCAGAAGTAAGATGGCAGTCAGCATGCACGCCCTTTTATAGCCCCTGTGATGCCACACCAAGCCAGCCAATCACTTGCCCTTCTCAAAGATGGTGGTGACCGATGTCTATGTCATCGCGTTGCCCACAGTGTGCGTCCTCCATCATTGGCTGAAAAAGGGCGCTGGAAGAATCATTTGAAACGCGACTTTGGCGCTCTGGTCGCCGACCTCGTGGCCGACCTCACGCTGTGGTCGGGTTTCGTTTCATGAAACCCGACTTCAGCGAAAGTCGGCGACTTTTGAATATGACCGACCTGTTTCGCTCAACTCTACTTGTTAGCTTAAAATTAATGTCATATACTCTATCATTATCACTATTTGAATAAAAGGTATTTACATTATCACTGACCCATAAACAACACAAGCAATTTTTGTTTTTACATTTAAAGGAACCTCTTATGTGCTTCTGTAAGGTACTTTTTCCTGCATTCGGGGCATCTTTGTCTCCCACATCCCTAATTCTACTGGGGGTTAAAATGTTTTTTAGAGATGGCACCCTCCTAAAGGTAACCACTGGTCTAGTTGGTAATACTTCCTGACAGACTGGGTCATTTAGTAGGACCTTCCAGTGCTTCTGTATTATGTTCCTGATAGTGCCATTTTGGGAAGAAAAGGTTGTGATGAAATTAGTGGTATAATATTCATCTGTAGATTTCTTATTTTCTGTCCCATGTATTAAACTACATTGTCAAATTCCCTTTGCCTCTGAGTATGCTTTTTTTACTAATTTTTTAGGGTATTCACGCTTTAAAAATCTCTCTCTTAGACATTTACTTTGTTCCTTATAATCTTTTAGTAAGGTGCAATTTTTCCTTATTCGTTGATACTGATTTTTTAGTACGTTTGTCAACCATTTGTTGTAGTGGTTACTTTTGTAGTGTACATAGCTGTTGGCGTCAACTTTTTTGAAAAAATTCCTTGTTATTATTTTACCTTTACCATCATGTTTTATTATGATCTCCATTTTGCTAATCTCAGGTGTTAATTCAATTCTCCAATTATTGCACATGATAATCTCCAGGAACTCAGATACTGTGTTCCTATGATTATTATAAATTATAAAAATATCGTCTATAAAACGCTTATAAATGATAATATCATCCCTGAATATACTATTAAGTACATGCCAGGACTCGAAGGTGGCCATGAATAAATTTGCATACGTAGGCGCCAGCCTCGAGCCCATGGCCATGCCCCGTTTCTGATGGTAAACCTTCCCCTCAAACGTGAAATAATTATTATTCAAAATGAAGGACATGCCTCTCATAATGAAATCCTTTTGAGTTTCCGGAATCCTATCATCACCAGCGACAAACAGTTCAAAACATTCCAGACCTATCCCATGGTCAATATTCATTTACAGTCCTGTTACATCCATAGATATAAATAAATAGGACTCGCCCACCTGATGTTCTCAATGGTTTGAATTAAATGTGTTGAATGTCTTAAAAAACTTTTCAACTGGCTGACTTTGGGATTCATTATTCCATCTACATAGGCTGCTAAATTTGAGGTCAGTGCACCAATCCCGGAGATGATCGGGCGTCCTGGGGGGGTATAAAATATTTTTGTGCAGCTTGGGAAGATGGTATAAGAATGCCATTGCTGGATCTTTCACGCCCAAAAAATCCTTCTCTTGTTTGTTTAAAATCCCCAATGACCCAGCATCTTTGATTAACTCATTGTATGTGCGGATGGATTTATTATATATGTCCATATTGGATGGCCCATAAGTACTGGTATCTGAAAGTATGCGGTACGCCTCTTTTAGATGGGTGTTCCTATCTTGAATGGATATCCCCCCTCCCTTATCCGCCGCTCTTATAATGATATCCCTATTATTTTTATGGGTGGAAATTGCCTTCCATTCCAACTCAGTGAGGTAACCACCGGATTTTTTTGCTTTTTTGTGCTCTTTTTCTCCTGACTTTACTGACTTGGTCCTAGAGGACTTCAAGGGACTAAAAGTTTTAATGTGATGACCCTGACATTCTAGTCAACTCTATTTTTATAAAATGTTAATATGTAGTGAATATAGGTTTCATACACTTTTTCAAATTAAAGATTGATTTTTTAGATGTTTAACGTGTTTTATCAGACGTTAGATCTTGATATAAAGTTATTGTGACTGGTGTATGACATTTTGACATTGGAGGGGGCGTTTCCACAGGAAGTGATGTCTTTTTGCACGTAATTGTGATGTCATGAAGGTTTTGTATAAAACCACTGCTGTAATCAGATACTGTAATTCTTTGGCCCTGAGGAAGTGTCAGATCTGCCACAAAACGCGTCGGCACAATAAAGCTATGAAGAATAATCCTGTCCTTGTGTGGTCAGCGCGAATACATTGAAAAACCCGGTCTTTCTCTTCCTCCTTTGTGACTTTGGTATCTACAGGAATCTGCAGCGACCACTGGTTCCTTTCACATTCTGTAAGGGGTTGTGACTGTTCACAGCCTGTAAAGGTGAGTGCACTAACCGTGTATTGTCACCCAGAAAATCACTTTTATCGCCCTATGTGCACTCTCGTTCCTTAATTTCATTTTATATAGTGAAAATATCGTCACACCCCTAAAGGAACAAAAACAGTGACAATAATGAAAACAGTTGACGTTTCCAACGCTTTCTTGATAAGTCACTGAATAATGTGAGCGCCAGCACTGCTCTCGCTCGCTTTAGTCACAACATACACTTTGCGTACGCTTTGGGGCTGATTGGGCCGTTAATTGTCTGACACGTCAAAACAGGCATTTATTTTCAATTCCTTGAAATGAGACTATTATGACTCATAAAAAGTACTGTATTTCAGCCTACTCCGCCTTGGCCTCCACTCGCTGGTATTAGGCCAGTGAATGACAGCCTCCCTGCTTGAAACACACAGAGACTGCAGCCTTCCTCATTCACTGCCATGATGAGAGCCCTTTCACACGTTCCCCCATAGCAGTGTTTGTCCCCAAACACTAGAAGGGAGCACAATGACATTCCAGAATCAACACCCCCACCAACAGCACCAGGACATAGCAAGACTGCTAATTAGAGGCCGCCCGCCCTCTTCGTCAGCGTGTTGCCTCTCTGTACCTTATTTCACTGCTATGGTGCATGAAACATTGCAAACTTTTTACCACTTAGAACATATATTGCCATCAGGGCTCGTGCAGACCACCATATTTGCTGTTCAAGTGCAATCCGACAACACATTGGATCACACTCAGACCAATGTTATTCTGTGGGGCCGTGCTGCACATGCCTAATTTTTTCCTTGGACACAGTCTTATCTAGGAAAAAAAAAATCAATTTGCATCCAATATTCAGATCATACACGGCCATGCAAGTCAATGAGTCTGTGGAAACCATCGGACTGCACTTGGATGACATGTGAGTGCAGTCCAATTTTCACAAACTGACAGAATGGAAAACATGGAGATTTTTTTCCCCCCATCTTCTCCACATCCAACAAAATCAGATCACACCGTGATCATATACTGATCAAACTCTGATCGGAGTGTAATTAGCATAATTGTCCCAATTCTCTCAGATGGGAAAAAATATGGTCGTGTGACCCCAGCCTCAGAGACAATTGTCATTTAGAACAAAATATCACAAAATTCTCCCTGATTTTACATTGGACTGCTGGTAAACCTGTTTGACCATTACAACAGTGCTCAATCATGCGGAGTTAAACGTGTTGTCAGACCAGAATTTATTTGATTGTGGGGGTCTGACATCTGGCACCCCCCACTCATGAGCTTTTACCTGGATGTAAAAATAAGCAACAGATCAGCAATGCGCAGCTCCATTTAATGTGTAAGGGCCACTGCTGGGTACTGCAGAGCAACTCCAATTCTTCAAATGGGCGCTGTCTTGCAGGACCCAGGAACGGCCGCTACACCTGGAATGTTGCCGTGTATTGTTGTGCCCTTCTATTTTTTTACGTCCAATCACTGCTGGAGCTTTTAGCAGCTGATCAGTTGGGGTGTCAGACCTCCACTGATCTAACATTGATGACCTATATTATCTGATAGGACATGGATTTATTCGGACTGTCCAACCCCTTTAAGTGTGTTTTGGTGAACTCCAGCTGAAACAGCAGATGATGATCCATTGTGATCTAAGTAGGGTCCAACTGATAGCTGGGTTTTTCTTCATTTTCCTCTATTTAGTTTACAGTCCTACCTCTTTAAATACCCCACCACACGTAGCGTTATGTTTATACTCCCTTTGTCACTAAACACCCAGGGCATGAGCCGATGAAGACTTAATTCTACATTACATGGGCACGGGACTATGGGATGGAGGATGTGTGATGGGTATATGGGCACGGGCCTATGGGATGGAGGATGTGTGATGGGTATATGGGCACGGGACTATGGGATGGAGGATGTGTATGATGGGTATATGGGCACGGGCCTATGGGATGAAGGATGTGTGATGGGTATATGGGCATGGGACTATGGGATGGAGGATGTGTGATGGGTATATGGGCACGGGACTATGGGATGGAGGATATGTATGATGGGTATATGGGTACAGGACTATGGGATGGCGTATGTGTGATGGGTATATGGGCATGGGACTATGGGATGGAGGATATGTGTGATGGGTATATGGGCATGGGACTATGGGATGGAGGATATGTATGATGGGTATATGGGCACTGGACTATAGGATGGAGGATATGTATGATGGGTATATGGGCACGGGACTATGGGATGGAGGATATGTATGATGGGTATATGGGCACAGGACTATGGGATGGAGGATGTGTATGATGGGTATATGAGCATGGGACTATGGGATGGAGGATGTATGATGGGTATATGGGCACTGGACTATAGGATGGAGGATATGTATGATGGGTATATGGGCACGGGACTATGGGATGGAGGATATGTATGATGGGTATATGGGTACAGGACTATGGGATGGCGTATGTGTGATGGGTATATGGGCATGGGACTATGGGATGGAGGATATGTATGATGGGTATATGGGCACTGGACTATAGGATGGAGGATATGTATGATGGGTATATGGGCACTGGACTATGGGATGGAGGATATGTATGATGGGTATATGGGTACAGGACTATGGGATGGCGTATGTGTGATGGGTATATGGGCATGGGACTATGGGATGGAGGATATGTATGATGGGTATATGGGCACTGGACTATAGGATGGAGGATATGTATGATGGGTATATGGGCACGGGACTATGGGATGGAGGATATGTATGATGGGTATATGGGCACAGGACTATGGGATGGAGGATGTGTATGATGGGTATATGAGCATGGGACTATGGGATGGAGGATGTATGATGGGTATATGGGCACTGGACTATAGGATGGAGGATATGTATGATGGGTATATGGGCACGGGACTATGGGATGGAGGATATGTATGATGGGTATATGGGTACAGGACTATGGGATGGCGTATGTGTGATGGGTATATGGGCATGGGACTATGGGATGGAGGATATGTATGATGGGTATATGGGCACTGGACTATAGGATGGAGGATATGTATGATGGGTATATGGGCACTGGACTATGGGATGGAGGATATGTATGATGGGTATATGGGTACAGGACTATGGGATGGCGTATGTGTGATGGGTATATGGGCATGGGACTATGGGATGGAGGATATGTATGATGGGTATATGGGCACTGGACTATAGGATGGAGGATATGTATGATGGGTATATGGGCACGGGACTATGGGATGGAGGATATGTATGATGGGTATATGGGTACAGGACTATGGGATGGCGTATGTGTGATGGGTATATGGGCATGGGACTATGGGATGGAGGATATGTATGATGGGTATATGGGCACTGGACTATAGGATGGAGGATATGTATGATGGGTATATGGGCACTGGACTATAGGATGGAGGATATGTATGATGGGTATATGGGCACGGGACTATAGGATGGAGGATATGTATGATGGGTATATGGGCACAGGACTATGGGATGGAGGATGTGTGATGGGTATATGGGCACGGGACTATTGGATGGAGGATATGTATGATGGGTATATGGGCACAGGACTATGGGATGGAGGATATGTATGATGGGTATAGGAGCATGGGACTATGGGATGGAGGATGTGTGATGGGTATATGGGCATGGGACTATGGGATAAAAGATGTGTGATGGGTATATGGGCACTGTACTATGGGATGGAGGATATGTATGATGGGTATATGGGCACTCGACTATGGGATGGAGGATATGTATGATGGGTATATGGGCACGGGACTATTGGATGGAGGATATGTATGATGGGTATATGGGCACAGGACTATGGGATGGAGGATATGTATGATGGGTATATGAGCATGGGACTATGGGATGGAGGATGTGTGATGGGTATATGGGCATGGGACTATGGGATAAAAGATGTGTGATGGGTATATGGGCACTGTACTATGGGATGGAGGATATGTATGATGGGTATATGGGCACTCGACTATGGGATGGAGGATATGTATGATGGGTATATGGGCACTGGACTATGGGATGGAGGATATGTATGATGGGTATATGAGCATGGCACTATGGGATGGAGGATGTGTGATGGTATATGGGCACTCGACTATGGGATGGAGGATATGTATGATGGGTATATGAGCACGGGACTATGGGATGGAGGATATGTATGATGGGTATATGGGCACTGGACTATAGGATGGAGGATATGTATGATGGGTATATGGGCACTGGACTATGGGATGGAGGATATGTATGATGGGTATATGGGCACGGGACTATGGGATGGAGGATATGTATGATGGGTATATGGGCATGGGACTATGGGATAGAAGATGTGTGATGGGTATATGGGCACTGTACTATGGGATGGAGGATATGTATGATGGGTATATGGGCACTCGACTATGGGATGGAGGATATGTATGATGGGTATATGGGCACTGGACTATAGGATGGAGGATATGTATGATGGGTATATGGGCATGGGACTATGGGATGGAGGATATGTATGATGGGTATATGGGCATGGGACTATGGGATAGAAGATGTGTGATGGTTATATGGGCACTGGACTATGGGATGGAGGATATGTATGATGGGTATATGGGCACAGGACTATGGGATGGAGGATATGTATGATGGGTATATGGGCACGGGACTATGGGATGGAGGATATGTATGATGGGTATATGGGCATGGGACTATGGGATAGAAGATGTGTGATGGGTATATGGGCACTGTACTATGGGATGGAGGATATGTATGATGGGTATATGGGCACTCGACTATGGGATGGAGGATATGTATGATGGGTATATGGGCACTGGACTATAGGATGGAGGATATGTATGATGGGTATATGGGCACGGGACTATGGGATGGAGGATATGTATGATGGGTATATGGGCATGGGACTATGGGATAGAAGATGTGTGATGGTTATATGGGCACTGGACTATGGGATGGAGGATATGTATGATGGGTATATGGGCATGGGACTATGGGATGGCGAATATGTATGATGGGTATATGGGCATGGGACTATGGGATAGAGGATATGTATGACGGGTATATGGGCACGGGCCTATGGGATGGAGGATATGTATGATGAGTATATGAGCATGGGACTATGGGATGGAGGATGTGTGATGGGTATATGGGCACGGGACTATGGGATGGAGGATATGTATGATGGGTATATGGGTACAGGACTATGGGATGGCGTATGTGTGATGGGTATATGGGCATTGGACTATGGGATGGAGGATATGTGTGATGGGTATATGGGCATGGGACTATGGGATGGAGGATATGTATGATGGGTATATGGGTCCTGGACTATAGGATGGAGGATATGTATGATGGGTATATGGGCACGGGACTATGGGATGGAGGATATGTATGATGGGTATATGGGCACAGGACTATGGGATGGAGGATGTGTATGATGGGTATATGAGCATGGGACTATGGGATGGAGGATGTATGATGGGTATATGGGCACGGGACTATGGGATGGAGGATATGTATGATGGGTATATGGGTACAGGACTATGGGATGGCGTATGTGTGATGGGTATATGGGCATGGGACTATGGGATGGAGGATATGTATGATGGGTATATGGGCACTGGACTATAGGATGGAGGATATGTATGATGGGTATATGGGCACTGGACTATAGGATGGAGGATATGTATGATGGGTATATGGGCACGGGACTATAGGATGGAGGATATGTATGATGGGTATATGGGCACAGGACTATGGGATGGAGGATGTGTGATGGGTATATGGGCACGGGACTATGGGATGGAGGATATGTATGATGGGTATATGGGCACAGGACTATGGGATGGAGGATATGTATGATGGGTATATGAGCATGGGACTATGGGATGGAGGATGTGTGATGGGTATATGGGCATGGGACTATGGGATAAAAGATGTGTGATGGGTATATGGGCACTGTACTATGGGATGGAGGATATGTATGATGGGTATATGGGCACTCGACTATGGGATGGAGGATATGTATGATGGGTATATGGGCACTGGACTATGGGATGGAGGATATGTATGATGGGTATATGAGCATGGGACTATGGGATGGAGGATGTGTGATGGTATATGGGCACTCGACTATGGGATGGAGGATATGTATGATGGGTATATGAGCACGGGACTATGGGATGGAGGATATGTATGATGGGTATATGGGCACTGGACTATAGGATGGAGGATATGTATGATGGGTATATGGGCACGGGACTATGGGATGGAGGATATGTATGATGGGTATATGGGCATGGGACTATGGGATAGAAGATGTGTGATGGGTATATGGGCACTGTACTATGGGATGGAGGATATGTATGATGGGTATATGGGCACTCGACTATGGGATGGAGGATATGTATGATGGGTATATGGGCACTGGACTATAGGATGGAGGATATGTATGATGGGTATATGGGCACGGGACTATGGGATGGAGGATATGTATGATGGGTATATGGGCATGGGACTATGGGATAGAAGATGTGTGATGGTTATATGGGCACTGGACTATGGGATGGAGGATATGTATGATGGGTATATGGGCACGGGACTATGGGATGGAGGATATGTATGATGGGTATATGGGCATGGGACTATGGGATAGAAGATGTGTGATGGTTATATGGGCACTGGACTATGGGATGGAGGATATGTATGATGGGTATATGGGCACGGGACTATGGGATGGAGGATATGTATGATGGGTATATGGGCACGGGACTATGGGATGGAGGATATGTATCATGGGTATATGGGCACTGGACTATGGGATGGAGGATGTATGATGGTATATGGGTACTAGACTATGCGATGGAGGATATGTATGATGGGTATATGCTCACTGGACTATGGGATGGAGGATAATCATTATAATTTGTTATAACTAATCACAGTTAGATACTATGCCCGGGCAACATCGGGCTCTTCAGCTAGTAACACATACAGTCATGGCCAAAAGTATTGACACCCCTGCAATTCTGTCAGATAATATTCAGTTTCTTCCTGAAAATGATTGCAAACACAAATTCTTTGGTATTATTATCTTCATTTAATTTGTCTTAAATGAAAAAACACAAAAGAGAATGAAGCAAAAAGCAAAACATTGATCATTTCACACAAAACTCCAAAAATGGGCCAGACAAAAGTATTGGCCCCCTCAGCCTAATACTTGGTTGCACAACCTTTAGCCAAAATAACTGCGACCAACTGCTTCCGGTAACCATCAATGAGTTTCTTACAATGCTCTGCTGGAATTTTAGACCATTCTTCTTTGGCAAACTACTCCAGGTCCCTGATATTTGAAGGGTGCCTTCTCCAAACTGCCATTTTTAGATCTCTCCACAGGTGTTCTATGGGATTCAGGTCTGGACTCATTGCTGGCCACCTTAGAAGTCTCCAGTGCTTTCTCTCAAACCATTTTCTAGTGCTTTTTGAAGTGTGTTTTGGGTTATTGTCCTGCTGGAAGACCTATGACCTCTGAGGTAGACCCAGCTTTCTCACACTGGGCCCTATATTATGCTGCAAAATTTGTTGGTAGTCTTCTGACTTCATAATGCCAAGCACACAGTCAAGCAGTCCAGTGCCAGAGGCAGCAAAGCAACCCCAAAACATCAGGGAACCTCCGCCATGTTTGACTGTAGGGACCGTGTACTTTTCTTTGAATGCCTCTTTTTTCTCCTGTAAACTCTATGTTGATGCTTTTGCCCTAAAAGCTCTACTTTTGTCTCATCTGACCAGAGAACATTCTTCCAAAATGTTTTAGGCTTTTTCAGGTAAGTTTTGGCAAACTCCAGCCTGGCTTTTTTATGTCTCGGGGTAAGAAGTGGGGTCTTCCTGGGTCTCCTACCATACAGTCCCTTTTCATTCAGACGCCGACGGATAGTACGGGTTGACACCGTTGTACCCTCGGACTGCAGGGCAGCTTGAACTTGTTTGGATGTTAGTGGAGGTTCTTTATCCAGCATCCGCACAATCTTGCATTGAAATCTCTTATCAATTTTTCTTTTCCGGCCACATCTAGAGAGGTTAGCCACAGTGCCATGGGCTTTAAACTTCTTGATGACACTGCGCACGGTAGACACAGGAGCATTCAGGTCTTTGGAGATGGACTTGTAGCCTTGATATTGCTCATGCTTCCTCACAATTTGGTTTCTCAAGTCCTCAGACAGTTCTTTGGTCTTCTTTCTTTTCTCCATGCTCAATGTTGGTACACACAAGGACACAGGACAGAGGTTGAGTCAACTTTAATCCATGTCAACTGGCTGCAAGTGTGATTTAGTTATTGCCAACACCTGTTAGGTGCCACAGGTAAGTTATAGGTGCTGTTAATTACACAAATTAGAGAAGCATCACATGATTTTTCGAACAGTGCCAATACTTTTGTCCACCCTCTTTGTTATGTTTGGTGTGGAATTATATCCAATTTGGCTTTAGGACAATTCTTTTTGTGTTTTTTCATTTAAGACAAATTAAATGAAGATAATAATACCAAAGAATTTGTGTTTGCAATCATTTTCAGGAAGAAACTGAGTATTATCTAACAGAATTGCAGGGGTGTCAATACTTTTGGCCATGACTGTATATACGTCATATGGGCACAGGGTGCGTTGTATTATTGTTAGACAGCCATCACATGCCTATAACACAGCAACAACCATCTTTGAATTTCCATTAAGCTCAGCTCAGCCATGGTCTGAACTTCATAGGAGATTGTTATTTCTGCTATATACTGCAATAATAAAGCATCACAGTATACTGTATATTGTACAAGCTAGGTCCATGAACCTAGGGGGAGAAAACAAATAAATGAAATATTACAAAAATAAAAAAGACTAGAAAAGTTTAAATTTGCTTTTTTCCAATTCAAAAACAAGGGAAATAAAGTAAAAATCAAAATTCCAGAATTGTCATTTTTCGGTCCTTCCCCTCCTCAAATAAAAAGTAGTAAAAATCATATGAACGCCAACATAGTGTCAATAAAAACAACAGCTCGCCCCACAACACAAAAAAATACTAATACGTAGAAAAATAACCAATGTACCAAGAAAATAATTTTGGGTCGAAAACATGGAAGCACAAACCATTTTGTATAACTGTAAAGACATGGACCACACATCCAAACATCATTCTTTGTTCTATTTCAGCTAGGCAAAAATTTGCAAAAAGCAAAATGAGGTTCTTCGTTTAACAGTCTGATCATATTGTGTGAAGCCCACTATCATGTCATAGTAAACCTCTCAGTGGGTCCCTGACATGACAGGTGCAGCACCATGCGCCTGACCACTGCCAAAGCCACAGTGCACCACTAAACAAGCAGATGCATGGCTATTTTAACGGCAAGAACAAAAAAGTTTTGGCTCTTGGAAATAAGGTAGGAAAAATGCAATAACAAAAATGAAAAAATGCCATGGGCATTAAATAGTATTTGTCACCAGGTTTTTGCTACCTTTCTAAGTGCATAGCGGCAGAGTCCCGGAATTCAGCGATGTGTCACTTACTGAGATGCTAAGTTTTAATAAAATCACTGTTTTATCTGCAGTTCTCTGAATGCTGAGCTCTGTATAACCCCACCCCCACACCTCTGATTGGAAGTTTTCTGTCATTCAATGGTGGTGCAGGGTTAAACAGAGGTCATGAATATAGATGACTACATGGCAACAGGTTTACTAGTCCTCTAGTGATAATCTGCAGCTGGTAAAACTGTAATTTTATCTAAATTATAGAAAATAGCCCAGTAAGTGACATCCTTGGAATCAGGGTCTCTGCCTCTACATCACGTTGCTGTCAACAATCTGATGGCAGATTCCCTTTAAGAGGTTAAATAACCTGGTTCATCCCTTGTTTCAAATGGAAAAAAATAGATATGGTGAAGCACACCTAGACACCTAGACATTAACCCAAATGTCCCTGAAGAAACTCTTAACAGGTCAAGTGTTAAAGGTGTGGTCCAAAGTCCTAAGTCCTTTTTATCCTAAATTCTTATCTATGTAGTGCCATAACCTAAACTGTTTTCTAATATAGTTGAATTAAAAATTCCCTGTCCTTCCCTAACTACACTATCTAACTGCTTTTCTCATTTTTTTCTCTTCATTTTCATTATACTTTATATGAGAATCCCACTGGATGCTGGGATACGCACGTGAATCATCATCAGAGTTGAAACAGAGAGTCATCAGTGATGCTCATTTCAGGGGCTGGGCTAGTCCCTGCTCCATCACTGTGCGATGTGCACAATGACAGCGCGATGTGCACAATGACAGCGCATGCTCTCTCCGCAGTGCTGAGGTTTCTCTTTATTGTTGCTGGGGGCACATTAATGGCTTATCATAAAAAGCATCCAGTGCAATTTTGGAGGTTTTAAAAAAAGTGATCTTTATTAGCTTTTTAGCTATATTAATACAAATTAGAACTATACAAATGAAAGTGGTTTGTCCATCATTTGGGAGATCACACAACAAGCCAGTTTAATGTCAATATTTAACTTGTGCTGAATTACGGTAGTAAAACATGACTACTT
This sequence comes from Dendrobates tinctorius, assembly GCF_039654945.1. Lineage (NCBI taxonomy): Eukaryota > Metazoa > Chordata > Amphibia > Anura > Dendrobatidae > Dendrobates > Dendrobates tinctorius. The sequence goes on from NW_027361716.1 coordinate 13,198,020, forward strand.
TCTTCCAAATGCAGTGCCGCACCGGTCCACAGGTTGGATGTGGAATTGCAGCTAAACTATATTCGCTGGGCTAGTCCCTGCTGTATCACTGTGCAATGTGCACAATGACAGTGCACGCTCTCTCCGCAGAGCTGAGGTATCTCTTTATCGTTGCTGGGGGCAACGATAGGCTTATCCTAAAAAGCATCCTGGTAACTCAGTGCAATTTAGGAGGTGTTAAATAAAGTGATATTTATCACTTTTTTGGCTACATTAATACACATTAGGACCATACAAATGAAAGAGATTTGTCCATCATTTGTGAGGTCAATATTAAACTTGTGCTGAATTACGATAGTAACACATGACTACTTTCTTCCAAATGCAGTGCCGCACCGGTCCACAGGTTGGATGTGGAATTGCAGCTAAACTATATTCGCTGGGCTAGTCCCTGCTGTATCACTGTGCAATGTGCACAATGACAGTGCACGCTCTCTCCGCAGAGCTGAGGTATCTCTTTATCGTTGCTGGGGGCAACGATAGGCTTATCCTAAAAAGCATCCTGGTATCTCAGTGCAATTTAGGAGGTGTTAAATAAAGTGATATTTATCACTTTTTTGGCTACATTAATACACATTAGGACCATACAAATGAAAGAGATTTGTCCATCATTTGTGAGGTCAATATTAAACTTGTGCTGAATTACGATAGTAACACATGACTACTTTCTTCCAAATGCAGTGCCGCAGCGGTCCACAGGTTGGATGTGGAATTGCAGCTAAACTATATTCGCTGGGCTAGTCCCTGCTGTATCACTGTGCAATGTGCACAATGACAGTGCACACTCTCTCTGCAGAGCTGAGGTATCTCTTTATTGTTGCTGGGGGCACATAAATGGCTTATCCTAAAAAGCATCCTGGTAACTCAGTGCAATTTAGGAGGTGTTAAATAAAGTGATATTTATCACTTTTTTGGCTACATTAATACACATTAGGACCATACAAATGAAAGAGATTTGTCCATCATTTGTGAGGTCAATATTAAACTTGTGATGAATTGCGATAGTAACACATGACTACTTTCTTCCAAATGCAGTGCCACACCGGTCCGCAGGTTGGATGTGGAATTGCAGCTAAACTATATTCGCTTCAATATGACTGAGCTGCAATGCCAGACACAAAGCATCAACTGATCTACTTTTTTGGACAACCCCCTTAACAAGGAAACTGTAAAATAATGTGTCAGTTTAAAAAGGTTTTTCTAATGAATATTCATGATGAACTGGGATCATATTCAGCCCATACAGCAATGATGAATATGTTGGCGCCTTATACAAGATAGCAACCATAATTACGTTCATTAGTATTGTTGGTCATTAGCCAATGTTAGGCCATATGTGCTTCGTAATAGGCAGCTGGCTGATGGCATGGCCAACTTTCTTGGCCTTTGCTTATTGACACACAAAAAAAATATACAACCACATTTATGGAGTAAACCATCATCATAGTCATCATTAGTAAAGCATCATGATCATCTTCTGTTTATATCTTTCATCAATGAGCGTTCTCAGAACCTGATGAAACTTAAGAGACAAACTAGGGATGAGCCTTCATGACCCTACACTTGTTGGTGATTTTTTCCTTTGAAATTGGCCAAATATAAGAGAGATTTATGGGGATCCTCAACAATGTAATATGTATATACAGCTTGTCATCTGCTAGTATTAACCCTTTGTTTTGCCAGAGTAAATGGACTCCCCTTCCCCCTATTGAAACGAGATGCCCATTTGGCCGAGCTGAAGTGACATTTTAATGGGTGGTCGTTGAAGATAGCTCTCAGCCAAATAATAAGTTGACTATTTTATTATTTTGGACAGCTTTCGCAGGAATCAATGTTTGAATGTAATGTACCTAATGTAAAAAAACAACACAAACACATTGATTTTTTTTAATTCTACAGAAAAACTTTTTAGTGTTTTTCTATCTTTTACACTTGACATCCACTATGATAGATGATATCAAACAGGGCCACTATAAAAGGGACAAGCCTCACGTTCTTGACCCCTTTTTATGTCTTGTTGCTTTATAAAACGGTTGTCCTAAAACATAATCAGATTATGACTTGCATAATATATATAGGAGGGCCCACATTTTGGGGGAAGGATACATCACGGCACTTATATATTTTTAGACTTGGATGATAATTTGTTTTAGAAATGAGGTATTTATTTAATTGCCATTGTTAAAGGCTCACCTAGTGAAGTAGACTCTTTAAGTTCGTAGGTCTGGGTGAGCAATACAGAGAGGAAACGATGGTGCAGCAGAGCTGGTCAAGATGGATGACATTTGGATCAGCAGCAACCAAGACAGCAGAGTATCAAACACAGCAGACAAAAAAGCAGAGAAGATGGCATCAGATGAAACTGAGCAGATACACACGAGAATGGCAACTGTAAAGAAAACCGGTATCTTCCAGCAAGGATGCAGTTAATCACAGGAATGACAGAGGAGTAAATACATTCTAGTATCTTCCAGTATGGCAATGGTTAATAGCAGGGATGCATGCAAACAGGCTTGTATCAAGAAAATGGTTAAAAGCAGGATAGCAGAACTGGAGACTCATTTGACTAGATGTGTTACCTTGATTACAGAGGCCAAGTGTGAACTGAATAGAGAGCTGTTGTGGGAGTTGTCAATTTTCTTGCTGAGAAGTAGTTGTAGACAACACCTAGTAAACTGGACTGAGCTTGGAAATAATGCTGATTGCAGCATTGAAAACAGAGAGTTGCAGATGAACTGATAGACACCTTGCTAGAGCTAAGTGAAGTGAAGTAAAAGCAATCTCCTAACAAACTTGAGAAAACTGTGGACAATGCTACTTCATACCAAAATACCTGACCTGTTCAAAGCTGGCTCCAGTCCTAAGATGATGAAGCCAGAGAAGTTTGCTGGGTTACTGGAGAAACTCTGTATGGACTCAGGCAAAGGGAGGTGACCATAGGAGAAAGGAGCAGCTATAAACCAACCATTGGGTCTGTTTGGAATTTCTCCTAGTCAGCTATAACTAGCAGTGTCCAGCCTTTTTTTGTGTTACCCTTTTATTAATTATTGCTGGTTGGCAACTACTGATTATGGCATGTTTGCAATTTCTTCATTTGTCAGCAAAAAAACTTGAGATTTACATTATTTAAAGTCAAGACTACATGCAAGATAGGTATTGTTAGACAGGCATTAAATCACGCAACCAGATGGAATAATGTGCTTTCAAGGAGTGACACTAATGCAGTGTTGCATATAGTTAAGACAGATAAATATGGTAATCTGGAAAAATTAAGTTGCCTGCACTGAGTTCTTCTATGAACTGCAAGCATTCATAGCATTGTAAAGCAGATTTACAGTATGAACACCGCTCCAAGTTCTGTGGCTATTAAATGGATATGACATTTTCAAAAATGTTCTTTCTTTCCCAGGTTTGCAAATCAGAAAAGTAAGCAGCACAAGTCCTTTACAGTCAGTGGTACAGGGCCCATGTTCAGGGGGGCGACCACTGCTCAGCCAAATCTCAATATATATGTAGAAAAATGAACATGCCAACAGTTCGGGATTTGCCTCAAGTGTTTTCCTAATTTTTTTCAGATCTAAATAAAAGGTTACATTCATTTCTATAATTTTTAAGCAACAATTCGAGGAAAAAACCCTTCATCAGGCATATGTATTAGAAAGCAGTGGTCACAGCAGTCAGGTGCCAGAGTTGGCATCCCCTACGAGTAGGGACTCAGTGGTCACGGCAGTCAGGTGCCAGAGTTGGCATCCCCTACGAGTAGGGACTCAGCGGTCACGGCAGTCAGGTGCCAGGGTTGGCATCCCCTACGAGTAGGGACTCAGTGGTCACAGCAGTCAGGTGCCAGGGTTGGCATCCCCTACGAGTAGGGACTCAGCGGTCACGGCAGTCAGGTGCCAGGGTTGGCATCCCCTACGAGTAGGGACTCAGTGGTCACGGCAGTCAGGTGCCAGGGTTGGCATCCCCTACGAGTAGGGACTCAGTGGTCACGGCAGTCAGGTGCCAGGGTTGGCATCCCCTACGAGTAGGGACTCAGTGGTCACGGCAGTCAGGTGCCAGGGTTGGCATCCTCTACGAGTAGGGACTCAGTGGTCACGGCAGTCAGGTGCCAGGGTTGGCATCCCCTACGAGTAGGGACTCAGTGGTCACGGCAGTCAGGTGCCAGGGTTGGCATCCCCTACGAGTAGGGACTCAGGGTCACGGCAGTCAGGTGCCAGGGTTGGCATCCCCTACGAGTAGGGACTCAGTGGTCACGGCAGTCAGGTGCCAGGGTTGGCATCCTCTACGAGTAGGGACTCAGTGGTCACGGCAGTCAGGTGCCAGGGTTGGCATCCCCTACGAGTAGGGACTCAGTGGTCACGGCAGTCAGGTGCCAGGGTTGGCATCCCCTACGAGTAGGGACTCAGTGGTCACGGCAGTCAGGTGCCAGGGTTGGCATCCCCTACGAGTAGGGACTCAGGGTCACGGCAGTCAGGTGCCAGGGTTGGCATCCCCTACGAGTAGCTCTGGATAGGAGTAATGTGATGCATTGGGTGTTGCTGTCTCTCTTTGGCTTCGAATAAATGTCTCTAACGCAACAGACTGGCACAAAATCGGAACCGCCACAGATGTGCAGACCTTGTATAGAAAAATATGTGCTTTAGGGCTCACTCACAGGAGCGTTTAACACAGCTGAATGCCATTGGATAGCGCTCACCCCAATCTTATACTGTGGGGCAGTGCAGATCTGCGATTATTTTCTCACGCTGATTCGTCATGAGAAAACAATAGCTGCATGCTGTGAGTAGGTCCAATACTCAGATCAAGCGCACCCATACAAGTCTATGGGTGCATGTGAAACATCGGACTGCACTCTGATGACTTCCGAGTGCAGTCCAATTACCGCGGTCACCAGCAATGGAGGAGATCGAGAAACTACTTTCTCCATGTCCTCTGCCCCTGTGCTGCAATTGTCTCATGCGAAAGAATAGGAGCACAGAGCACTGACACTCGGGTCACGTTCTGACAGAGTTTGAGCCAAGTGTCAGTTGCATAATCAGCCCCGATTCCCTCGCATGAGAGAATCGATGGCCGTGTGACCTCAGGCTAAATGTGCTGGTCCAATTTAGATAACACCCTTCACTATACAGTTACTGGATCTGTTAACTATTGCATGGTCAACTGACGTGTTGGGCTGTTTACGTCAGTGCCGTGGATTGGTAATACAGCCCCGTTTTCACTAATAAGTAGTGATGAGCGAGTATACTTGTTGCTCGGGTTGTCCAGAGCATGCTCGGGTGTCCTCCGAGTATTTGGATGCGATTAGAGATTTAGTGTTTGTCAACACAGCTGCATGATTTGCGGCTGCTAGACAGCCTGAATACATGTGTGGAATTCCTAACAAACAGGCAATCCCCACATGTACTCAGGCTGTCTAGCAGCTGTAGATCATGCAACTGAGACGACACAAATTAAATCTCCGAGCACGCCAAAATACTCGGGGAACACCCGATCATGCTTGGGAAAACCCGAGCAACGAGCATACTCGCTCATCACTACTAACAAGCTGATGTAGGTTTGGGACAATGCCTTTAATCAGACCATAAACATGATATAAATGCTGCTCATTTTTGACAATTTGATGAATATTTAAGGGTAAAGTAAAAGAACTTGGATTTTGGATTTATGATGTTGGATGATCAAAATCAATCGGATATTATCAAAAGATTGGGTTGGTTTTACTGTCTGCTGATGTTTGATTGTCTATGGGCACAAAGATTTGTATTGGCAAAAAGTCTGAGCGACTGGTGTCCGTCATCTGATTGAGATGCCATGTATATTGTCAGCTCCAGACATTAACCCCTTCAGGAGCAGGCGATTTTTTTTTTTTCATTTTTCTGCTATAGTTTTACTTCCCTTTATTCCAAGTGCTAGAATTTCGTATTTTTCCATCGACACAGCTGTACGAGGGCTGGTGTTTTGCAGACGAGCTGTAGTCTTGATATGTAAAGTGACGAAAAACAGGAAATAAAATTCCAACTGGAATTAAATGGGGAAATAAATACAATTCGGCCTTCATTTTTTGGGGGGTTTCGTTTTCACAACATTCTTTGTATGGTAAAAATGACAAAACAATCTGATTCGTCAGGTCAGTATGAAGGTGACGAGATCAAACTTGTGCAGCTTTGATTTTATCTTTGTAAAAATGGCTGCCTAATGACTTGTTTTCTTTGCACAGCGACCTGATGTTTTTTACCTGCAGCTGTTAACATGTTTAATGCCGCTGTCAATGCCACTCGCTCTGCCCATCAGCGCCCCTGTCACATGATCACGGGGTGGCACCGATGGGTAGGCATCACAACCCGGAGTCTAGAGGAGACCCCTGGGGCTGCCATTGCCAATCTGCTATGAGCGTTGCCCAATGGCTGGCATTCATAGCAGATGAGAATTTCTGCTACACATAGGAGCAGGCAAAACATTGTATCTATCCCAAAATGGTATCAATAAAATTGTCAACTCAGCACACAAAAAACAAGCCCTCACCCAGCCCCAGATCCTGAAAAATGGAGACGCTACAGGTCTCGGAAAATAGCAAAATTGGGTTTTTTTTTACAAATTTGGGATTCTTTTTTCACCACTTTACATGTTTGATATATACAAACACGTAATGACCTGGAGAATCATAATGGAAGGTCAGTTTTAGCATTCAGTGAACATGGTAAATGAAAAAAACAATTCTGGAATTGCACTTTTTTGCAATTTCACTGTACTTGGAATTTTTTTTTTTCTGTTTTCCAGTACATGACATGGTAAAACCTATGGTGTCGTTTAAAAGTACAACTCGTCCCACAAAAAACAAACCCTCATATGGCCATATTAACGGAAAAATAAAAAAAATGGCTCGGAAATAAAAGGGGAGCAAAAAACACGAAAACGGAAAATCCTGAGGTGGCAAAGGGGTTAAACAATGCCCACTTTACCTGAAAGGCCCTCTTAAAGGGAATCTGTCAGCAAGTGTTGGCTATGGAATCAAAATCCTGATTCCAGGGATGTATCACTTACTGGACTACGTGCTGTAGTTTGATAGAATGCCTGTTTTCTCTGATTTAGATGTAGCAGTGCTTTAATACTCAGCTCTGTGTAACCCCACCCACAGCACTGATTGGCAGCTTCCTGTGTACACTCTGCATTGACAGCAGGCTGCCATTCAGCGATGGGGTGGGGTTACAAAGATTAGCCTGACTGGTCTATGGGAGAACAGGTAAATCCCCCGGTGGACCCCAGGGCAGTAGTGAAACACTCAGTATTCACCCTCCTCGTGCTCGGCGTTCCCAGTATCACCACCGAGACCCTTTCCCACTAATTATCTTGCAGGGTCTTTGTATTATTTACAATACAATTGGTTGTCCGGGATTATCCTTAGGACAGCTCATCAATATCAGTTTGGTGGGGTCCAGCATCTGACACCCACTCCAGTCAACCGTTACCAGGCTTGACAGCAGCATGTAAGTACAGAATGTGGGGAGCAAGCACAGCACAGGTCTGTACATCGTGTACCTCGTGCCCTATTACAGTAAATGGGAGCTGAGCTGCAATACCCTGGAACAACCACTGCACAATGTACAGCGCTCTGCTGGCTAGCTCCATACCGGTCGAGCTCCAGCTGAGGCGGTGCATACTAACATCAGAGCCACAAGAGACAGTCACAAACTTTTTTGGCCACAGTTTATCTTTCAAAATTCTTCAAGACCTCATGATGGGCTGGTTTTACGTAAGATTCTAGCGAATTCTGCGGTATCATCTTCAGCTAGTGCCCAGACAATGCAGACTAGGCAAACTAAGCTCTGCTGCATATACTACCCAATAACACAAAACCATCCACATAGCACACCTCGCTCTTATAAGTAATTGCTGAACCCCTCACGGACTCCATCCATCTGCCGCCCCCAGACAGTGAGACATTACCGGTAACTCTTATTCATAGATTTCTTACTAGACTACAAGAACCCCCAAATTATCTTTACCACTAATTGGAAAATGTCCTAATAACGTTCCTATGTTATAATAAAGCGTTAAAGCAAAGTGATAAAAAAAGATATTTCACATTTTAATGATTCATTGTGCGAATTAAGAAAAAATCAAAAATGGTCTTATTTTATGTTTTATTTTTTTGCCTAGTATTGGATGTATCATCCGGTAAAAAAGTAGTAGAACTGCTGCACAGTATGTCGCAGGAGACGTGCCGTCCCATACCAGACATATACAATTAGCATTAACTCTACAGTGCTGCCTTTGTATTACGGGAAGGCATAGCGGCACCCTCATGGCAGCCCACGTCACTCCTCTTCATCACATCGTGCCAATCGTTGATTTGATACAAGAAAATAATAATGTTAGAATATCTCACCTTTTCGCAGCATCTCCCGGAAGATTTCGACTGTATCTGAAGGGCCGATAAAACTCCTTGAACGTAAGTCATAACTCCTGCTGGGTTAAGCCTCTGCCCTTGGGAGTCATGCGAGGCTTTGTAAGGATGCAGTTCTGCAAGCGCTTGCCAAGCACGGGGAACTCTACACAAAAGAAAATACAATCAATATGAAATAAAATTAATTTTTTTTTCAAGGTTAAAATCCGCATCTTAGCATGCAAAGAGGAGCGATGTGTCATTTCAATAGTAGATGACCTGTGAGATGTATCAGGAAACCAGAGCGCTCCGGTAATTGTGACCGTCATCGAACGAGCCATTTACATTGAGATACCCCCTATGTCAGGCTCTCGAGCAGTGTGAACACACCTGAATAGTTCGGAAGAGTCTCTAACTAACTGAACACAGTGTCATGTTGTGCACTGATTGCCTTATCTTCTAATTTATCACAGATGAGTTGGAACAAACCCTGCTGAAATGTACTTGCATTGTCCTCAAAGCAGAGTAGTCCCTGCTCCCTTCCCAAGAGCAGTTAGAAAAAAATGAACCTGAAATTGGAAGAAGACAGGAAATTGTGCATTCAGGTAGAGCCCGAAACCCAGTTACCTTTCAACGAGCCCAATATAATTATGGATAAAGAGGATGCTTTCCACTATAGAAAGTTATCCATGAAAATTATCCATGAAATACCAAAATTTATAAGCTTGTCTTACATTTTTGGACTCTTAACCTGCGTCCTCTTAAACCTCTTTCAATACGAATGCTCTATTACAATACGCCCAAAATATATAATATTGTTTGTGAACCACACAATCCGCTCAGAGAACAGCAAGATGGGTCACACGGACAGTTGCGATTGCTCCAAAAATGGGAAGTTGCGTTTTTGCCCCACACGGAAAAAAGTGCAGAATTGTACAATACCGGCAAAGTAAATGCAGATTTCTGAAATCTCCTGCAAATCCAGATTTGATGCATCAAAGAGTTTTTTGAGCAATTCTTTTAGGATTTTTGATAATGAAATGGGGGGAAAAAACACAAGTTGAAACGAATAAAAAACGCACTTAAAGGCAAGAAAAAAACAAACGTTTTGCGCAACATTTTTCTTGCCAACACTCTGAGTATATACTGTAGACTTCTCTGCTGCAGAAACCAGTATGTTCCCACAGTCAAAAAATTTGCTTCTATTTGGAAAAAATAACATTATTTGAACCAAAAACGTGCCACTTAAAATGACAATAAAATGTGTCAAGCTCTGCATGTGAATTCAGCCTATGGGGTCTTTATAAGGGTCATTGTGTTACACTAGTGTAGGATGAACTTTTTACAGTCAGATTAGCGAACCCTACAATCCAGATGAAGAAATATCCATTTTATATTTTCAGATCACAATAGCGACCTACATGGCACGAAGGCTGGAGGAGTCACAAACCTGAAACTCAGACTATGTTTGAACGTATTATAGTGAAGTAAATCGATAAAATCATATGACCTTCTGGGAACGTGCAGGGTTGCCAGACTTCTGCAACAATAATATTCTGTAATCTGTATAAGACAAATTAAAACAAATTACTATAGTCTTAGAAAAACACAGGCACTGGTACACCAATACATTCTTCTGGATTTATTACTTTTTTTATCTTTTATTTTTTTTTATTTAATATTTCTTTGAAAATTACAAAGACCAGAAGACCATATAGAATTTAGCATGTGTGATATTTTTATAAGTCCTTAAGTTAATTCACCTAATTAATTTTGCCAAGGTGGTCGTCTCCCATCATGTTCAGATCTAGATGTTAAATACACCTTTGATGATACTTGTATATACATTGCAACACTAGCAGTGCTGGTGGTCACCGAAGGTGGCCGAAAACTCAAAGCACCAGTTGTCCAAATCTTTGACTGACAGCTATTCTACTAAAATGCCCCATGAAGAAGCATGTTTGGCTAATAATTTATGGTTTTTATTGGGAGAGTCTTAGAAGCATGCACCAAAGGGGTCTCTCCCAGTGGTTACGACCTCCCTCAGAGAGAAAACTTGGACATGTTGGCACACTTGCTCCATCGTCATACACATTTTAGTTGATATTGACTGTTAAAGTCAATCAAAGCAGCCATACTGCCGTTAATGTGCAATGTTAGAATACGCTGGGATAGAATTAGCCGATATATTTTGCCTGAAGTGATTGTCATTATAGAAGGAAAAGTGATTTTCGTACAAAAGAAGAATTATTCATGAAACACTTTGGCTGTGTGATCCCAGTACTAGGGACTATTAAACAAAAATTTTAAATCCAGCCTACCACTTTCCAGATTATGACCAAGTACAGCAGAAAGGAGTGCGGTGGATCCCGAGTGCTACAATCGACAAAGTATATTACTGGATGGTAAGTATAGAAAAATTCAAATTTACTGCAACGTGTTTCAGAGCAGAACCTAAACTTTGCTCAGGTGTCCTCAGAATGTGCCTGAGGAAGGAGTAGGTTCTACTCCAATATGCGTTGCAATAAATTGAAAGTTTTTCATACTTACTACCTAGATTAACCTTTTTTCAGCGGCAACACCCAGGAACCACCAGTAGTCAATAGGTGACTCTAGTAGTGACCTACAATCCAAATCTGGAGGTGCTAAGGGGAGCTGCACAAAAATTACAAGCTTTACTACAAAAAGATGCCTGACTGCAATCCATTTTTCCAGACCCCCCACTACTGTGGTTTAAGCAACCCCCAGATCTAAGAAGCATCATTGTCAGAAGCTCCCTGTCCTCTCCAACAGCTGCAGGAACCTTTCCTTGCAACCAGAAAAAATGTAAAACGTGTCCATTTATAATGACCACAGACAAGATAAAGATCCCCAACTCACATCAGGACTACAAGATCCCAGGTACTTTCACCTGCATCACATCTAATATGGTGTACTTAATTATTTGTACTAAATGTCCTACTGGGGGTCGGTATGTGGGGGAGACCGGACAAAAACTGAGAACAATTATGAATTCTCATCGCCACACAATAAGAGAAAAAAGAATGGATCTAGCTGTGGCAAAACATTTTTGTATGCCTGATCACAGCACCATGGACATGAAATTACTTGTTTTAAAAGGTAACTTCAAATCTCAGAGAGACAGGAGGGTCTGGGAGTATACATATATGACAACCTTTGACACACTCAGTGCAGGAATGAATGTGTAGCATGGATTTATGTCTTTTTACATCAATTAAGGAATTTGCTCTTCAAACCTTCTGGGGTCATCACAACACAGTACCAGACCCCAATCAGAGGACAATTAAACATCCAGACTCCTTATCTATAATCTGTTCCAATATTTATGTTCATCCCTCTCCCATATTGATAATTCTGCTTCACGCCACTTGTCTTATCTATTGCGTTATTTCTGTGCTGTTTTTTGTATAAATATGTGATTCTTCAGATGTTGTATTAGTCAATGCCTGATGAAGAGACCTGAGTAGTCTCGAAAGCTTGCAATTTGTTACCGTCTTTTCAGTTAGCAATTAAAAGGTATCAACCACTGATGACTCTAAATTCTAAATATTTTTCTAACTACTGGCTAACATGGTACAAAGATATATATCTTTCCTGTATCAGGATCCACCACACTCTTCTCTCCTTTACTTGTTATGTCCACTCTTCATTTGGTGTGAGTACAGTGGCCAGATCAGCAACCAACGATTGAATTACACACCACTCTTTACCTAGTTTTGCCACAAACAACCTGATCAGGTGGGCGACCAATCCTCCAGCTCACCCTCATCAGTTGTCCACAGTGTTAAGGCCCCGTCACACATAGCGACTCACTAGCGATCCCGACAACGATATCAACGTGTCAGGATCACTGGTGAGTCGCTACATGACCACTGGTGAGCTGTCAAACAGACAGCTTCACCAGCGATCAACACCAGCGACGCCGAGAGTGTGGCGTCGTTGTGTCCTTTAGTTACCAGCGCGCTGATGCAGGGTGCTGGTAACTAAGGTACACATCGGTTATCTAAGGGATGTGCATCACTTAGAAACCCGATGTGTACCTTAGCTACCAGCTCCCAGCATCAGCGCGCTGGTAACTATCATACACATTGGGTATCTAAGGGACGCACGTCCCTTTTAGATACCCGATGTGTACGTTAGTTACCAGCTGATCGCTGGTCTCCCGCCTGTCACACGCAGTGATGCGTGCTGGTCAGCGGGAGACCAGCGATCAAAGAAATGTCCAGGGCTTTCCAAGAGCAATCAGCGATACCGGCAGGGAGGCCGGTCGCTGATCGTTGTCACACAGCGATCTCGCTGGGGAGATCGCTGTTGTGTCACAACTTGTGACTCAGCAGCGATCTCACTAGCGAGATCGCTGTGTGTGACGGGCCCTTACACAGGAAGCGCCTCTAGATTTCTAGATCATGACCATGTGTCATTGAGATAAATCAATCATGGATTGTGAAATTCCACCTGACAAACATTTGTTACAGTTGAAATTCTCCCTTTTTAGCAACCCTAGTCTAATGTGTACGGACACCTTAAGATAGTCGTATATTGCTGGATATTTTACTGAAGCTCACCATAAGAGAGATAGCAGCAGTTCTTGGATCCTCCTGTCAAAATCCTGTTTTATTCTAATTGTCTCCGACTGTAATGAAATGTTGAATATTGAGTAAACAGAACTCTAATCTGTGAGCAATGTTCTGTTTTACAAGTTAATAACCCACCATCTGTCTTTGTATTTTTGTCTCCCATGTTTTGTATACTGATTGACAAGCAAACTTAGCCGCAAAAAAAACAACTGGTTTTGAACCCTGTCCAGAAGGTGGGAATGGTGCGGAGCATTGAGCTCCATACAACATGTGATTCTGATCAATAGATTTCTAATTCAAAAGATAATAGTACAACATTGTGCCATTTTTTTGTATTCCACCGTAATCCAACATCTGCTGTGTATTTTTGTTTACATGCTGCCTGTCAAACGTTATTGTCCCTTAGGTGCCTACAAGAGGAGCTTTAGCAGTCATTTCCTTAAATACTGATGCCTATCTAAATTTGGATTTTCCACCATTGAGCAGACTGACAAGTACACAGTCGCCGTATTTAAAGCAATCTTTCACAGCTGTTTTCCTTCTCCGACGATTCTATTAAATTGACGATGTGCGCCTGTGGGGTTTGCAGTGTTACAAGGCCTCCAAACAAAAGGTTAATTCACTCGTTGCCTTGCAATCAAACATTCAATAATTTGATCGCAGGAATGATTTGTGACAATTGCTGCAAATGTGTCAAATTCGGAATTTTTGTTCAAATTTTAAATTATTATTTTTTTCTTGCATTTAATTTTTTTTTTTGTTAATTTGACGGAAGCCTCACATTCAATTACATCAATGTAGGAAAAAAAAATACAAAATGTTCAGCGTGACTCATTCCTGCCTTTAAACTGTGCATTAAATATGCTTGATGATCTTATGCTTGAGCAAGTGGACCAAAATGGTGTGAAGTGTTAATGCTGTGCTGCTTTGCCTCCCGGCTGGTGATTGATCATTTGTAACTATATCTACGCCTTGTTCCATGAAATCAAGTTTGCCGTAATGGGTTCATCAGATTTTTGGGTTAAATTGAGAGTGAAGAGGTACTGTGTAAAGAAATAAGAGTTGCCATGTACGGGGTTGGCCTTGAAGCAGCATGGAATCTAAAGGCGATATTCAAAACCACTTCACTCATCACACGCTTCCTGATTCTGAATGGGGTCCACTTGCGGGGGATATTTGGGAGTTTTCCAATACACTTTAACTCTGTTGCGCTTCCACCAATGAGGCCATCTCTTTGGAGTTAACAGGCGAGCATAACAGGTCAATGTATAGGACTATGTTAATTAAATAGCTCGGCGCAGGAAATGACATACTTGAAAAGAGCTCTTGTTTTTTGGCCGACGGTGAGAAATGCAGCTACATAAATCCCGAATTCGCCACAAATCTCAAACCCAATACCCTATATTTTCCCGAGATTACAAATCCGATATTTTTCTTTAATTCCTAGCCTTTTGATAAAGTGAAGTAGCAGCTGCAATTTAGTGACCCTTATATTTTTTGTCTGGCGTTGTGTGCAGCATTTAAAGGTCTCCTCTTCACAGTTCAGGCTCTTCGCAACAAAGGACAGGGATGATTTGCTTACATTGTTATGTTAAGCACCTAAAATACTTTTTGAAGAAATCACCCCGAGCAGAGGAATTGCAATGTAATTCTGTGTAATGTGGTGTAAATGAACACACATGAACTTTTGTTGTGCTGAGTAAATGGAGAAGGAGAGAAAGTGCGGCCACACTTACAGCTGTCTCGATTCACTACACATCATTGTCATCTCCTAATGAGTGAGCATGCTACTCTCTCCTAGACGACTCCGGCACGCGGGAGGGGTTCATATGCTAAATGGGGAGTAGAAAGAAAAAACTCATTCATGTCAATAGCAACAAGCTATCAATCATTTCAATAAGAAAAAAAAAATTACAACTCGTGTATATTATTTTATTGCATATTATAATTATTTGAAAGAATCACAGGGGCCAGAACTTTGTTTCCAATGAAGGTTTAATTCATAAGTATGCATAAAATCTTGGGAATCGGCATATCGCAATTGTGCACACCCATTGACTTAATCGGTTAAGGCTCCTAGGAGTGAGAGTGGGGTGTGCCAATATCTGAAGAAGCAGACCAATGAACTTTGACCCCTAATTTAGTACTTTAAGGAATTATAATTAAACTGTATTCCTACATCAACCAATAAACATATGTCAAAGTATTAATTTCAGTCATAGCTTCATCTATACAAAAGCGTAATAGAATGTAAAAATATTATTATATAATGGTTTATAGAAAGTACTGAATCTCTTTGTAGAGAACAACTTGGTAGAATGCATTGAGGGCAACAAGAGAAGATGCTACAATATGAATGTGATGTTATTTATTTTCATTCACGCACATAACCCATATAGCTCCAGTTACAAGATGTAAGCTATGAGATATGTGTGTGTGTGTATGTATATATATTGTGTGTGTGTATATATATATATATATATTTATAAGCTGCCGGGAAGAAGCACTACAGTAAGCGCTGTTCCCGGTGGCTGGTGCTGACCGCTGCTGACATTCTGCTCTCCTGCTTTGCCTGCAGGAGAGCAGAATGAATGAAAACCCGACATGGGGTGCACCTCATTTTCATAACCAACCAGACGAAACTTACAGCTGGGGGCTGCATCCCTCAGCTGTCAGCTTCAGCCAGGTTGGTTGTGAAGAATAGAGGGGTCCCCACGCTGTTTTTTTAATTATTTAAATAAATAATTTTAAAAGCCGGCGTGGGCTCCCCCTATTTTTGACAACGAATATGACTAAAGCCAACAGCTGAGGGCTGATATTCTCAAGCTGGTAAGGGGCCATTGATCTTGGCCACCCCAGCCTAAAAACAGCAGCCCCCAGCTGCCCAGAAAAGGTGCATCTATTAGATGCGCCTAATATGGAGTTTTGCCCATTTCTTCCCACTTGCCCTGCAGCAGTGGCAAGTGGGGTAATAAGTGGTTAATTGCACCTTTCGATTATAAGGTGCCATTAAACCCAGATTAGTAATGGAGAGGTGTCAATAAGACACCGATCCATTACTAATCCTACAGTAAAGAATGAGTTAAATAAACACAATCACACAATAAGAATAAATTATTTCAATGAAAAAATACAACACACACATTTTAATTATCTTTATTATACTGGTAATTCCATTACGAAGCCATCGATCTTCTGAAAAAAAGGTGAACATAATAAAACAAATCTATACATTACCTGTCCGGCGCTCAGTCACGTCCCACGGCGTAAATCCATCTCAGGGGTTAATATATTTACAGTTGGAACGCTGCTGACTGTAAATGACTGGGGAATGAATGGGAGCAGCTGGCGCATGCTCAGTAACTAGCGGTGATGTCACCGCTCATCACTGAATCTGGCTCTGCTCCATTCATTCCCCAGTCTGTTACAGTCGGGAGCGGCTGTGTCCATTTTAAAGCGGACGTGTCTCCGTGCTTTGCATACGGACACACGGCCCGTGAAAACCCGCTGACATCTGCATAGACCCATTCATTTGAATGGGTCTACGTGTTTCAGTGTCTCCGGTACGTGAGAAAGCGGTCACGACATGTACCGGAGACACTGACGTGTGAAACCGGCCTAATAGGCACTGTATTGCAGTGAGTTATATCAGCAATCATTTCAAAGAATTAAAAACCATGAATGAAAATAATAAGAAATGGAATAAAAAGTTTTTAAAAAAGATATGCATATTTTCTACTTGCAAATTCCTTAAAAGGAATTTGTCACCAGGAATTTCTGCTTCATAATCTGAGAGCAACATGATGTAGCTCAGTGCCAAGAATGCTGAGCTCAGTATAACCCCACCTACACCATCAATAAGCAGCTTTCTGTGTAGATTGTACATTGACAGAAAGCTGCTAATGAGTGGTGTGAGTAGCTTGACTAGGAGGCATGAGACACCTAGTCCTGTAGTGATAATCTACTGCTGATATAACACAGATTTTATTGAAACAACAAAACATGCAGCTTAGTAAATGACATATCTCTGGAATCAGGGTCTCAGACGCTCTCAATTAAATAGCTAAAGGTGGAGTCACACATAGCGACTTACCAGCGATCCCGACAACGATATCAACGTGTCAGGATCGCTGGTAAGTCGCTATGTGATCGCTGGTGAGCTGTCAAACAGACAGCTTCACCAGCGATCAGCACAGCAACGCCGCGCGCGGCATCGCTGTGTTCGTTAGCGCTGATGCCATATTCATGTCAAAAATAGAATTAAAATAAAAAATATTGTTATTCTCACCTTCCGACGTCCCACGCAGCATTCCCGCCTCTCTCCACGCTCCGGTCCCAGTAATCCTTTGTGTGAATGACAGCGATGACGTCCATTCTCACGGGATCGCGAAGTCTCGTGATCATTCTTGCAAAGCATTACCGGGACCGGAGCGTGGAGAGAGGCGGGAATGCTGCGCGGGACGCCGGAAGGTGAGAATAATAACAATATTTTTTATTTTTTTATTATTTTACAGCTGATCGCTGGTCTCCCGCCTGTCACACGCTGCGATGCGTGCTGGCCAGCGGGAGATCAGTGACAAAAAAAATGTCCAGAGGTTTCTTGCAGCGATCAGCGATACCAGCAGGGGGGCCGGTCACTGATCGCTGTCACACACAGCGATCTCACTGGTGAGATCGCTGTTGTGTCACAAAAGTTGTGACTCAGCAGCGATCTCGCTAGCGAGATTGCTATGTGTGACGGGGCCCTAAAACCTTCCGACAGATTCCCTTTCAAACAGCCAGTAGAGTCATGAGAAAAGCTAAGTACACCTACTTCTATGGTTTTATGTATCAGTACAATTGGATCTTAACCCCTTAATAACTGCCGATACGCCTTTTAACGGTGGCAGTTAAGGGTACTTATTCCTCAGCACCCTTTTTTATTGGCACTGAGAAATAAGGGTATAGCTATCCCCAGCGTTGGAAAATCTCTGAGGTCTCAGCAACTGGGGGTAGCTGATACTCTGGAGAACATATTCCGGGTTGGTTTTATGGTGCCCTGTCACTGTTATTCACCGAACACAGGCGATAACATAACAAAAAGTCAGATTTAAAATGAATTTGTCTCTCCTCTGATAGGATGTAACATATCAGAGAAGAGAGGAATGAGGTCCCCCGAGCCTACCCTGTCCCTCCTGCTCCATCCCTATCACAGTAATTAAAAGTAAAACATTAGTAAATCAAATCCCAACTTGTCACTCCCTTAGCTAGATAAAAATTATAAAATAAGATAATAATTTTTTCCATTCTTTGTAGTTGGGGCTAGGATTGTGCTAGGGTTAGGGTTGGAGTCAGATATGGTTTTTTCAAAAGTAAAAAAGAACAAATGGCAATACGATGGTTAGTGTTGAGCGCTAGTGCTCGCTACTCGAGTTTGCATCGGGTGCTCAGGTATGCACCGAGTATCGAAGATCCCCCTCATTTTTTGGGGGGGTGTCTAACAGCCACAAAGCATGCGGAGCAGGGAAGGAAGCATGTCACTCAAACACCTATGATATTTGGTGCATATTTGAGCACCCGATGTAAACTGGAGTAGCGAGCACTTGCGCTCAACACTAATGACTACGTATTCATTATGACAATCTAATGTTATCAATTCTGTGTCATACCTGTGGGATCCTAATGCTCACTATACACATGAATAAAATATAAGAAGGGTCTAGTTTCCAAAATGGGGTCAGTTGTGTGGGGTTTCCAATGTTTAGGCACATCAGGGGCTCTCCAAACCCGACATGGAGTCCCCTCTCGATTCCCGACAATTTTACGCTCAAAAAGTCAAATGTTGCTCCTTCCTGTCTGAGCCATGCGATGCACCCAAACAGTGGATTTCCCCCACATAGGAGTGCAAATAAAAGTTTGGGTCTAAAATAAATTTTTTGTGAAAAAAGTAAAATGTTCATTTTTTCCTTCCACGTTGCTTCAGTTTCTGTGAAGCAACTGAAGGGTTAATAAACTTCTTGAATGTGGTTTTGAGCACCTTGAGGGGTGCAGTGTTTAGAATGGTGTCACTTTTGGGTATTTTCTGTCATATTGACCCCTCAAAGTGACTTCACATGTGATGTGGTCCCTAAAAAAATAGTTTTGCAAATTTTCCTGAAAAATTGAGAAATTGCTGGTCAATTTTTAACCCTTATAACTTCCTAACAAAAAAACATTGTTTCTAAAATTGTGCTGATGTAAAGTAGACATGTGGGAAATGTTACTTATTAACTATTTTGGGTGACATTTCTATGTGACTTAAGGGCACAAATATTAAAAGTTTTGCCAAATTTCATTTTTTTCATAAATAAAAGCAAGTCATATTGAAGAATTTTTACCACTAGCATGAAGTACAATATGTCACGAAAAAGCATTCTCAGAATCACCGAGATCCATGGAAGCGTTCCAGAGTTATTACCTCATAAAGGGACAGTGGTCAGAATTGTAAAATTTGGCCTGGGGTTATTTCAGTTTTTGAATTTCCGTTTTTCACTCCCCTTCGTCCCAGAGCCATTACTTTTTTATATTTCCATCAATATGGCCATGTGAGGGCTTGTTTTTATGGGAAAAGGTGTGCTTTTCAACAACACCATTGGTTTTAACATATTGTGTACTGGAAAACTGTAAAAAAAAATTCCAAGTGCGGTGAAATTCCAAAAATAGTGCAATTTCTCAGTTTTTTTTTACCATGTTCACTAAATGCTAAAACTGACCTGCCATTATGATTCTCAATGTTATTATGAGTTCATAGACTCTAAACATGTCTAGTCTCTTTTTTATTTAAGTGGTGAAAAAAAATCCCAAATTTGTTAAAAAAAGGTGCCATTTTCTGAGACCTGTAGCATCTCCATTTTTCGCGATCTGGGGTTGGGTGAGAGCTTTTTTTTTTGCGTGCCAAGCTGATGTTTTCAATGATACTATTTTGGTGTAGGTACATTCTTTTGATCACCCGTTATTGCATTTTATTGCAATGTAGCGGTGACCAAAAAAGCATAATTCTGATGTTTTTAATTTTTTTCTTATTATGCTGTTTAGCAATCGGGTTAGTTTTTTTTTTATATTGGTAGATCAGGCGATTCTGAATGCGGCAATACCAATTATGTGTATATTTGATTTTTTATTTTGATTGGGGCGCAAGGGGGGTGATTTGAACTTTTATATTTTTTTATTTTTTTAATATTTTTACTTTTTTTTAACTTTTTGCATGCTTGCATGGGAGAATAGAAGATGCAATACTTTGATCGCTTCTGCTACACACAGGCGATGAACAGATCACCTGTGTGTAGCAGAAATGCTCACTTGCTATAAGCGCTGACCACGGGATGGCGCTCATAGCAATCTGGAAATAACAACCACAGAGGTCTGCTGCAGACCTCTGGTTGTCAAGTCGACCCATCGGTAACCCACAATCATGTGACGGTGTCACCCATGGGTGGGATTAGCAGCACGCTTCCAGTAAGTGAGAGTTAAATGAGTCTGTCAGAGATTTAACTAGTTAACAGCCACGGGTGGATTGCAATTCCATCCACAACTGTTGCGGGCACATCAGCTGTATAGAACAGCTTTCACGTGCATGGAAATGGGCAGGCTCAGCGCTGGAGCCTGCACCAAACAGGGGGGAGCCCAACATGGGCATACTATTACACCCAACGTCGGAAAGGGATTAAGATCAAAATTGGCTCGGTCACTATGGGGTTAA
Source organism: Dendrobates tinctorius (assembly GCF_039654945.1). Lineage (NCBI taxonomy): Eukaryota > Metazoa > Chordata > Amphibia > Anura > Dendrobatidae > Dendrobates > Dendrobates tinctorius. Next base: position 13,218,757 of record NW_027361716.1, read on the forward strand.
AATTAGGTAAAAAATAACCTCAGATGAACAACAAAACATGATGACAAATTACATTCGGTCATTGATTATTTTGCCAAAATGAGGCCAAAGCGAAATAGCAGTGTGTGAAAAATTAGAGGGGTACCCCCAAGTTTATGTTTATGTACATTATAATTTTGCTCCCTTTATCCTCTATCACCTCTGTTCCACTGTCTATTGCTGGCAGCAAAAAAGGTTGACCAAGAATCCACCATTAAGTGAGTTACGACCATCCAGCAGGACATTATATAACTTACAGTGGGGCAAAAAAGTATTTAGTCAGTCAGCAATAGTGCAAGTTCCACCACTTAAAAAGATGAGAGGCATCTGTAATTTACATCATAGGTAGACCTCAACTATGGGAGACAAACTGAGAAAAAAAAATCCAGAAAATCACATTGTCTGTTTTTTTTCATTTTATTTGCATATTATGGTGGAAAATAAGTATTTGGTCAGAAACAAAATTTCATCTCAATACTTTGTGATATATCCTTTGTTGGCAATGACAGAGGTCAAACGTTTTCTGTAAGTGTTCACAAGGTTGCCACACACTGTTGTTGGTATGTTGGCCCATTTCTCCATGCAGATCTCCTCTAGAGCAGTGATGTTTTTGGCTTTTCGCTTGACAACACGGACTTTCAACTCCCTCCAAAGGTTTTCTATAGGGTTGAGATCTGGAGACTGGCTAGGCCACTCCAGGACCTTGAAATGCTTCTTACGAAGCCACTCCTTCGTTGCCCTGGCGGTGTGCTTTGGATCATTGTCATGTTGAAAGACCCAGCCACGTTTCATATTCAATGCCCTTGCTGATGGAAGGAGGTTTGCACTCAAAATCTCACGATACATGGCCCCATTCATTCTTTCATGTACCCGGATCAGTCGTCCTGGCCCCTTTGCAGAGAAACAGCCCCAAAGCATGATGTTTCCACCACCATGCTTTACAGTAGGTATGGTGTTTGATGGATGCAACTCAGTATTCTTTTTCCTCCAAACACGACAAGTTGTGTTTCTACCAAACAGTTCCAGTTTGGTTTCATCAGACCATAGGACATTCTCCCAAAACTCCTCTGGATCATCCAAATGCTCTCTAGCAAACTTCAGACGGGCCCGGACATGTACAGGCTTAAGCAGTGGGACACGTCTGGCACTGCAGGATCTGAGTCCATGGTGGCGTAGTGTGTTACTTATGGTAGGCCTTGTTACATTGGTCCCAGCTCTCAGCAGTTCATTCACTAGGTCCCCCCGCATGGTTCTGGGATTTTTGCTCACCGTTCTTGTGATCATTCTGACCCCACGGGGTGGGATTTTGCGTGGAGCACCAGATCGAGGGAGATTATCAGTGGTCTTGTATGTCTTCCATTTTCTAATTATTGCTCCCACAGTTGATTTCTTCACTGACCGCTTTGACCGCTCTTTGGTCTTCACCATAGTGGAGTTTGGAGTCAGACTGTTTGAGGGTGTGCACAGGTGTCTTTTTATACTGATAACAAGTTTAAACAGGTGCCATTACTACAGGTAATGAGTGGAGGAAAAAGGAGACTCTTAAAGAAGAAGTTACAGGTCTGTGAGAGCCAGACATCTTGATTGCTTTTTTCTGACCAAATACTTATTTTCCACCATAATATGCAAATAAAATGAAAAAAAAACAGACAATGTGATTTTCTGGATTTTTTTTTCTCAGTTTGTCTCCCATAGTTGAGGTCTACCTATGATGTAAATTACAGACGCCTCTCATCTTTTTAAGTGGTGGAACTTGCACTATTGCTGACTGACTAAATACTTTTTTGCCCCACTGTATATCCATCTTTTTTAGCTCCTATGACCACAGACCACATAAAAATTGAATGTACAGAAAAGCAAAAAGCCTATAAAACAAAAACGGGGCAAATTTTTTAAAGAATCCAAATTGCAAAACCACCACATGTGAGCATACTTTAATCAGTTAGCAACAACCAGCGTACGACTGTAACCCTGCTATGTGTAGCACAACGATCAGATAATCGCAGCTTCCAGTCTCCTATGGAGACTATGGAAGCTAGTAAAAAGTAGAAATAAAATGTTTTTAAAAATGTAAAAAATCTAAAAGTTCAAATCACCCCCATTTTACCTATTCAAAATAAAACAAGAAAAAATATAAAAGATCCATATACAGTATTTGGTATCTCTGCATTCAGAAACACCCGATCTATCAAAATATAGACTAAAATAATCCAATCAGTAAATGACGTAATGAGAAAAAAAATCTGCCAGAATTACATTTTTTTGGTCAACACAACATTGTAATAAAATGCAACACTACACCATCAAAAGACCTTATGTACCCCAAAAGGATATCAATAAAAACAAGAGCTCAAAGCACCACCTTCACCCAGCCCCAGATCCCAAAAATTGGACATGCCTATGGGTCTTGAAAAATGGCGACATTTAAAAAAAAAATTTAAAAACCTTGAATTTTTTTTTTCACCACTTAAATAAAAAAAACTATCCATTTTTGGTATCTATGAACTTGTAATGACCTGGAGAATCATAATGGCAGGTCAGTTTTAGAATTTAGTGAACATGGTAAATAAAAAAACAATTGTGGAATTGCACTTTTTTTTGCAACGTCACAACACTTGGATTTTTTTTCCCGTTTTATAGTACACTGCAAAAAACGAGCCCTAACACAGCCATATTGATGGAAAAATAAAAAAGCTACGGCTCTGAGAAGAAGGGGAGCAAAAAATGAAGATGCAAAGATGGAAAATCCCAGGGTCATAAACTGGTTAAAAAATATTCTAACAAATAAAAAAAACATAAATTCGAATCACACTACTTTTCCCCCATTTAAAATAAGGATCTTAAAAAAATAAAAAAACATGCACATATGTGGTTCAGGAATAAAAGTCCAATCTCACAAAATATAAAATTAATTAACTTGATTGGTTAAAGGCAAAAAAAATCAAAATGACAGAATTGTGGGGGTTTTTTGGTTGTCACAGTGCCTCAAAAAATGCAATAAGAAGCAATCAAAATACCGTAATGTATTCTAAAACAAGCCCCCACATAGCTCCATTAAAAGCAAAATTAAAACATTACAGGTCTTAAAAAATGGTGACAAAAGCAAATCAATTTTCTTTATGAATTTCAGATTTTTTTTTTCATCATTTAAATAAAAGAAAACCATGCGAGTTTGGCATCTACATAATTGTACTGACCTAGAGAATCACATTTCCAGGTTATTTTACTGCACAATCAACGCCATAAAAACAAAACCCTAAAAAATTGTGGAATTTAATTTTTTTTCAATTTCACTTCACTTGGATTTTTTTCTTTAACATTTTTCAATACAATATATGGTAATATGAATTCTGTAATTCAAAGGTACAGCTATCTCATCCCGCAATAAAACAGCCCTCATACTGTAATGTGGGTGCAATATGAAAAGTTATGGCTCCTGTTAGAAAGAGCGGAAAAAACTAAAGCACAAAAAACTAAAAATTGCTCAGTCCTTAAGAGGTTAAATGGGAGAAAAGCAGCTGAGCAGTTTGGGGCCTCCATCGCTGACCTTGTCTGATGACTGTACATTGAACTTATGATAGTCGTCCAACACCTATTCTTTCCTGACACCTCAATAAATGACTTGACTGAGCCAAGTGTGAGTGTGTTCTCAATAGGGAGAGGGGAATAAGCTGATGCCAGACACTTCTGGTAGTGGTGCACCTTCCTTAACCCCTTCCTGACATATGGCGTCCAGTTACATCATTTGGTGATGAGTCCTTGAATTGTACGGTTTTGGTCCTTTTTTTTCTCTCTTGTTTTCTCTGTGGAGCCTAAAAAAATGTAAAAATCTGCAGATACTTTTTTTAAGTGCAAAATCAAAACTTTTCTGTACTATAAAAAAACACATTAAAAATGAGGTTTCACATCTGCACCAAAAACGCAGCGAATAAAGGGAAGAAGCATAAAAAACGCAGCAGTAATGCAATAACCAGAGAAGATTGTTATTGTGTAGTTTGGTGCGGACACCTGCAGAAAACAAAAAGCACAGTATTTCTGCAATGTGTGAACACGACCTTACAGACATTAAAAAGCCAGATGTCATATAGTGAAGCTACATAAAGATGAAAACGTGCTGGCTATGACTGTTAAAGAGGTTGTCCTCTACAATAAATAATGCCGCCATTGATTTAAACAGTGTAAAGAAGTATTTTTTTAAATACCTCTTGTTGCCATTCTTGCCTGCGAGTGGCGCTATTGCTGACCGCTCACTCAGCATCACACAACCCTGGCTGCAGCCTGCTCTGACATTCGCTGATGTCATGTCAAGTTCCGGGAACCCTGAGGTGTGACCCAGTGGCACGCACTCCCCTGATTGACTGAGCTGTGAGCGGCGTTTCACCATGCAAAAATATTTCTTTCCACTGTTTTATATCGATGGGGGCATAATTTATTGTAATGGGCAACCTCTTTAATGAATGATCAAAAAATAAATCTACAGGTCCCAACTAGAGATGAGCAGAATGCACAGATGACGTTGCAGCAGCCATGGCTAATCAGAAGTCGCACCGGAGACGCTGGAAGGTAAGAGATTTGTGGGCCTCCCTCCATCCAACAGGTACCACTGACCTGGATCCTGGACCAGAGTCCCATGAATCGATCAGCTCATTTCTAGTCCCAACTGTACCAGATATAGCAGACAGTCCTGGATTTGGATCTACGCCCTGCAGTCTCAGATGTCTGCTGAATGTCCCTCACTGCCACCACCCCTCTGACATCTCATCCTGCAAGGGTAGAAAAAAATTGTAAATGGACGTGAATTGGGGTGTTGGCAGGAGCGTGGCCAAAATTTTCAGCAGTTTGCTAGACATAATTTGTCCCTCTTTCTGTTCTTGAAAAGTTGGCACTTATACCAAGGCAGTACTATTGCACTTTCCCTCTTTATCTAGCACTAGCTGAAGAGCCCAGCGCTGCCCGGGCATTGTAACTAACTACGGTTAGTTATAGCAAATTATAATGATTATATCTATATATATAAATCTGAGCGTAGAGCCTCGCTCACTCCGCATAGCCACATTCACTATAATATCCCACATCATCCCGTCAGCCAGAGCTACTGGACTACTACCCATAATATCACACATCATCCTGTCAGCCAGAGCTACCGGACTACTACCCCTAATATCCCACATCATCCTGTCAGCCAGAGCTACCGGACTACTACCCATAATATCCCACATCGTCCCATTAGCCAGAGCCACCGGACTACTACCACTAATATCCCACATCATCCCGTCAGCCAGAGCTACCAGACTACTACTCCTAATATCCCCACATCATCCCATCAGCCAGAGCCACTGGACAACTACCACTAATATCCCACATCGTCTCGTCAGCCTGGAGTCAGAACCAGAGCCCTGTGTGGAACGGTCCTAACTTCCATACTGGGGATCCCTTTAACCCTTTCGCGCCTGAGCCTGTTTTTGCCTTCGTGACCAGGCCAATTTTTTCAATTCTGACCAGTGTCACTTTATGAGGCCATAACTCTAGAACGCTTCAACGGATCCTGCTGATTCTGACACTGTTTTCTCATGACATATTGTACTTCAGGATAGTGGTAAAATTTCTTAGATATGAACTGCGCTTATATGTTAAAAAAATCGAAATTTGGCAAAAATTTTGAAAATTTTGCAATTTTCAAACTTTTAATTTTTATGCCCTTAAATCAGAGAGTGATATCGCACAAAATAGTTAATAAATAACATTTCCCACATGTCTACTTTACATCTGCACAATTTTGGAAACATAATTTTTTTTTTTTGGAAGTTATAAGGGTTAAAAGTTGACCAGCGATTTCTCATTTTTACAACAAAATTTACAACACCATTTTTTTTAGGGACCACCTCACATTTGAAGTGAGTTTGGGGGGTCAATATGACAGAAAATACCCAAAAGTGACACCATTCTAAAAACTGCACCTCTCAATGTACTCAAAACCACATTCAAGAAGTTTATTAACCCTTCAGGTGCTTCACATGAATGAATGGAATGTGGAAGGAAAAAATAAACATTTAACTTTTTTTCACAAACATTTTACTTCAGAACCATTTTTTTTATTTTCACAAGTGTAAAAACAGAAAATGAACCACAAAATTTTTTGTGCAATTTCTCCCAAATACGCCGATACCCCGTATGTGGGGCTAAACCACTGTTTGAGCACATGGCAGAGCTCAGAAAGGAAGGAGTGCCGTTTGACTTTTTCAATGCAGAATTGGCTGGAATTGAGATAGGACGCCATGTCGCATTAGGAGAGCCCCTGATGTGCCTAAACAGTGGAAACCCCCACAAGTGACCCCATTTTGGAAACTAGACCCCTTAAAGAACTTATCTAGATGTGTCGTGAGCACTTTGAACCCCCAAGTGCTTCACAGAAGTTTATAACGTAGAGCCATGAAAATAAAAAATCATTTTTGTTCCACAAACATGATCTTTTAGCCCCCAATTTTTTATTTTCACAAGGGTAACAGGAGAAATTGGACCCCAAAAGTTGTTGTCCAATTTGTCCTGAGTACACTGGTACCCCATATGTGGAAGAAAACTACTGTTTGGGCACACGGTGGGGATCGGAAGGGAAGTAGTGACGTTTTGGAATGCAGACTTTGATGGAATGGTCTGCGGGTGTCATGTCGCGTTTGCAGAGCCCCTGATGTGCCTAAACAGTGGAAATCCTCCACAAGTGACCCCTTTTTGGAAACTAGACCCCCCCAAGGAACTTATCTAGATGTGTGGTGAGCACTTTGAACCCCCAAGTGTTTCACTAAAGTTTATAATGTAGAGCCGTGAAAATAAAAAAATCATTTTTTTCCACAAAAATGATCTTTTAGCTCCCAATTTTTATTTTCACAAGGGTAACAGGAGAAATTGGACCCTAAGAGTTGTTGTCCAATTTGTCCTGAGTACGCTGGTACCCCACATGTGGGGGGGACCACTGTTTGGGCACACGGTGGGGCTTGGAAGGGAAGTAGTGACGTTCTGGAATGCAGACTTTGATGGAATGGTCTGCGGGCGTCATATTGCATTTACAGAGCCCCTGATGTACCTAAACAGTGGAAACCCCCAATTCGAATTCCAACCCTAACCCCAACACACCCCTAACCCTAGCCCTAACCCTAGCCCTAACCCTAACCCTAACCCTAGCCCTAACCCTAACCCTAACCCTAGCCCTAACCCTAACCCTAACCCTAGCCCTAACCCTAGCCCTAACCCTAACCCTAGCCCTAACCCTAACCCTAACCCTAGCCCTAACCCTAGCCCTAACCCTAGCCCTAACCCTAGACATAGCCCTAGCCTGCCTACCTGCTTTTTTTTTCTTTACTTTTTTTTATTTTTGTGTTTTTTATTTTTTGTATTTTTGACTCATAGTAACGCCACTTCTCCTCTGATCTCACACTGGCAGATGATCAGAGGAGAAGCAGCGTTACTATGTGACAAGATCGCTGCCCGGCACATAGTAACGCCACTTCTCCTCTGATCTCACACTGACAGATGATCAGAGGAGAAGCAGCGTTACTGTGTGACAAGATCGCTGCCTGACACAGCTGTGCCAGGCAGCGATCTAGTCACACTGTAACGCTGCTTCACCTCTGCTCATCTGTCAGCATGAGCTCAGAGGAGAAGTCGCGTTATAATGAGGGAGATCGCCGGGAAACAAGCAGCTTTCCCAGCGAGCTCTCTCATTGGCTGCTGTGACGCAACGTCATCAGGACCTGAACCAATCAGGTCTCGATGACGTCGGGGGTCCCAGCATGCATTGTGCACCGGGATCCCCGCGTTATAAGGTATGAGGGGGTCCCGGGGGGCACAAAACCGCCGACAGTAGATAAACGTCGGCGCTGCACAAAGCCCAGCAAGCGCCAACGTTTATCTACTGTGGGCGGTCGGGAAGAGGTTAAGAGAGGCCTGGCGTCAGAACCAGAGCACTCAGTGGATTTGCCCTGACTTCCATACTTCCAAACCAATGATCCCTTTAATAGAAGCCTGGGGTGAGAATCAGAGCGCTGAGGGATTTACCCTAACTTATGTATTGGAGATCCTTTTAAGAGAGGCCTGGGGTCAGTACCAAAGCGCAGAGTGGATTTTCCCTCACTTCCGTACCGAGGATCCCTTTAAGAGGGGACTTGGATCAGAACCAGAGCGCTGAGTGGATTTGCCCTAACTTCCATACCAGGGATCCCTTTAAGAGAGCCTGGGATCAAAACCAGAGTGCTGAGTGGATTTGCCCTGACTTGCTAACCAATGATCCCTTTAATAGAACCCTGGGGTCAGAATCAGAGCGCCAAGGGATTTGCCCTAACTTCCATACAGGAGATCCCTTTAAGAGAGCCTGGGGTCAGTACCAGAGCATTTGAAGGCAATTGCCCTGACTTCCATACCGGGGATCCCTTTAAGAGAGGCCTGGGGTCAGAAGAATTAAAGTGCTGGATGGATTTGCCCTTACTTCCATTCCGGAGATCCCTTTAAGAAGGGCCTGGGGTCAGTACCAAAGTGCAGAGTGCATTTGCCCTAAATTCCATACCAATGATCCCTTTAAGAGACCCTGGGGTCAGAACCACAGAGCTGAGTGGAACGGTCCTAACTTCCATACCGGGGATCCCTTTAAGAGAGGCCTGGGGTCAAAACCAAAGCCCTGGGTGGATTTGCTCTGACTTCCATACCAATGATCCCTTTAAGAGGGAAGATGTGCCTACGGGATGGAGGATGTGTGACGTGTATATAGGCACGGGAGGGGGGGATTCATTTCTGTCATGTGCTCTCTGCTTCTCTCAGGGGGGCAGACAATGGCTGGGAGCTTATGTTCCCGGGAATGCTAGATTTCTCCCACCATGTCAGTGTCTGCTGAGGTGTTGTCAAGTGGGAAAACTGTTGGTCATAGCAACCAATCACAGCTCAGCTTCTTTTAACCAGCTCTGGTGAAATGAGAGATGCTTAGTGATTGTTTGCAAGGAAAACTGTTGCTCATAGCAACCAATCACAGCTCAGCTTCTTTGTGATACACACACACATTCATTTTTATATATAGAGATAGTGTAGACGTAAAGGGGAAAAGTATGAAGGGTGCTATAGAAGCGATCAGTCATAGATGTATGAGTGTTACTTTCTGTAGAGATGCATCGTGGCTGGAAGCAGTCATAGAGGTCGGCAGCGAATGAAGAAGAAAAGTCAAAATGAACTATTTCATTTGGAGAAGTTACTTACATGAGCTACAGATCTCCTGTGTATAATGTCACTGGTGGTAATATGAGTGTTACTATTGGTATATGGTGGGATTAATGTTAGTATTAGTAATGGTATTAGTATTTGGTAGTATTACTCACACTCAGTTACTATGAGAAGGTAATAAGTGGTCTTGTCACGGTATGGCGGAATTTATTCCTTGTATATTGGTCTTGATATAGTGGATTTTGCTCAGTGACAGGATGGTGGTTATAGTCAGAAACAAAGTGATGACAATTATATGGTCATTTGAAAACTGAACAAATTGGAGTACAAAGTCCAAGAAGTGCATAAAAGGTATAAATCTATTAAACACATATGTATCAAACACAATTATAATACAAGAGCAAGTAAAAATAGAGGCATACAAGATACTTAAAGCAGCAGGATCAGGTAAGTAGTGGCTAGTACCAATGTTCCCCCATGAACGGACACAAATTCAGTAAAGTGCTAAGTGCTGATATCATACTGGGCAATGAATGGGATAGGCAATATACACCAAAAAGAACAATATACATTGTTGTGTATCCACTAGAAAATAACACCTACAAACATGATACACTACTACAAGATGTTGATTATAACCATATTTATTAATCCAATATTAAGACATATGATACAAATACAATCAGGGGAAAACAAAATTGAACAAGTGGAAAAAACATGCGGGGTGATGCGGGGAAAATATATATTATTAGCACCAAATCATGTAAAAAATATTAAAAAATGTATCATATCAATAATTCCATGTAAAAATTCACTGAACATCATAATTGTACAATACTATGATATACAGTTGTGGCCAAAAGTATTGACACCCCTGCAATTCTGTCAGATAATACTCAGTTTCTTCCTGAAAATGATTGCAAACACAAATTCTTTGGTATTATTATCTTCATTTAATTTGTCTTAAATAAAAAACACAAAAGAGAATGAAGCAAAAAGCAAAACATTGATCATTTCACACAAAACTCCAAAAATGGGCCAGACAAAAGTATTGGCACCCTCAGCATAATACTTGGTTGCACAACCTTTAGCCAAAATAACTGCGAGCAACCGCTTCCGATAACCATCAATGAGTTTCTTACAATGCTCTGCTGGAATTTTAGACCATTCTTCTTTGGCAAACTGCTCCAGGTCCCTGATATTTGAAGGGTGCCTTCTCCAAACTGCCATTTTTAGATCTCTCCACAGGTGTTCTAGGGGATTCAGGTCTGGACTCATTGTTGGCCACCTTAGAAGTCTCCATTGCTTTCTCTCAAACCATTTTCTAGTGCTTTTTGAAGTGTGTTTTGGGTCATTTTCCTGCTGGAAGACCCATGACCTCTGAGGGAGACCCAGCTTTCTCACACTGGGCCCTACATTATGCTTCAAAATTTGTTGGTACTCTTCAGACTTCATAATGCCATGCACACGGTCAAGCAGTCCAGTGCCAGAGGCAGCAAAGCAACCCCAAAACATCAGGGAACCTCCACCATGTTTGACTGTAGGGACCATGTTCTTTTCTTTGAATGCCTCTTTTTTTCTCCTGTAAACTCTATGTTGATGCCTTTGCCCAAAAAGCTCTACTTTTGTCTCATCTGACCAGAGAACATTCTTCCAAAATGTTTTAGGCTTTTTCAGGTAAGTTTTGGCAAACTCCAGCCTGGCTTTTTTATGTCTCGGGGTAAGAAGTGGGGTCTTCCTGGGTCTCCTACCATACAGTCCCTTTTCATTCAGACGCCGACGGATAGTATGGGTTGACACTGTTGTACCCTCGGAGTGCAGGGCAGCTTGAACTTGTTTGGATGTTAGTCGAGGTTCTTTATCCAACATCCGCACAATCTTGTGTTGAAATCTCTTGTTAATTTTTATTTTCCATCCACATCTAGGGAGGTTAGCCACAGTGCCATGGGCTTTAAACTTCTTGATGACACTGCGCACGGTAGACACAGGAACATTCAGGTCTTTGGAGATGGACTTGTAGCCTTGAGATTGCTCATGCTTCCTCACAATTTGGTTTCTCAAGTCCTCAGACAGTTCTTTGGTCTTCTTTCTTTTCTCCATGCTCAATGTGGTACACACAAGGACACAGGACAGAGGTTGAGTCAACTTTAATCCATGTCAACTGGCTGCAAGTGTGATTTAGTTATTGCCAACACCTGTTAGGTGCCACAGGTAAGTTACAGGTGCTGTTAATTACACAAATTAGAGAAGTATCACATGATTTTTCGAACAGTGCCAATACTTTTGTCCACCCTCTTTTTTATGTTTGGTGTGGAATTATATCCAATTTGGCTTTAGGACAATTCTTTTTGTGCTTTTTCATTTAAGACAAATTAAATGAAGATAATAATACCAAAAAATTTGTGTTTGCAATCATTTTCAGGAAGAAACTGAGTATTATCTGACAGAATTGCAGGGGTGTGAATACTTTTGGCCACAACTGTAAGGTGCAAAACAAATATATATACATACCGTATATTAGTAACAAGGACAATTACTGCCTAAAATATACACCAAATAGGTATCCTCGAAATAATAAATAAAGCTGACTTGTACATAAAAAATGTAGATCATAATCAGTGACACTTAGCCCAAACAATAAAAGAACAAAAGTGCAATAGTGTTTTAAGTACAAAGTGCCAATGTGCAAAAAGTGCATATAAAGAGGATAATTGTCAGCATACTGACCAATAGTAAAGCCCCGCAGTAGCCCGCACTGCCCAATGCCCGTTTTGCCTGAGCTTTGACGAGGGAATGACGCAGAGGGGATAAGGAGGGTATTTAAATGATGACTAGCTAATCAGATGTGTGAATCACGGTCTTTAATTAAATGCAGCCTCACTGCACATATGACATACCATGCATGGTATATCCGGGGTCAGACTCTTACCACAGGACGCACCTCTAAGAAGCGCGTCATGTGGGCGGAAGTGACGCTGGCTTTTGTTTCCCGCTGGAACGCATAATATATCCGGAAGAAGCATCAATGTGCCAAGATGTAAAAGAAGACAACCAATATTATATAAGGGGCACTTTAGTATATCTCAATAATGCCCGGCATAGAACCATATAAAGTGCATAGGTGCATAAATATACAGACATAATTCATATAATGAAATAAATCTACAGACATAATTCGTATAATCATAAATATCCAGTGAATAATATACAAAAATTATATATAAAAATAAATAAAAAATGCAAATAATACACATAAGTGATAAGTGCAAATAACGATGTTAAAAAATAAAAAAATAATAGAGACAAAACCACAACAAAAACACAACTAGATCAGGAGATAGAATATTAATACACATCGATATGGGGAAAGATCTGAAAATAGATAAATAAAAAATATAATTAGTATACACATATTAAAAACAAAAAACAAGATAAGAATAAAAGTGCACACTAAAAACTATATATTAAAAAATAGATATTAAATAGATAAAGGGAACGATCTAGAGGAAAGGGGCAAAGCTTATAGTCTCATTGAGACCCCTGGGTGCCATTGTGTCCAAGATGGTGATCCATCTTGATTCTTTTTGTGCCAAAATCTTTTTCCAATCACCACCTCGATTATCAATAATGATTCTATCAATCAAAATAGCAGGATGTTTCATGATTTATGTGGAGAGAGATCAAGTTTCAAAATATTCCAATACTTATTTAATGCCCCCCACATTTCACCATTCCTGGCATTAAACGAAGAGATGACCCTAACCACCTCATTGTCATTTGACTTTTTACGTTGATACAAAAGATCCGACCTTTTAGAAAATTTAGCTCGTCGATAGCCTCTCTGTATAATGGTTTCTGAGCAGCCTCTAATAAGAAATCTATGTCTCAGATTAGCAGCCTGGTTTTCAAAGATGGCATCATTAGAGCATATTCTCCGCATCCTAAGAAATTGTCCTGTTGGAATACTGCGGATAAGATTCTTCGGATGGGACGAATCAGCATGGACTGGGGTGTTAGGCATTTCTCATTAGCTTTCTCATGGTGCCGTGACGGACTATGGGTAAGCACTACTGGGGTAGGGAATACATTGCATCTATGATTATTGTGCGCACTAATATGAAGCCTTGTGTTAAGCACTAGTCTTATCCCATTCATTGCCCAGTAGAGTGTCATCACTTAGCACTTTACTGAATTTGTGTCTGTTCATGGGGGAACATTGGTAGCCACTACTTACCTGATCCTGCTGCTTTCAGTGTCTTGTTTCACTCTATTTTTACTTGTTCTTGTATTATAATTGTATTTGATACATATGTGTTTAATAAATTTATGCCTTTTATGCACTTCTTGGACTATGTACTCCAATTTGTTCGGTTTTCATATGTGTATCTTTGAGTGCCCAATCTCTATGCTTAAACTCTAAGCCACATGGTTGTGGATTTTTTTAGCAGCTTATTATTTAAGGTTCCCTATATGGTTTCTTTTTCTTCAACTATATGGTCATTGTATGGCGGTATACAGTATATGTGGTTCAGTATTGGTATATTGGTTATGGTATAGTGGGCTGTTTGTAATTTGGTAACTGTATGACTACTATTAAGAAGTGTTAGAAGCTGTGTTATTGCCCTGTTTTCTACGAGAGTTATACATTTTATCTTTTAGTAATTTTTTTTTATTTGGAGCAGCGAACACGTGTCTTTATAGGATCTAGAATGCTATAGTGGCCACACATCTGACCAAAATGCTGGTGGGTCCCCAGGTCTAAATTTTGCACTGGTGCTCAGAGGACTTTAGTTTTGCCATTGCTAATGTGTCTGCCCAACTGAAGACAGCTGCTCCATAGCTTCCATAGACTCCAGATGAATGGGACAATTGCATGCTCATCCACCTCTTCTGTACGTGACTGTGAGTTGGAGTTGGGTATTGTGATGGATGGTGTCACCAAATTATTTACCCAGGAATCAGTCCTACTACGCTGGGTAAATCCAGTTGGATGAAAGTGTTATTCAGCTATCATTTCTACTGTGCAATCCTTCATGTACAGATATAATAGAAACTCGTGACACTTCGGGGCAAGAAGCACTTCACACTTTTTGTATCAATGATTTCTATAGCTCCCAGTGAATGGGCAGATTGAATAGTGAGCTTGTGAAATGGCTGCATGATGTGTCCACTTTAAATTTCATCTATATTGATCGAAAAATGTTTTGCTACAAGCAAGTTTATTGACTTCAACATCTCTATAAAAGCACATTCTGGATAATTAGCTTGTTGCAATTACATCTGTGGAACAAACATATTCATTATACAATGATCAAATGCATTATCTGCTCAGCCGATGAACCGGACGGAATTCTGTAGCTCTGGGTCACAAACATCAAATGTAGTTCAGAGCCAATGTTTTAAAACTGTTCTGCAAGACTGTCACCATAATGTAGATGTACATAATACCTATAATGCATGGATAATTACACAAGATAAATGTTACCTAACTAGATGAATTATCTTCTACAACTTTATCGGTACATTTCAAGACAGCAAAGTCTTTCAGGCCATTATGTATCATAACGGAATGTCATGAAATCACAACATTTCTACCTAAAAAAAAGGCATACTGCAGAAAATATTTCACTTTCAGCCATCACAATTATTGAAGCCTTAATTTAAGCTTTTAGTTCTGTTCTATTTTAACATAAATGTGCACGGAAAGGGAAGAATATAAATATACAGTTCTGCACCCCTTGCATTTCTTTGTGCTCTTGTACCCTTATATTCAACATGTCATACAACTTTACAGAGTAATTATGAACCCAATGAGTTCATAATCTCACTCAGTTACCAGAAATGTCCTATTAGGCTAAAATTTGGGGGGTTAGGGTCAAAGTATAAACATTGACAAGACCTAACTCCTAATCCTACTGTTTTTGTAACATCTTTTAGCAAAGATGTGGATTCTTTAAGCCACAAACCATTCAGCACTGGCCATGCTGGAGAGCAAAATCAAAGGAACTCTCCCAATTTTTCACCATTATTGCTACAAGAAGGTGTGTACATTTCCCAGTTGAATTCCCAATTCTTGGTCTCTAGATTAATCACTGTTGGTTTGACAATGATATAGTAGCATAGTCAGGAATAGAATCCAAAGGTGTCACAAGGAGAGTGACTAGGATGTGTCTGACCCGAAGATGAAACAAGGTGTTTTGAGGAAGTGGCATGAAACACGCGTCGGGGTGAGGGACACAGGACAGGACGACACTACTCTCTTTTAGATTCACATCTTGGTAATCAACAGTGTGATGCAGCAGCAAAAAAGGCAAATGCAATTCTAGGATGTATTAACAGAAGCATACAGTCTAGATCACGTGAAGTCATTATTGCCCTCTACTCCTCTTTGGTCAGATCTCATCTGGAATACTGTGTCCAGTTTTGGGCGCCACATTTTAAAAAAGACATCAACAAACTAGAGCAAGTTCAGAAAAGAGCGACCAGAATAGTGACCGGTCTGCAAACCCTGTCTTATGAGGAAATGATTTGGGAATGTTTAGCTTGCAAAAGAGAAGACTGAGAGGAGACTTAATAACTGCCTACAAATATCTCAAGGGCTGTCACATTGTAGAAGGATCATCTTTATTCTCATTTGCACAAGGAAAGACTAGAAGCAATGGGATGAAACTGAATGGGAGGAGACAGATTAGATATTAGAAAAAACTTTTTGACAGTTAGAGTGATCAATGAGTGAAACAGGCTGCCACAAGAGGAGGTGAGTTCTCCTTCAATGGAAGTCTTCAAACAGAGGCTGGACAGACATCTGTCTGAGATGATTTAGCGAATCCTGCTTTGAGCAGGGGGTTGGACCAGAAGGCCCAGGAGGTCCCTTCCAACTCTACCATTCTATGATTCTAAAGCTAATATGGACTATATTCCCATTACCAAATGCATATCTAGGATAGCTACTGTCTAATGGGGTGAAATTTGTCTATTTATATTGTCATTAATTCTACCCTTCATGGACATATGGATCTTTCAAGCTCTTGTTCTGTGTCCCTCTTTTTTGAGGTACCTTATTTTATCTTCTTTTAATATAGTCTAATAAAATTGTGTATTTTAACATCTTTTGTGTGGTAGTCACTCTGTATAACCAACCAGTCGATTTTGGGTTGTGATTTTATCATCTTTTGTGTGGTGGTCACTCTATATAACCAACCAGTCGATTTTTGGTTGTGATAACTATTGAACAGTGAAATGATGAAAGAAATGCAATTCTGAAAATTGCAAGTCTTGAAAGTGCAATTGACTGATCGCTATTTCTGCTTACTATAATACTAATATATTACAGGATATAGAATAAATTATGTTCTCCTTTGAAGCCCAGACACAGTCCAGGCTTCACAAGAAGAAGATGGCAAACTCTAAGAAGAAGATAACAGCTGGCTGCTATATCAACCCATCGACAGCTGTGTTTACATCATGGGGGGAATTATAGAGGGTTGTGCTGAATTTCACCATTTAAATGTCAATGATTGACAATTACATTTAAATGGTTAACCATAAGGGATGGGAGCAAGCTCTGGCCTCAACTGTTACAGTCAGGAGCTGGCTGGGTTAAATACAGTAACTGTCAAGAAGCTCTGTGTGTGGTAGCTTAGCAGCTCTTAATAGGTCTTCCACAGATAGACCTAGCGTAATCCATTCCATCTAACATCCCTGGGGGTGCCCTGGCCTTCACTTTTTAATCCTTATACAGGGATTTGGACTTAAGGGTACTTCACACATAGCGAGATTGTTAGCAAGATCGCTGAAACGTCACATAGCGGCGACCATCCCCCCTCTGCGATATCGCTGATCGTGCTCAAATGTCCTAAACCATTTTTTAATCGTCACGCTGGCCAGCATGCATCGCTGTGTTTGATCCCATAACAACGATGAGCGACCTCGTTGGCGACTCAGAACTCAGGGACGCAGGCGTGATTTTGCTTTGTCTTTTCGATGCCCCCTCAGCTCCGATTGGTGGTCTCAAATTAGGATCTTTGTAGCGTTTCCTTTTATAGGTCAGCTATCAGCTATCAATTGTATGCAATCATAACATTTAACATGTACAGTTATAATAATCGCGTGTCCCCGTGTCAGTGACTGTGGATCCACGAATAAATAGGGCACTAGCGACTCAGACAGGGACGCTGAAGCAAACCGCATAGTGATAGCACAGTAGTGGCCACCAATCGGAGCAGAGGGGCGTGGAAAAGGCAACGCTGAAGCACACCTATCGAGGTCTGAGTCATCAGAATAGCTGCTGTGTGACAAGGTCCCAACGACCGCCGAGGTCGTTATACGGATCGCCGTATCATTGCTGCATCGTTGAGTAGATCTGCCTGTTTGACAGATCTGACTGTTTGACCATGTAGCGACGTACCAGTGATCCTTACCAGGTCGTATCATTGTCAGGATCGCTGGAGCGTCGCTATTAGTGTTGAGCATTCCGATACCGCAAGTATCGGGTATCGGCCGATACTTGCTGTATCGGAATTCCGATACCGACTTCCGATATTTTTTCAATATCGGAAGTCGGCATCGGAATCGGAAGTTCAAAGTTGATTGACAGCCTGACGTCATCATGATGCGCGGTGTGTGCGCATCATGATGCGCCGTCATTTCGGCCTTCCGGGGGTCTCTGCCGGCCTGCCGGGGGGCTGTGTGGACTGCCCGGGGTCTGTACCGGCCTGCCGGGGGGCTGTGCCGGCCTGCCGGGGGGCTGTGTGGACTGCCCGGGGTCTGTACCGGCCTGCCGGGGGGGGCTGTGCCGGCCTGCCGGTGGTCTGTGCACCCTGTGGGGGTCTGTACCGGCCTGCCGGGGGGCTGTGCCGGCCTGCCGGGGGGCTGTGCTGATGTCCGGGGGTCTGTGCAAGCATCGTCCGATGGGACTATAAGTCCCATCTGGCGATGCCTGCTACCATGACAGTGATTGACACATTAGCCAATGATGGGACAGTAGTAGTCCCATCATCCGGCTAATGTGTTAAATGTTAAAAAAAAAAAAAAAAAAAAATACTACATTCATACTACATACATACTACATGCATGCTACATACATACTACATGCTACATACATACTACATATATACTACATGCATGCTACATACATACTACATGCTACATACATACTACATATATACTACATGCATGCTACATACATACTGCATGCTACATACACACTACATACATACCACATATATACTACATACTACATGCATGCTACATACATACTACATACATACTACATACATACTACATGCATGCTACATACATAACACATATATACTACATGCATGCTACATACATACTACATGCTACATACATACCACATACATACTACATACATACTACATACATACTACATGCATGCTACATACATACTACATGCTACATACGTACTACATATATACTACATGCATGCTACATACATACTACATGCTACATACATACTACATATATACTACATACATACTACATACATACTACATGCATGCTACATACATACTACATACATACTACATACATACTACATGCATGCTACATACATAACACATATATACTACATGCATGCTACATACATACTACATGCTACATACATACCACATACATACTACATACATACTACATACATACTACATGCATGCTACATACATACTACATGCTACATACATACTACATATATACTACATACATACTACATGCATGCTACATACATACTACATGCTACATACATACCACATACATACTACATACATACTACATGCTACATGCTACATACATACTACATATATACTACATGCATGCTACATACATACTGCATGCTACATGCATGCTACATACATACTACATACATACTACATGCTACATACATACCACATATATACTACATACATACTACATACAATACATTCATACAATACATACATAGACATACAGTACATATAACATAGAGTAACATACTTACCAATACTTGTCACATTGTTCCCCGAAGCCATTGTCTTTTACGGAATAAATATTAACATAACAAACCACAAAAATACTCACCCACGATCCGAAGCAGTCCACGAGTGTGTCCCACGACGATCTTGGGTAGAGAACTGCAGCATCAGCTGATGCTGCCGTTCTCTACGGGCTGCGGGAATCCAATGACGGAAGGTAGGTATCCTTCCGCACTGTATTCCTCCGCCACTTAAAAAAAAAAGTCCCTAGTCTCACTTTATGCCATTGCTGCGTGGGAAAGTGAGACTAGGGACTTTTTTTTTTTAAGTGGCGGAGGAATACAGTGCGGAAGGATGCCTACCTTCCGTCATTGGATTCCTGCAGCCCATAGAGAACGGCAGCATCAGCTGATGCTGCAGTTCTCTACCCAAGATCGTCGTGGGACACACTCGTGGACTGCTTCGGATCGTGGGTGAGTATTTTTGTGGTTTGTTATGTTAATATTTATTCCGTAAAAGACAATGGCTTCGGGGAACAATGTGACAAATATTGGTAAGTATGTTACTCTATGTTATATGTACTGTATGTCTATGTATGTATTGTATGAATGTATCGTATGTAGTATGTATGTAGTATATATGTGGTATGTATGTAGCATGTAGTATGTATGTAGTATGTATGTAGCATGCATGTAGCATGCAGTATGTATGTAGCATGCATGTAGTATATATGTAGTATGTATGTGGTATGTATGTAGCATGTAGTATGTATGTAGCATGCATGTAGTATGTATGTAGTATGTATGTAGCATGCATGTAGTATATATGTAGTATGTATGTAGCATGTAGTATGTATGTAGCATGCATGTAGTATATATGTAGTATGTATGTAGCATGTAGTATGTATGTAGCATGCATGTAGTATGTATGTAGTATGTATGTGGTATGTATGTAGCATGTAGCATGCATGTAGTATGTATGTAGTATATATGTGGTATGTATGTAGCATGTAGTATGTATGTAGCATGCAGTATGTATGTAGCATGCATGTAGTATATATGTAGTATGTATGTAGCATATATGTAGTATGTATGTAGCATGTAGTATGTATGTAGCATGCAGTATGTATGTAGCATGCATGTAGTATATATGTAGCATATATGTAGTATGTATGTAGCATGTAGTATATATGTAGTATGCATGTTGCATGCATGTAGTATATATGTAGTATGTATGTTGCATGTAGTATATATGTAGTATGAATGTAGCATGTATGTAGTATGTAGTATGAATGTAGCATGTATGTAGCATGTAATTTTTTTTTTTTTTTTTTTTTTTACATTCAACACATTAGCCGGATGATGGGACTACTACTGTCCCATCATTGGCTAATGTGTCAATCACTGTCATGGTAGCAGGCATCGCCCGATGGGACTTGTAGTCCCATCGGACGATGCCTGCACAGACCCCCGAAGCCTGCACAGACCCCCGGCAGGCCGGCACAGCCCCCCGGCAGGCCGGCACAGCCCACCGGAGCCTGCACAGACCACCGGCAGGCCGGCACAGCCCCCCGGCAGGCCGGCACAGCCCACCGGAGCCTGCACAGACCACCGGCAGGCCGGCACAGCCCCCCGGCAGGCCGGCACAGCCCCCCGGAGCCTGCACAGCCCCCCCGGCAGGCCGTCACAGCCCCCCGGCAGGCCGGCACAGACAACCGGAGCCTGCACAGATCCCCTGGCAGGCCGGCACAGCCCCCCGAAAGGCCCGTACAGACCCCAGAGAGGCTGTACAAGGCAGAAACAGGGTTTTTCTTATTCCGATACCGGAAGTCCCATAGACTTGAATGGGACTTCCGGTATCGTAATCGGCGATACCGATACTTATTTTTAAGATCGGCCGATCCATTCCGATCCGATACTTTGAAGTGTCAGACGGTATCGCTCAACTCTAGTCGCTATGTATAACAGGATCTTTACACAGTGGATCCCCGGTTGGGTCCAGGGAGTGGCTGCTGGTCAGCAGAGTGGTCTGGCAGAGGATAGTCAGGAAGCCGAGTCAATACCAGAAAGTCAGAAACAGAATTATCAATCAGCAAAATAGTGAAAACATGGGCTGAGGTCAGAAACATGAATCAAACTAGTTAGGCAGTGGCCAAAAAAACAGGAGTGAACCAGAATAAGAGAATTTATATCTGGTAGAGGTAGGAAGCCAAGGGTTTTAAATAGTGTGAGCCCTGAAGAGATTTATTAGAGCAAGTGCAGAAGTTAACCCCCAAACTGCATGCCTAGATGGCACCACTAGTCCCAAAATATCAACACAAACTGCTGCCCTGTCACCAAGCATCGCTTCTAACAGTGACTCGGTGTGCAGCAACAGTAGTAGAAATAGAGTGAGCACAGTCGTGGATATAACAGTAACTCAGCCGTACAGGTAATCGAAAATAAATTGAAGCTAATGAAATTCAAGTTGAATTTTATGAAATTTGCAAGTCTCAGCAAATTCAAAGAATTTCCCATTTTTATTCACACAAATCAACAAAAAAATGCCTGCTATCTTTTTACACATTGCAAATGTTTGCATCAGTCACAGAAGGCTTACAGTGGCTAGTGAAAGTATTCACCCTACTTGGAATTTTTGTGTTTTGCTACTTCACAACCAGGAATTTCACAGTTTTTTTTAGGGTTTGAATCAGTTCATGTAAAGAACATGCCTACAATGGTGAACATTTGGTTTTCTTTTTGTTGTGAAGAAAACAACAAATAGAGCAAAATAACTGAAAACATCAGTGTGCATAACTATTCAGCCCCCTAAAGTCAGTACTTTGTAGAGCCTCCTTTTGTGCAACAATTCCAGCTGCAAGTCACTTTGGATAAGTCTCTATGAGCTTTCCACCTCTTTCCACCAGGATTTTTGCCTGTTCCTCGAAGCAAAACTGCTCCAGTTCTTTCAAGTTACTGTAGATAGTTTGCTCTGCTGAACAGCAATCTTCAAGTCTGACAGCAGATTCTCAACTGGATTAAGGTCTAGGCTTTGGTTAGGCCACTCCAGCACATTTACACATTTCCCCTTAAACCACTCGAGCTTTTCTTTAGCAGTATGCTTTGAGTAATTGTCTTGTTAGAAGGTGAACCTCCGTCCCAGTCTCAAATCACTGACAGACTGAAACAGATTTTGCTCAAGAATATCACTGTATTTCGCACAATCCATCTTCCCTTCAACTCAGACCTTTTTCCCTGTCCCTCCTGCTAAAAAAATCCCACAGCATGATGCTGCCGCCTCTATTTTTCACTGTGGGGATGGATGGTGTTCTTGGGGTGATGAGCTGTGTTGGTTTGGCGCCATACATAGCATTTATCTTGGTAGCCAAAATGTTCAATTTTGGTCTCATCACAGTACCTTTTTCCATGCATTTTGGGAGCCTCCAGCATGTCTTTTGGCAAACTCAAGACGAGACTAACAATTTTGTGTGTAATTAAAGTTATTTTTTTGCTTGCTCTTCCATAAAGGCCACCTCTATGGAGTGTATGGCTTATTGTTGTTGTATGGACAGATACTCCATTCTCTGCGGGGGAACTCTGCAGCTCCTTCAGGGTTACCGTTGGTCTTTGTGCTGCCTCTCTGATTAAAGCCCTCCTTGCGCTGGCTGAGAGTTTTGGTGGGCGGTACTTCCTTGGCTGGTTTGTTGTGGTAGCATGTGCTGTCCATTTGATGATAATGGATTTGATGGTGCTTCTGTGGGATCATCAGAGATTGGGATTTTTTTTTATAACCCAAAGCTGACTTGTCAATAACTTTCAATAACTTTGTCCCTGACTTGTTTGGAGATCTCCTAAAGGGCCCCTTACACATAGCGATATCGCTAGCAATATCGCTAAAGGATCACCGATTTTGTGACACAGCAGCGATATCACTAGCGATATCGCTACATGTGATACTCACCTACGACCGGCTCCCCCGCTGGCTATCGCTGATCGCGCGAGATCGGCCTGGCCCATTTCTCATCGTCGGGTTCCTGCTGGCGCCGACGAGCGAGCCATGGACGCGGGCGGAAGAAGACATCATCGCTGCGTCTGACGGTAAGTATCGCCCGCCGACCGCTGCTGCATCACTAGTGAGATCTGCTTGTCTGGCAGCTCACTAGCGACCATTTAGCGATGTGAGCTGCCAATGTGTCTTTAGTCTTCACGGTATTGTTTGGTTATTAGCACCACTTGCATAATGGAGTTGCAGCCTCTGTGGCCTTTCAGAAAGGGTGTGTATATACTGGCAGACTGTGTGACTTTAAATTGCACACAGGTGGACTTCTTTTCACTAAGTATGTGAATTTTGAAGGTAATTGTTTGCACCAAAAACTTTTAGGGGCTTCATTGCAAAGGATGTGACTACATATGCACTTGACAATTTTTAGCTATCTGATCATATAAATTTAATCTAGGCCTATATTTTTCTCACTTCACTTCACCAACTTAGAATATTTAGTGCATCACACAAAAATCGGATTACAAAATAGGTAAAAAGCCAAGAGGTATGAATGCTTTAGCAAGCCACTGTATACGATCTCATGGGTGACCGCACAGGCTTCCCCATAATGGCTTGCAGGTATCACATTACATGGTACAGGTACAGCGCAGCATATGAGTCACAGCTGAAAAAGCTTACTGATGATAAAGAGCAAGTGCAGGATCCCAGGGGACAGCCCCAACGCGTGTTTCATGCTCACATTTTCACAGGGATATTGCAATATAGCTGTAGCAGTACAACTATACCCCTGTGAAAAAGTGCGCATCGGGGCTCTCCCTTGGGATCCTGCACTTGCACTTTGTCATGGGTGTCATTTCCACTTCGCGTTCCCGGTGTGTCAGTTCACTTACCTGTGCTGCAGTTGGTTCCTCTCTTCCCCATGCTACCAGCAGCACTTGCAGCCGGGTCTCTGGCCATGTTCTAAGGGCACACGCGCATGCACTCCCGCTCTCTTAAAGGGCCAGTGCATGCACTTGCTATTTCCTCCCCAGCCAATGGTTTTGAGGCATGGAGGACCCCAGAGGGCCTTAGGTTACTCAGTACCGGGCCGGTTGGTTCTTAAAGGGGATGTCGTGGCAGCAGTGCCCGGTCCATTGGTTGAGTGCTTATTTTTTGCGTGCCTAGCTGACATTTTAATGATACCATTTTGGTGCAGATATGATCGTTTGATCGCCCATTATTGCATTTTAATGCAATGTTGTTGCGATCAAAAAAACATAATTCTGCCGTTTTGACTTTTTTTCTCATTACGCCGTTTAGCAATCGGGTTAATTCTTTTTTTATATTGATAGATTGGGTGATTCTGAATGTAGCGATACCAAATATGTGTATGTTTGTTTTTTGTTGTTTCATTTTGAATGAGGGTGATTTGAACTTTTATTTTTTTAATATTTTTAAAAACTTTTTTTTACTTTCTGCATGCTTCAATAGTCTCCATGGGAGACCAGAAGCTACAGTTGTCTAATCTCCTCTACTACATAATACAGGCGTTGATCACATTCTCTGTGTGTAGCAGAAATGCTTACTTTCTATGAGTGCCGACCACCAGGCGGCGCTCATAGCAATCCGGCTATGATGACCATAGAGGTCTGCAGGAAACCTCTAGTTGTCATGCCAACCCATCGGTGACCCACGATCATGTGACGGGGTCACCGATGGGTGGGATTTTAGTTGCGCTTGCTGGAAGCGCAAGTTAAATGCCGCTGTCAGAAATTGACAGTGGCATTTATCGCTTTAACATCTGCAGGTGGATCGAGATTCCACCTGTGGCTGTTAGATGCAAAACAGCTGACATGTGCCAGGAAAGATGTGGGCTCAGCGTCGGAGCCCACATCAGAGGGAGGGATTCCGACATCAGCGTACTATTACGCCCGATGTCGGAAAGGGGTTAAACTCTGCACCTTAGGTATAGGCTGCGTTCACACACAGTAGTAAATCTCTGACAACAGCAACAGTTCGGTGCTGCTGTGGTCTTTCCACTGTTTCCTGTACAATTATTTAATCTTGCAGGGAAAGAGCTGTGTCGCCTACAAAGCCACACTGCCATTACAATCAAGCTCACGATCTTACACGTGGAATAGGTGTTTCCATGCAAGATTAAGTGATTGTGCAGGGAAACAGTCGGAACACCTTTGCAACACAGAACTGTCGGTTTAAAAGCCGCAGCATGACCACTTCATGTGAACGCAGCCGTATGTTTCTATTATTAAATATAAATTACGGTAACTGACTTCTTCATTTTGATTAAATCACATTCCCCAAAAATTATCCTTGCAAATTTTGTGCAAAATTTTAAGACATTTTAGAATACATCAACAGGGTGAGTTTTTTCAACCCCGAAGAAGACAATGAGCCAAACACAATTTAAGATACTGTACCTGGACACTTTGTGTCAATTACAAAGTTGTAGATGCTTTTTTTTTCCTCTTTCTCATAATCAACATGAAATTCACGAGATTTTCCAAGAGTTGAACCAGTAGCTTCCCACTAAGCGTGACATAAGCTGTACCAGGCTGTCTGCATTGATAGCCTGCATAAATCATCGTTTCTGAAGGGAGCAGATGTTCAGGGTATGAAACAGTAATACAACAATTTAGTCATAATTAAAATTCACCTTAGCATGCCTTTATCAGTGATCAAAGAATCATTGAGCTTCTCGTCAACACAAAGAAAAAAAAACATGTCAACTCCCTTTAGAAACTGAAAAGATAACCTTTCTTTTACGCAGATTTTAACAACATTTCATCCTGCCTGGTTTAATGCCTCTACTCCACTTGTATGTGACAGTTGATTAGTTAGTGGGTGTTCCACCGATGCACAAATAAGTAAAATAACAATTCAATCTTTCACTGAAGATAATCATGTATAGCGAGAGGGTTTTAGAAGTAAACAATGCATCGGAGAAATGTTTTTTTCTTTTCTAAGATATAAAATCACAGAGGGGCAATTTTATTGTAATGTAAATTTTTTAAAAAGTGTCACTTTCATTCTACTTTCTCCAATAATGAAATTTAATTCAAATTTGTTAAAATATTTTATATTGACATATTCTGATTTTTCATCAATTAATTTTTGATTTACTCTTTTATGTCGTTTCTAAATCAATAAATAAAATTCTGTGGCTAGACCCTATTTAAAAAAAATAGAAAAGCAAATTGTAATTATAATTTTTTATCGCTTAAGTTGTTGGTGGATGGATTGGAAAACAAAGATGCTAAAGAAAAATCATCATTTCAAACCCTTACTTTAGGCCACATGCCAACACTGGTTTTTAAAAGTCCATGCCTGCCGGATTTAAGGTGGCAGCTCGTATTTGACTTTGCCAATGTTCAATGTAATGTAGAATAAATATCAATTGCACACTCCTTTTGAATGCAAACAAGATTTCCTTTACTAAAGTTTAAGACATAAGAGCAACCTTTGAGTGTCAACGCATTTCGGCCAAACAGGCCTTTTTCAGGACAGTTGCATTCATTAGGTATTCTCTTCTAGACAGGGCTTTTCTCTTCCCTGGTGGTGCAATTTGTTAAGTCTGGAGAGTATTGTTCAAGAGATATCTATGAGTAGGTTGATGAATATGAAAAGGATGTAATGTATTTCAAATGTAGTTGCTTTAATGTTCAATGTAAGTCACAAAAGCCTAAAACTTTCTTGCAAAATATCTGAGCTTTTTTAAGGCTATGACTACATTGTGTCACTGGTCACACAGCAGTAAAGCCCCCATCACACACAGCAACATCGCTAGCGACATCGCTGCTGAGTCACAAGTTTTGTGACGCAACAGCGACCTTTCAAGCGATCTCGCTACGTGTGACAGGTAGCGGCGATCAGGCCCCCGCTGTGAGATCGCTGGTCGTTTAGGAAGTTTCACGAACGTGTATGTCACTTGTGTATGCCTACAGTGGTGAAACTGTTTTAGAGCTGTGATATGGATGTAAAAAATATCTAGATTGCAGATGGCTTAAATTTTCTTTTTCCACCTGCAAAAAAATCTAAGCGTTGGTTATACTGCGATGGTGGAACTGCAATTGGTCCTACATTGAATCACAAACCCATTGACAATCCTTAGATGCAACATCTCTATGTGACACCTTGATTGTGATGTCCCATGGGCCATGACAAGTGTTGCCATGTAGCCCTTATCATACTGACTGATGGGTCTTGCGAATCCTAAATCACATACAATTTGTAGCCAGGTCACACTGTAAAATAGTGCACAGCACCGAGGGTCAGACAAATTCTGCACATTTTTACTGATTGACTTGCTGAAATATTTACCTTGCTGTTGCGCATCCAAATCCACTGTGTCATCCATCACTAACTTAAAGGAACATATATGAGTTTCATGATGACATTATCTAACGTCTTCCCATTGACTTTTATAGGAGAAGGTGTTTTGATCTTTTTTACTTCAGCAGATTAATAAAAAGGTACAAATTATTTACAAAAAACAGATACACAACATAAGGATAAAATAGTCATGATCTTAGATATACCCTATACATAAGGGTTGGAAAAACTCACAGCCAGAAAACATAGGACTTGGGGTTGTATGGAATACAGAAGTAATGGTGCATCCATGTTAGAGTAGTGCTTATAGCAGTACAACAGGCTCTTCGCACCCCGATGTAAAGTACATTTCTTCTAAGGTGGCAATCCTGAAAGAAGTGCAGGCAAAACATACGTCAGGGTACAGAGAGCCTGCTGGACGAGTACTTCACAACTATTCCTATATGCACTTGTCACTTTATTGCTTGGTACTTTGCTGGTTACATACTGTATGACCTCCTTGGTCTTGATGACCAGTGCCTTGGAGTCATTGCTGCCTGATTGAGGTTTATGGCTCCTAGTGAATCAGTGCCTTAAAAGAGACACGTGCCTCTTTACGCCTTGCCATAAATCTTACTCCACATTTGAGGGATAGGGTACACCACAACTTATCATGAATTAGATGAGCACTGGCTCCAACCCCACCCCAACTCCGTCCATTTTGGCGAAACTTTAGAAAACCTGCATGAAAGCACCAAAAGTCCCAAAATGTTGGAAAAATCTTGTGTTGTGCAAAAAAGTTGTGTGACTTTTCAAAGTCTGTTACGGCAGATTTATGGTGCAAAGTTCAATGCATCGGGGAATGTAACCAATGTAAAATTCATTGTAAGCAACCAATGTTTTTGGTTACTTTTTTAACCTTTAAGAAGAAACTTTAACTGTACGTGTAACCTTACCAGTAATTTTTTTAAATAACATTTATTACAATTAGTCATTTTAAATTAGTATTTATTTGGGGAGAGCTACTTATTAGAAGCTTCCAAAGTCCTTTAATGTTGAGGATAAGGACTGAAGTGAGAGAGGGTTCAGCCAAAAACATTATTATTATCAGTGCGATTGCTTACCCTGTACATAAAACAAAAAACCTGTCTGCATTTTCATTTAAGCTCTTATATCAACCTGCAGTTGTGCTGATGGCAATAAAAGCTAATGTCATGTTGCATTATGTCACCTGTCAGAGCTACAATCGCTGCAATGTTTGGTAAATACATTGTGCCCTGGTCACATTCCTGTGCGTAGTTACTCCTTTATGCGTTAAGTATGCAAGCTTTGTGTTTTTACTTGTTTTTGGGTGTCATCACGGACGGCCGCCGGCACAATGGCTATCTTTAACTAATTACGACAGTTGCTGTCATTAAAATTTATAATCAATAACATTATCCTGACACCCAATCTAAAGTACAGTATGCTTCATCCTTCATTTTTATTAAAATTACCAACACCCTGTCTGGGTGTCACTCAAACCGCTGTCACCCCCGGTTGAACCTTGTCATGAGCTGTTTGAGAAAATAAGGAAGGACGTTTGTCTGAGGTTCAAGCTCAGAACAGCTTCAGGTTGAAGAAATATTATTCTAAACTCATTGCTGTGCGACCTATGAAACATATTAACACAACAGACAATTAATGAGCGTTCATGGGAATTTTCTGTACAAGGAAAATGACTTCAGGTAAGTTCCAGTCTGTGAACAGATCATTACCCTTTTTAATTAGGGATGAATCCAAATGAGAATTGTGTAAGTAAAGGCAAGTTGGATCACACATCGGAAAAGTATTTATTAATCCGATGTCAACAAAACACGTATATAGAGATTATACAATTTAGATTAGAGATTATTAACATAGTGTGCGGTTTCTTCATGTCTCTTCATGAACGATGTCGGTCCATTCGTTCTAAAAAAGCATTCGACACTCTCCCATTAGCAAGAAAAAGAAAAAGAAAGTTGGGAGCTTTTGCCCCCATTTGATTTATAAATGTGATGGTCCTCACAAAACTTGTATTATTCTTATTTTCTTTATTTCTAAATTAACATTTTTATCATTAGGAAGAGTCTTCACACAATTATGTAACAGGCTAAGGTTGATAATTATTTTACTCCCCAACTTCAAGTAGACGTTTTCAAGGTTTTCTGGAGTCTAGAGGTCTTTATATTCATAGGACATAACAAAATGGCTGAATGTTGCTGAGTATAGGAGTTGTCAGAACCGTGCCCCTTTATACAGTTAGGTCCATATATATTTAGACAGAGACAACATTTTTCTAATTTTGGTTCTAGACATTACCACAATGAATTTTTAACAAAACAATTCAGATGCAGTTGAAGTTCAGACTTTCAGCTTTCATTTAAGGGTATCCACATTAAAATTGGATGAAGGGTTTAGGAGTTTCAGCTCCTTAACATGTGCCACCCTGTTTTTAAAGGGACCAAAAGTAATTGGACAATTGACTCCAAGGCTATTTCATGGACAGGTGTGGGCAATCCCTTCGCTATGTCATTCTCAATTAAGCAGATAAAAGGCCTGGAGTTGATTTGAGGTGTGGTGCTTGCATTTAGAAGTTTTTGCTGTGAAGGAAACAAGCGGTCAAAGGAGCTCTCCATGCAGGTGAAACAAGCCATCCTTAGGCTGCAAAAACAGAAAAAAACCCATCCGAGAAATTGCTACAACATTAGGAGTGGCAAAATCTACAGTTTGGTACATCCTGAGAAAGAAAGAAAGCACTCGTGAACTCATCAATGAAAAAAGACCTGGGCGCCCACGGAAGACAACAGTGGTGGATGATCACAGAATAATCTTCATGGTGAAGAGAAACCCCTTCACAACAGCCAACCAAGTGAACAACACTCTCCAGGAGGTAGGCGTATCAATATCCAAATCTACCATAAAGAGAAGACTGCATGAAAGTAAATACAGAGGGTTCACTGCATGGTGCAAGCCACTCATAAGCATCAATAATAAAAAGGCTACACTGGACTTTGCTAAAAAACATCTAAAAAAGCCAGCACAGTTCTGGAAGAACATTGTTTGGACAGGTGAAACCAAGATCAACCTCTACCAGAATGATGGAAAGAGAAAAGTATGGCGAAGGCGTGGTACAGCTCATGATCCAAAGCATACCACATCATCTGTAAAACACGGCGGAGGCAGTGTGATGGCTTGGGCATGCATGGCTGCCAGTGGCACTGGGTCACTAGTGTTTATTGATGATGTGACACAGGGCAGAAGCAGCCGAATGAATTCTGAGGTATTCAGAGCCATACTGTGTGCTCAGATCCAGCCAAATGCAGCCAAACTGATTGGTCGTCGTTTCATATTACAGATGGATAATGACCCAAAACATAAAGCCAAAGCAACCCAGGAGTTTATTAAAGCAAAGAAGTGGAATATTCTTGAATGGCCAAGTCAGTCACCTGGTCTAAACCCAATTGAGCATGCATTTCACTTGTTAAAGACTAAACTTCAGACAGAAAGGCCCACAAACAAACAGCAACTGAAAACCACTGCAGTGAAGGCCTGGCAGAGCATCAAAAAGGAGGAAACACAGCATCTGGTGATGTCCATGAGTTCAAGACTTCAGGCAGTCATTGACAGCAAAGGGTTTTCAACCAAGTACTAGAAAAGAACATTTTATTTACAATTATTTAATCTGTCCAATTACTTTTGGTCCCTTTAAAAACTGGGCGGCACATGTTAAGGAGCTGAAACTCCTAAACCCTTCATCCAATTTTAATGTGGATACCCTCAAATGAAAGCTGAAAGTCTGAACTTCTACTGCATCTGAATTGTTTTGCTTAAAATTCATTGTGGTAATGTCTAGAACCAAAATTAGAAAAATATTGTCTCTGTCCAAATATATGGTCCTAACTGTATGACATCTGTGACCATTGACTGATGCTAAACACCAGACACTTCCTGCTCTGTGGCCATTGGCTGAAGCTACACTTCACTAACTTCCTGCTCTATGGCCATTGGTTAAAGCTATACCTCACTAACTTCCTTCTCTATGGCCACTGGCTGAAAGTACACCTCACTATCTTCCTGCTCTATCTGCCCATCCCCTGCATTCACTGTTAATTCTAAAAACTCTCTGAAATGGAGAAAAGTGCTCTCAGTGGGTGGAGCAAGAAATCTGTGAGGTTCAGCTGCAGCCAATATTTGAAAAGTAGGAAGTGATGTCAGTAGAAGGCGGTCATAACTTAGGAAATTTATTCTGAACAGTTCAAGTAACATGTAGCAAATTTTATTGATGATCTATAACAGCCCTTTGGAAGCTGAAAAAATCTAAAGCAAATTTATTTTTCACTCCCTAGTTGTTCTCACCATTCCTCATTGTGAACAGTTATTTTAACTTTAACTGGGTATCTTCTTTTCTCCACATTGTTTTCTATTTCCACTAATACGTCCTTCCTTCCTAGTCCAACCTGGCACCATCAGATCTATACACGCTTTTGGTGATTCTGACAGTGCAAAAAGTTGTTTGTTTTTCTTAAATATATAATTAATTAAATATGTAATTATTGTGTAGAAAAATTAGATCAATCTCAATATTTCAACAATAGACTAAAGTGTCCCTCCACTTTGCCATAAAGAGATTAGCTTAACTGGGGGATTAAATATTGAGACTGACCCCCAAAGGATTAAATAGCAAGATTGAGCCAAATTGTTTCATAAATTAAAAACATGAATATTTAAAAGAACCTTCTGACAATGTGATAATCACCAGTTTCAAATTTAATACACAGATACTTCCCCCTTTTTGCTGCATTTTTCTAAAGTTTTTTTTAATGTTTTCGATTTTGATTTTTAATGGATTTTTTTAAAGTTATGTTATTTATGCTTTTTATTTATATTTTTTATTAACTTTTTTCTTCTTCTCTATTTTATGATATGAACCTTGACCTGGATATAATAGTAAGGCTGGAGTCACACTAAACATATGAAAAATCGGTCCGAGTCTCCCTGCCGAGAGTGGCACGAATGTAATGCCAGTATCATGAGAGTGTCATGTGAGTACAATACGATTTTTCACACCTAGCATCCGATTTACATCCGAATGCAGTGCGATTGCGATCTGATTGCAATGCTATTTTAACATGAGCTTGTACCTAGAGCAATTCTCTATGTCATTTACACATCGTTTTCAAAGGAAATATTCATCAAAACACACATATATATATATATATATATATATACATATATATATACACACAATGGGTACAGAAAGTATTCAGACCCCTTTAAATTTTTCACTCTGTTTCATTGCAGCCATTTGGTAAATTCAAAAAAGTTCATTTCAGTTTTTCTTTTTAAATAAATTTGCAAAAATTTCTACATTTCTGGGGGGTTTTCCGTCAAGATGGGGTGCAGAGTGTACATTAATGAGAAAAAAAATGAATTTGTTTGAATTTACCAAATGGCTGCAATAAAACAAACAGTGAAAAATGTAAAGGGGTCTGAATACTTTCCATACCGTACCCACTGTGTGTATACATTGATTCCATGGTGCTGTACATGAGAATATATATATATATATATATATTAGATAGAATTAAAGCTGGCAAGTCATGTGCTGCGTACACTAGTATCACAGCGTGACAGGATAGAATAGAATAGATAGAATAGATATATATACACATAGAATCAGGGCCGGTGTTAGGAACAGGCAGACTAGGCAGCTGCCTAGGGCCACCGCTCCTCGAGGGGTCCCCAGCCAGTGGCGTCCCACTAGTAGTGGCACACCATGTGGCCACTATGGGGCCCGTGAGTAAGGGGGGCCCGGCACCACCTCCTCCCCCTGAATTCAACTCATCATACATGCCAATATAGCTGAAAGCAGTGATAGAGGAGAGAGCATCAGATGATGCTCCCTCTCCCATCACTCCCCCTGTGCCTCTGACTCAGCATGTGCAAACAGGAGAGCTGAGATGCTCTGCAGAAGCCAGAGCAGGGGGTAACAAGGAGGAAAGGTAAGTATTGTGTGTGTATATGCATTATAGTGTGTGTGTCTGTGTCTGCTGCACTATACTGTGTGTGGGGGAACTGCACTATACTGTGTGTGGGGGGCTGCATTATACTGTGTGTATGTGGCTGCACAATACTGTGTATGTGGGGGCTGCACTACACTGTGTGTGGGGGGACTGCACTATACTGTGTGTGGAGGGTTGCAATATACAGTGTGTGGGGGGCTGCAAAATATGTGTGTGTGTTTTGCGGGGGGGCTAAATTATACTGTGTGGGGGGCAGCATCATAATCTGAGGGGGCTGCATTACACTGTGTGTTTGTGGGGAGCTGCATTGTACTGTGTGTGGGGCTACATTATGCTGTGTGTGGTATGGGGGCTGCACTATACTGTGTGTGGGGGGACTGAATTATACTGTTTGTGGGGGCTGCACTATACTGTGTGTGGAGGCTGCATTATACTGTGTATGGGGGCTGCATTATACTCTGAGGGGGCTGCATTATACTCTATAAGGGGACTACATTATACTCTGAGGGGCTACATTATACTCTGAGGTGTTGCATTATGCTATGAAGGGACTACATTATACTCTGAGGGGACTACAGTATACTCTGAGAGGGGGTGCAGTATACTCTGAGGGGGCTGCAGTATACTCTGAGAGGGCTTCAGTATGCTCTGTGAGGGGGTGCATTGTACTCTATAAGAGGTGCTGCATTATATTTGGAGGGGGGCAGCATTTTGCTCTGAGGGGACTACATTATAATCTGAGGGGGCTGCATTATACTTTGTGAGGGGGGCTGCTGTATACTCTGAGGGGGGCTGCAATACCTGAGGGGGCTTCATTATGCCTGAGGGGGCTGCATTATAATCTATGAGGGGTGCTGCATTATACTATATGTACTATATGGGACCTGCATTCGGCGTGGCATGGAGGCGATCAGCCTGTGGCACTGCTGAGGTGTTATGGAAGTCCAAGTTACTCTGATAGCAGCCTTCAGCTCATCTGCATTGTTGGGTGTGGTGCCTCTCATCTTCCTCTTGACAATACCCCATAGATTCTCTATGGGTTAAGGTCTGGCGAGTTTGATGGCCAATCAAGCACACTGATAATTGCTTTTAAACCGGGTATTGGTAGTTTTGGCAGTGTGGACAGGTGGAGAATTAAATTTCCATCTCCAAAAAGCTTGTCGGCAGAGGGAAGCTTGAAGTGCTCTAAAATTTCCTGGTAGACGGCTGCGCTGACTTTGGTCTTGATAAAACACAGTGGACCTACACCAGCAGATGACATGCTTCCCAAACCATCACTGATTGTGGACACTTCACACTAGACCTCAAGCAGCTTGGATTGTGGCCTCTACACTTTTCCTCTGGACTCTGGGACCTTGATTTCCAAATGAAATGCAAAATTTACTTTAATCTGAAAGCAACACCTTGGGCCACTGAGCAACAGTCCAGTTCTTTTTCTCCTTATCCCAGGTAAGATGCTTCTGACGTTGCCTATTGGTCATGAGTGGCTTGTGACACAAGGAATGTGACACTTATAGCCCATGTCCTGGATATGTCTGTGTGTGGTGGCTCTTGAAGCAATGACTCCAGCAGCAGTCCACTACTTGTGAATCTCCCCCAAATTTTTAATGGCCTTTTCTTAACAATCCTTTCTAGGCTGTGGTTATTCTGATTGCTTGTGCACCTTT
Source organism: Dendrobates tinctorius (assembly GCF_039654945.1). Lineage (NCBI taxonomy): Eukaryota > Metazoa > Chordata > Amphibia > Anura > Dendrobatidae > Dendrobates > Dendrobates tinctorius. The sequence continues at coordinate 13,253,938 of NW_027361716.1, forward strand.
TTCTACCACACTTTTTCCTTCCACTCATCTCTCTATTAATATGTTTGGATACAGCCCTCTGTGAACAACCAGCTTCTTTAGCAATGAACTTTTGTGGCTTACCCTTCTTGTGGAGTGTGTCAATGACTGCCTTCTGGATATCTGTCAAGTCAGGAGTCTTCCCCATGATTGTGGAGCCTACTGAAACAGACTAAGGAACCTTTTTAAACATTTAGGAAGCCTTTGCAGGTGTTTTTGTTAATTATTCCAATTTACTGAGATAATGACTTTTGGGTTTTCATTGGATGTAAGCCATAATCATTAACATTTACAGAAATAAACACTTGAAATATAGTAAATCACTCTATTTTTAATGACTCGATATAATATATGAGTTTAACTTTTTGTATTGAAAAACTGAAATAAATTAACTTTTTGATTATTATTTAGTTAATTATTAATAAGTACAGTGTTTGCAGCTTACTGTACATCTATTTAATTAAAAAAAGATTATTTTTCTGAAAAAAAATGGTGTGGGCTCTCTCATAATTTTTGTAACCACAGAGGGAAAGCCGACGGCTGGAGTGCCGATATTTATAGCCTGGGAAGGGGGTAATACCCATGGAGCTTCCAGGATATTAATATCAGTTCACAGTTGTATAATTAGCCTTTACTGGCTATTATAATGGGGGACCCCAAAAAAATGATCTAGGGTCCTCCTATAACTTATAACCATCAAAGGCTATGCAGACAGCTGCGGGCTGATATTAATAGCCTAGGAAGGGAACATGGATATTGGCCCCCCAGGCTAAAAAACATCAGTTCACAGCCACCCCAGAAAAGGGCATTGTAAAATGCTGATAATTCCAGACAAAATAATCTGCATAAGTTTCTTCAGCTTCCATAAAATCACGATGCAGTACATTTTTTTAAAGGACAAGGCAAAGGTGCCCTATTTTTACAGACTGTCCTGGAATTTCTGGACAGTTGGTACCCAGCTCTGTAGAAATGGAGTGGAGACAAATGTGTATAGATCCCATGGTGCCAAGTTGGACAAGGGGGAAAGAACGCATAAGCTGAAGTATTAAACAATGTGGACGGATGAAGATACCCAGTCAAAGGTAAAATAACCATTCCCAATGAGGAGTGGTGAGAACAATTGGGGAGTGAAAACCAAGATTGTTGCTGTAGGAGATAAACTAATGTTAAGGGCTCATTCAGATGGGTGTACAAATTGGACGTGTGCTATCACATTTTTAATCGGACAGCACACTGACCCATGTTATTCTATAGTGCTGTTCAGATGAATGATTTTTTCTCAGCCCAACTGTCTGTGAGAAAAAAAATTGCAACATTCACTACTTTCTACCAAGTCTTGGATGAGACTCACACATTACAGTCTGTGGGAGCAAGAAAAAAAATCAGATCCCACACGGAACATCCAAATGGCATCCGATTTTTAAGAAATCAGGATACATTTCTGTAATAAACCTGGGAAGCTGTGTTTCATTGTGTACATTTTTTTAATGCAGGCGTAAGAAAATGGATCAAACACCGATGTCACAAGGACATCTTACGTACGTAAGAAACAGGCACACAGATGGCCATCGACGAAAATCTAACGAAAATGAGGAAACTTGTACTATTTTTCATACGCTTGTCTGCAGTAGCCACTGATTAATGTTCCTGCCAACACTAGCTCTAAATCTGTAAATGAGAGTGTTGTTCAGTTGGTTCTCTTCTTGTTTTCTCCGTCCAAGAAAATCGAAGTACACTGTGATCACATTCTGATCAGAGTGTGATTTTCATAATTGGCCCAATTCTCATAGATGAGAGAGCCTATGGTCATCTGCCCTTGTCCTTATAGTGTATTCAATGGGAATTTGCAGTTCCCATTGGATTATTCAAGAATCTTTATATTAAATATAAAATAAAATCATTATTTTTATTATGAATTCCCATTAAAAATTCCCATTTATTCAATGATTTTATTCTATATTTAATATAAATATTCTATTGGATTGGCTTGTAAAAAAAAAGCAAACTGCATGTTCCGCATGGTAGTCCAGCTGTAAGGCATCTTCTTTTCAACTTGAATGATCCTTTTACTATTGGTTCTTGTCCGTTCAAGTGGAGATCAGGTTCTTCTCTTTTTTCCTCTTTTTTGAAAGTTGCAATCTAGATTTGGTACCTAGAATTGAAGATATTATTAATGATATTAATAATTGTTGTATTAAAAAATTATTTTTTCATTTTACACATCTCTGTAATATAGCCTATTGGTTTAGTTAACCCCGTGATGTCATTGAACTTTGACATTGTGTCATCTGATCTCTTGGCGCTCATTTTTTTGAAACTCAGCGTCCTCTCAGAACTATATATACTTGTGATGCCTATACATCTGTGTGGTATATCCTGATGAAAGGGGCATGAGACCCCTGAAACGCGTTGAATAAAACCACTGTGAATCTGTGACATCTCTCTCCTGGAATTTATTCTTGCGGCAGCGCAGAGTTTTAACTGCAAATTCCCATTGAATACATGATTTCTTCTTGTCCTTGAGGACCTGTGGTTCTGCAGCAGTCGCCAGACTATATGCTCTTATCTTATCCTAACCAGGTGAGCAAGTTTCTCATTATATTCCTTCCTTTGTAACGTGGATAAGACCCTATTGCGCATTTTTGTCTCCCCATTCTTTTGCAATACCTGCCCTTATAGTGACAGAGCAGGGTGGAATTGACCGATTGGACAGTGCGATGCACATCTTAAGGGCATGTCACACTAAGCGATATCGCTAGCAATATCGCTATAACTTGTGACGTTATAGCGATATTGCTAGCGATATCGCTGTGTCTGATACTTACCTACGACCGGCTCCCCCGCTGGTTATCGCTGATCGCGCGAGAACGTCCTGGACTGTTTCTCGTCGTCAGCTTCCTGCGGCGCTTAATGCTGTGACGACGAGCGATGCGTGGAGCCGGGCGGGAGGATGCAGGATCGCCTGGTGTGACAGGTAAGTAGCGATCCCCGTCCCCAGCAATGTCGCTGGTGAGATCTGCCTGTGTGGCAGCTCACTAGCGACCACTTAGCGATGTACCAGCGATCCTGACCGCGTCATATCGCTGGTCGGGATCGCTGGTACATCGCTAAGTGTGACAGTACCTTTAGGCTTGGCATGCATAAGGCTTATGCAACGATACATAGGTTTGTACAGTTCCCTTTTATACAAAACCGCTATAATACAGCATTTTATTTGACATAGAAGGTTACTTTTCTCATAGATTCCAGAAGATTCAGAGACAAAACCTCACTATGCTTCTGTATAAAATTAGAGGTCCATACTAGTGATGAGCGAGTATACTTGTTGCTCGTTTTTTCCTGAGCATGTTCGGGTGATCTCCAAGTATTTTGGCGTGCTCGGAGATTTAGTGTATGTCGTCTCAGCTGCATGATTTGTGACTGCTAGACAGGCTGAATACATTATTATTATTATTATTATTATTATTATTATGCATGTGAGGAATGCCTGTTTGTTAGGAATTCCACACATCTATTCATGCTGTCTATCAGCCGCAAATCATGCAGATGTGTCGACAAACACAATCTCGGAGCATGCCAAAATACTCAGGGATCACCCAAGCATGCTCGGGAAAATCCGAGCGACGAGCATACTCGCTCATCACTAGTCCAGACAATACAAAATGTGTAACATAACCAAGTATATGGGGCATAAGGTGGAATAATGTTTATTAAAGGATCATGCCACAAAGGACATGCATCATCTATCCTCAGGATAGGGGGAAAATGCCTGCTCACTGGGAGATATACCACTGGACACTCTCTCGATCTCCAGAATTGTTCGGTTTTTGGCCCCGAATCTGATTTTGACATATTCGTGCCATATTCAAACACGAATATATGTATTATGATCGGTTCCGAATATATTCGGTAATGTCTACTCCCATTGACTCTAACGATGTTCGACTGTGTTCGACAAATATTGCAAAAACAGTATTCGATTCCGTTCATATTCGTTACCGAATCTGAACAAATTTGCTCATCTCTAGTTACAAGCCCCCGTTACCACAATGAGGAAGTGTTTGAATGGAGAGCTAGTATTCAGGCCATCAGCCATATGGACATTGAATGGAGTGGCAGGTCAGATGTGTGATCACCGATCATTCATACTATTCCCTACTGTGATAAGGAATCCGAGTTATGGGACATCTGCACGAGCGATCATTAGATGTCTCAGCATTGCGGCTTCCAACAATTGGACATTTAGCACCTATTCTGTGGATGTATGGCTTTGACAATCCCTTTAACAGTGAACAGCTTTTTTTACATTTTCTGTCTGGTTATTAAGGAGTTACAAACAAAGTTGACAGTATTAAGCAGACACGTAAGGTAATAATTGTCTTGGACAAAACACAAAAAAAAGTTCCGCAAATGAAGTCACATTTTCTTTTCATTTCTTTAGTTTCAGGTGAGATGTTGTACGATGTTATACAAAACACCAGTCATTATTAACAAGGGATCCAACTATTTTTCCTTTTGCCGTTCTTCCCTGTTAAATTATTCCAGTGTCATGGATCTAATAACATATATAAGATAATTAGCTTGCAAGCAATCACAAAACAATAAACGCGATGAAAATACTGACAAGTGATAAAAAAAACAACTCAAGCGACAACCCATTTCGGTGAATTCGGACCATCCTGCGTTCTGCTGTTCATAAAAGATGGACGTGAACATAACAAAAGATGACATCTCCCTCACACTTATGTCACTGCAGCACGGGGGAAGAAAATGTGTAAAATACATTTTTTCCGAAAATTAAATGTCTGCACAAATATTTATATAGTCTATTACATTTTTAAGCGTTAGTGAATTATGTGTGATTGTATATTAAATTTGGAGTGCTGGAACCTACAGGAATGGTGCTGTTGAATTTGGTCATCCCTATTGCAATTAATTGAATTATTGCTTCAGATGAGATGCTTTCATACTCTTGTCTATAGTTGGTGAGTTGCTTTCTGATTTATCTCTGTTCATGTGAACAATAAGTAATTATCACTAACAGATTCTCTGTATCTACCATTTACCACAGTCAACTGGTAAAGATCTTTAAGGGGTTAAAACAATGGATATCCAGTGCACCCAACACATGGTGGCCATAGCCATAGTTTGAAGGCCAGCAATCGGTGAACTTTGGCAGGATATTAATATCATACATAAACGGACTACTACTCGAACAAAAGCTTCTAAATTCCTAGGTTTCCCCCCAGTAAAATAACAACACTCACTTGCTCCGATTGTCTGATTTGTCTTAAAGAAGGGAGAGTGAAGACAGCACTAGTTGGCAGCAGGGATCCCGTGACATAACAATGTCATGAAAGCCAGTGCCACCATGACTGGAATGAACCGCACTGGTAGTGACTATAAGTATTATTATTTCTCTGGGAGGAAACATAAGGATCCAGAAGGGGTTTTCCAACTAATGGACAACTCCTTTAATTTCAACCAATTAATGTAATCAAGAGAACTCAATGCAATTCAGATTAGCATAGACCCTACATTGCCCAGCTGCAAGATCTTAACAAGGGTGCAGAGAGCTCAACATGTGGCCCAGAGGCTGTGTGCCAATAAGCCACTCTATATTAGCCAGTGTTTTTAGAAAATGGGCTAGGGCAGCAATCTGAATCTATGCTTGGGGATAAACGTCTAGCTATCATTCGCTGCTGCAGAACCACTTTCTGCCGGTGTTTCATTAGTGAGATTACTGCTTTTTCCCAGTTAATTAATCATGATCACATCATTGTGGGTATTTGTACTCTTTATAAATATCATATTTTGAGTATAAAAATTATTATGAAAATCATACATTTCCCAGAATGTGTGTATAGATAGATCTGGAACATTTTCAGTTCAATGCACGGTAAAGGTTCCGTAAAAAAAAAAACTCATGAGCTGCCTGTTCACAAGTGTCTTCTCATCATGCTGAAGAGCCAATGGATTTCTAGGTTTTGATTGCTTTGTTGACCCTGGCATCTTCTTAAAGACTGCGAGAATCATCCCAGAGCTGGCAGAGATCTTGGCAGGGGCCGCTATTGCAGCTGAGACACAGATAGTTGGCACAAAAGCCTTGCGAGTTTTGGGTGGAGATTTTCATTGGCAAGACCCCAGTAGTCGGAAGTAAAACAAAGGGATGAAATCCAGGTGGACGTTGTATGAGGATTTGACTGTATTATTCGCCTCTGACTACATCTTGCTAATTGTTGAAACGTATTGCATGTTAGGCATCTAGAAAAATTACAGACAACTGAAGACCTCACCAGTGCTACTCATCACATTAGTGGTCATGGTCCTAGGCAAGATATCCACTATACACACTGCATAAAGATGCAGATTTATATCATGGTAGAAGGCCAAAAATTGCATTACTTAAATACTTAATGGAGTTGTCCACTACCAAGACAACCCCTTCTCACTCTGAATGTTTGGCCCCAATAAATAAAAACATCTATACTTGCCTCCCATGCTGGTGCCTCATGTGAGGTTGTTATGTCACGTGAATCCTGTGCCCAATCAGTACGAGCGTCACTGTCCCTGACTTCGGATATATAAGTATTTAAGAGGTAGTCAGAGTTACGGCTGGCCACTCACTTTCTCTCAATTACTTATACTTCCAAAGGCAGGGATAGTGGCACTGATTGGGCACAGGGTTCATGTGTCATAACAACCTCACGTGAACCCCAAGAACGCGAGTGGCGACACCACTATAACGGCGTCAGCATGGGAGGTGAGTTTAGATCTTTTTATTTTAACAGGGGCAAACATTCAGAGTGAGCATGGGTTGTCCTAGTAGTGGAAACCCCTTTAATATACATTTAAGAGGTTGTCCACTACTCGACAAACGCTTCTTAAATATTATATCACTCCTTGGGAAAAAAAAACTTTACTTATCTCCCATCGGAGCTGGGTCTCCCTAGGCCCAAGTGATGTTGTTTTTCATATTTTACAAGTATTTTAAAAAGGGCATGTCAAAGTAGAAGACAACACCTTTTAATTGTGCCAGGAGTTCCTGTTTTGAAACATTGGGACACGTCCATAAAGAGTGGCGTTCATACGCCAATCTTGAACAAATGTCAGCTACAGAAAAATGCTTTTTTATAAATGTGGGGCATTTTGCGTTGACTATGGCCTAGAAAATGAAATTGTCATATACTATTGTAAGCCCTATGGGCCATAGTATATCACACCCATATTACTGTATTAATAATAACTAAGCCCCACCAACTTTTTAGAGAAAAGGCAAGGCAAGCTGAAAACTGAAAAAAGGCTTGTTTTCGGGGCAAATGGAGCATGCGCAAAATGCTGTAATTTGTTTTCTATCAGAGAACTGGCATGCAGTCAATGAGAAATTTTCCCAGCAGAGGACCAAAATGTTTGCCCAGATAAATACTAAAGATACAGCCTATGGTTGAAATTATGTACAAGCTCCTTTATGCTAGCTGTGCTCAATGTAGGAAAGACTTAGGCAACATTCACACGGTCACTATTTGGTCAGTATTTTACATCAGTATTTGTAAGCCAAAACCAGGAGAGAAACAATCAGAGGAAAAGAATAATAGAAACTCGTCACCACTTCTGCATTGTTCTCCCACTCCTGGTTTTGGCTTACAAATACTGAACGTGTGAATGATGCCAGAAAGGGTAGTTTTATCAAAGAGGTTGTCCAGGTCCTAAAAAAAGTCTGAACTCCTCTGCAAATGTTTAAAAATAGTAAAATGACCACTATCGATCTGCTCTGGTTGTGCCACTTCCTATTCTACTTCTGGTCTTTGCATTTTTCCCTGCTAATCGCGTGGCATCCAGAAACGTGGCTGTTGCATTCAATCCATGGTTGGATTCTGCAGTTTTGTGGCAAGACTGCATGTGATGAGATGTGGGAAAATACAGAGACCTGGGGAAATGTAGGAGGCTTCAGGAGCCCAGTAGTGGGGAATTGGTAAGGTAAGTATTACTTCTTTGGTATCTTACAATATTCTAAGCTGTTCTCACATTTTTTATAGATGGGCAAATGCTTTAATATACAGTTGATTTAAATACAGTTACTGTGCCAGGCCATCGCTGATGCAGCAGGAGGTAGACAACGGTGGGCAGGAGAGGCAAGGGATCAGTGAGTGTTACTTCTCTTTTATGCCATTTGTGTCATTGTATTTTTTAAATATCGAAGTGGACAACTCTTCTAAATTTACCGTCCCCTTAGAAAAAGCACATTCCATTTCCTAATGGACTTCTGAGTTTCTGATGATAAATTGCCTCCATGATGAAGAGTGTCATGGAATCTGATATATATTTATTATGTATGTGCATGTCCCTGTACCATACAGTAGAGGTGGCATAGAAAATGCTTAAGGGACATCGGGTCATAGTTTTTAGATTACTTGACAAATGAAATCATAAGTGACAGTGCTGACACCATGAAGGAATCTGCTCGCTCCCGGGAAAGTGACTGGCTTGGATATGCACGACTTGTTACTTTTTCCCGGCACACCTACAACCCCTTTTCTCAGAAGACAAAACACATCTGCCACCTCCTCCAGTCTACGTCCCCGTAACAACTGTCGAGCAAAAAAAAGATTGATTATCAGTCAAAAACATTGCACAACACCAGATTTTGGTAGGTTAAGCTTGCTGATCCAGCAAGAGACGGTTTGAAAATTCTATCGTCCTTTGCCAATATTTTAGTACAAAAAGAACAGCAGCGTAAATCACTGAAAACTCAGCCAAACAGGACAGAGCTTCAATATTATGCCTCCTCCAGGCTTACACCGGCCACGATGAAATAAAAACCTCAGACAGGGACAAATACAAGCAGAGACAGTGAGCGCAGGAAATTTGCTTGATGAATCTTGATATCCATTTTAATGTCCAGTCAAGTGTACAGATTCGCCATAAGAATGATAAAATTCTATGTGCCCTGCAGGCTTCTCTAACATGCGATGCGCTGAGTACGGGGAAATCTCAGCAGCAGAGTGATGTATTGTAAGGCTGGGAAGACTGCGAGGTTAATAACACACTTTTATCTATTTACTGCCGGCAAATAAGACGCTCGGAGAAGTCGGAATCTTTAAGGAGCGCTGAGTAATACATGGAGAACACAATTTATTTACTAGCTTAACCATCTGGCTGCCAGAGTGTCTAATGACACATTAGGTTGAAGGCTGTGAAATGAGTTGTCCCCTCTGGCAGCAAAATGCTATGTAAGTTTATGTGTGAAAGCTAGACAGCAATGGAGCTTCTGGAGAGTGAGAAATGCGGATTCTTAACATTACTGCATACATGTAAATTGTTAGTACATGAGGAATCCATATGTGGAAATGTTCCTGTTTGTCCGCAGGTCGTTCTCAAGTATCTGCATTACAAATTGGAGGTACTGAAAAGTGAAATCTAGATGATGGATTGCATTGCTGGCTTATGTGAAATTAGCTAACTTTCTAGCTACGAGGCATCATGCACACAGTGTACACAATGCTACCAAGCACTACAGACACTGTGCTGCCATTTGGTGCCAGCATACTTACACGGACAATTGTGCTGAAAAAGATCTGATCTTGTCATGTGATTGTGTAAGGGGAGTAACAAGATCACGTGAGTGACGTGACGCTACACTCCCTTTTCTCATGTTGGTGTGGGGAGGAGGACTCCCAGACAGTGACCGAGCCGGTACCCAGGGGACCGCCATCAGGGTTCCTGAGGGAGCAATACTAGGAGAACAGTAAAGGGAGAGACATGACCGGAGTTGTCAGGGAAACAGGGGGAGGGGCGAGGATAAAAGGAGCAGGGGCGCGCTCAGTTGGAAGTTCGGGGGGAGACTGTGACAGGAGGCAGGAAGTCGGGTGACTGGAGGGGACACCGACAGGATCCTGTGAGGAGGAGACTGCGCACTCACCGACAAGTAAGATGTGAGAGACTTTTACCGGAGGCCGCTTCCCGCCCACTTTCTCAGAGAGCCACGCCTGCCTTCCCCCGCCTTTGTGGGAGAGATCTTTTACCTCAGGTCGCAGCTGTGACTACAGATAAAACGGCCACAGAGGCCTGTACACTGCCCCCCGGCCTTCTCCCACCGCGGCGACCTCATCATCACCGGCCTCAGGGAACGCCACTTCGCCATAGGCGACGTTAGAGGCGCATTTCCCGGTTACGAAGGGACCCTTAGTGGAGGACGGCCACCGGCCATTTGGGGGAACTGCGTCATTACCGCGCCCCACCAGCATTGTTTCTTCAGGGCCTGTTGCACCCCACCGACACCATTTCCTCAGGGCCTGTTGTGCCCCACCAACACTGTTTCTTCAGGGCCTGTTGCACCCCGCCGGCATCACTTCTTCAGGGCCTGTTGCGCCCCACCGGCATCGTTTCTTCAGGGCCTGTTGCGCCCCACCGGCATCGTTTCTTCAGGGCCTGTTGCGCCCCACCGGCACCGTTTCTTCAGGGCCTGTTGTACCCCACCGGCACCATTTCTTCAGGGCCTGTTGCGTCCCACCGGCACGATTTCTTCAGGGCCTGTTGCGCCCCACCGGCATCGTTTCTTCAGGGCCTGTTGCGCCCCACCGGCATCGTTTCTTCAGGGCCTGTTGCGCCCCACCGGCATCGTTTCTTCAGGGCCTGTTGTGCCCCACCGGCACCGTTTCTTCAGGGCCTGTCGAGCCTAAATCTTCCTGGAATATCGTGACGTCAAAGTCGCCGCATCAACGAACTCTAAGCGGCCGCATCTGCAAGCCCGAGTGACGCATGGAGGGATAAGTGGACTATAGCAATAGGTACCATAGTTTGGCCATATTCTGGCCTTCGACACCTGGACTAGCCGGGTTACTCCCAGTTATTGAGAAAAGCATTACTTATTTTATTGAGTCCCCGCGAGGACAAATTGTTGTTACCTCTGTTTACTGGTTCAGCATAGCCACCAGCGGCTCCAAGTTATAAAAGTTGATTATACAACCCATACCCTGTCTCGTGTCTCGTCACTGCATCCTGACAACCTGCTCAACCCTACACTTGGCGTAGTTGGCAGGATGCAGTCTCCGAGCGCGGACATTCGTGCCCCCGACCCAGGCGGAGTGGTCGGCTCTACAAATAATGAGGGTCCCCGCTCCAACATTTCATTGGGGGCCATGCTGAACAACCTGCCTAGATTTTCCGGCTCCAATACTATGTTATGGAGCTGGACAGAGCGGATGCGGGGGCTCTTTCGGATGCACCCAATGACCCCTGATCTGGAAGCCGAGGTGGCCCTCATGGCACTGGACGGGGAGGTGCGGAGGTCAGTGATGTTGAAACCTCCAGGGCACCGCAACACTTTTGAAAAAGTGTTACAGATAGTAGAGCAGACCCATGTGGACCCTACTAATGTGGGAGAGTTAAGAACCCGTTTGTTTAGTTGGATGCAGGTAGAGGGGGAGACGATCACAGAGTATATGAATGTTCTCCAAGAATTGCATACGGCTATTGAAGGAAAGGACGGGGTAGGGGTAGGACCTGTCGACATTACCCTATGTGACCTATTGGTGACTGGTTTGCGGGATCCATTAGTCAAACATGTACTGCGGGAGCAGATCAGCATGAATCCCCGAATAGACTTTTCAGAAGTGGGAAGTCAGGCACGTGCTCGAGAGCAGGAGCAGGGGATGGCGGTCCCCGTGGGGAAAATCCAAGGTATGGAGGCCTCCGCGAATGCAGTCGAGGAGCCTCAGTGGGTGGAGGAGATGAAGCAAGAGCTGAAAAATATTAAGGGCGAGTTGGCTGAAGTAAAAAGAAGAACCGAGACTGGGACTAGATGACCTAGCTTTAACTCTAACTCCTGGGGATCCTGCTCCCTGCGGGGTGGTCAGCCTACACAGGCCCAGTGTTTTGAGTGTGGAGTAGCAGGCCACTTCGCCCGAGAGTGTCCGCGGCGTGGGAGGTACCCACCCCGGCAGCCATTAAACTAAAGGGCTCCGGGCTGGGGGGACGCCGCTCTGAGCTGAAAACCACAACTAGGGATGGAAGTCCCAAAGATTTGGTAGCAAAGTGTCCGGTGGTTTGGGCAGAAGTGGAGGGCCGGGCCTTCCGGTGTCTGGTAGATACGGGGTCACAAGTAACCACCATGCCTGCCACGTACTTTCAACAAAACTTCCAGGAGGCAGCAAGACCCCAGTGGGGGCCCATGATTAGACTAGTAGCCAATCAATTGCCGGTCCCGGTTGCCGGGGTGGTGTGGGTGCAGGTGGCGTTGTGCAGTAAATCCCTTGGTCGCAGAGGGGTGGTGCTAACTCAAGGAGAAGCTGATCAGCGGCACCCCGTCACCCTAGGCATGAATATTTTACGAGAGTTCTGCAACTTACTACTAAATGATCCCACACAGAAGATTCTGAAGCAGTGGGGTTCTCGCACAGCCCAGGGACAGGTATTCCAGCAGCTGATGCGAGGTGCGCGGGTGCATCAGGACTGTCAGGAGGGCGAGGCTCTAGGCAAGGTTATCGCATCAGCAGCTCCCCTGCTTGTGCTACCTCCTGGACAGAAAGTGGTGGCCCTGCCAATTCGAGCCCCGATACCTTTGGAGGGCGTGGAGGTGCAGGTGGAGCTGTGTCCCTCAGAGCGCTTACCTCCTGGCATACTGGTGGCCCGTTCCCTGGCTACGGTGCAAAAAGGAATCGTCCTGGTACGCTGCGTTAACTTTGAAGACCGAGACACCGTTCTGAAAGCACGGACTGTACTGGCCAAACTAGTAAAGCCTTTAGAAGAAGTGCTGCCAGCTCCTGAGGTTCAATTACGAGTACACCCTGATGATCCTTGAGAAGTAACAATTCGAACCTTACAGGCCCACGAAGTCTCGGCACAAGAGAAGGGCCGAAATATTTTGGAGCAGATGCGGGCCGAGCTTTCTGGATTAACTGCAGCCCAACTCTCGCAGATAAAAACATTGCTTGGACAGTACCATGAAGTATTTGCTAGCCATGAGGACAATTTTGAGTGTACCACCGTCATCACTCATGAAATCCCCACAGCAGGAGCGGCCCCTATCCGGGAACGATATCGACAGATTCCGCCACAACTCTATCAGGAGGTGAAATCTTTGCTGGCCCAAATGCTGCGAAAAGGGGTAACACGGGAAAGTCAAAGCCCCTGGGCGGCCCCAATCGTGTTGGTCCGGAAGAAAGATGGTACACTACGATTCTGTGTGGATTATCGTAAACTGAATGCTTGCACTATTAAAGATTCATACCCACTACCCCGCATAGAAGAATCCCTGTCCGCCTTGGGAAAGGCAACATATTTCTCGACCCTGGACTTGGTCAGTGGGTACTGGCAGGTGCCCATGTCAGAACAAGATAGAGCCAAGACGGCGTTCATGTTGCTCATGGGACTGTTTGAGTTTAATCGGATGCCGTTTGGGCTGGCCAACGCTCCCGGGACCTTTCAGCGATTGATGGAGCAGTGTCTGGGAGATCTCAATTTCGAGGCCACGTTGATCTATCTGGACGACATCATCGTCTATGCTGCCACCTTCGACGACCACCTGAAGCGGTTGCGACAGGTACTCAGCCGGTTGCAAAAGTACGGGTTGAAGGTGAAGCCTCAGAAATGCCACCTATTTCGCTCTCAGATTGAGTATCTGGGTCATGTCGTTTTGGCAGAAGGTGTGAGGCCATCTCGGGAGAATGTTGCTGCTATCCAGGAATGGCCTACCCCCGAGACGGCGAAAGATGTGCGGACATTTCTGGGGTTAGCCGGATATTACCGTCGTTCCGTGAAGAATTTTGCATGTCAAGCTCGAGCCTTGCATGACCTGCTAAAGGGGGCTCCCGCTGGGGCCAATGGGCGTAAAATCCAGTGGCAACAACCTCAGGAAGAGGCCTTCCGAGACCTCAAGGCTGCGCTCTCGGATGCCCCAGTGTTGGCTTACGTGGCTTTCTCACAACCGTTCATCTTGCACACTGACGGGAGTCTTCACGGGTTGGGGGCTGTATTGTCACATGTTCAGTATGGCCGGGAGAGGGTGATCGCATATGGAAGCCGCTCACTCCATGACTCCAAACGTAACCCTGACAATTACAGCTCCTTTAAACTTGAGCTCCTCGCAGTGGTGTGGGCCATGACGGAGAGATTTGCAGAGTACCTAGCGGGCTCCGAGGTGGTGGTGCGAACTGACAACAACCCGCTGGCTCATTTGGAAAACACCAAATTGGGGGCTTTGGAACAGCGATGGGTGGCCCAGATGGCGAAGTTCAATTATAAGATTATCTACAAAAGAGGGCCTGAGAATGTCCATGCAGACGCCTTCTCCAGGATTCCACATACAACTCCAGGCAGAATCGAGACGAAGAATTAGAAGGAGAGGAAATACCGATCGCTCTCACTGCTGCCGTGCTCACAACTGACAATAAAAAAATATCTTCCTCTGAGACCCCAAAGGGCATACTGGAGCAATCCCGGGATAAGTGGATACAACAGCAACAAGAAGACGAAGACGTTGGCCTCCTCAGAGCGTGGGTCGCCGCTGGGCAATTACCCACAGACCCTCAACGACAAAATTTGACTCAAGACCTGTTGCTTATGCTGCGACAATGGGAGAGGTTGGTTACCCGAAAGGGACTATTGTATCGTAAAACAACATCACAAACACCCTCAATGACGGTTTGGCAGGTGGTTACGCCAGGAGCCCAACTTCACGTATTAGCTCGGGAGGCTCACAAAAAAGGGGCCCACTTCGAGAAAAAAAAAAACTCTGCAATGGTTGCAACAGAAAGCTTACTTCCCGTGCTTGCCGGCTGTCGTGGACGAAATTTGCCGGACCTGCCGCTTATGCGAGTTAGCCAAACCACCCGCTCAGCGAGCCGCAACACAGACTATTGTGACTTCAGCGCCCCTTGAGCTCTTGATGGTGGATTATCTGACCATTGGGCCCGAATTTCAGGGATATGAACACTGTCTCGTCATGGTAGATCATTTCACCAAGTTCGCTGTAGTCACCCCCACTCGGGATCAGACCGCAGAGTCAGCTGCCTCCTCAATTTGTAGAAACTTTATACAAGTATACGGCTGTCCTCAACGAATACATTCTGATCAGGGAGCATGTTTTTTGGGAAAAGTCATGGAAGAACTACATCACCTCTATGGGACTGACAAATCCCGGACCACACCGTATCACCCGCAAGGGAATGGGGGCTTGTGAACGATTTAATCGGACATTGATTCAGATGTTGCGCACTCTGGAGAGTGACAAGAAGGCCCGTTGGCCCGAATATGTTTCTGAATTAGTTTGGGTCTATAACAATAGGGTACATTGAGTGACTGGCTATACCCCTTACTCCCTGTTGTTCGGACGAGAAGGTAAAGGGATCACGGAAGTGGAGTTGGACTCCGAAGAGCCTCAGCCCTGGACTGGAGTATCGTCTTGGGTCCGAAATCATCGCCACCAGCTGCAAACTCTTCACCGAATTGTACTCAAAAAGCTCCGAGACTGGGAGCACCCAGGGAAGGATGCAACCCCACCTCCTCACCTTCAAAGTGGGGACCGGGTGCTCATATTAGATCAACGCCCCCAGAACAAACTAGAGCCGCATTGGGAAGAAAGTCCTTATCGAGTCTTACGCCGTGTCCATCCAGACGGACCGGTGTACGAAATACGACCCGAGGAGGATGAAACACTGCCCACTCGTATTGTGCATCGTAACATCCCTTACGCCTGTGTACTTCCTCCGACCCGAAGCAACCAGAGTCTACCCCATCGACATCCGAACCGTCTTCTGTATGTTGGGACCCAGACGACAGCGAAGATTGTCTTCCAGGACACAGAGGCCCTCCACTCAGTAATGGATCAACTGACACAATTAGCCCACCCGCACCAATCAGCCCACCGGTGTCCACCACCCCAGACGACTCTACCCCAGCTGAACTTAGACGCTCCGAGCGGTCAACAGCCGGCAAAACCCCTGAACGATATGGACAAGATCAATTCATATGGCAACGAACATTGAAACCCCTACAAATCGATCTCAATAGACTAAGGCCCTCGCCCGAGGACTGGCGAGCTTACAGGGTGGGGGAATGTGGGGAGGAGGACTCCCAGACAGTGACCGGGCCGGTACCCAGGGGACCGCCATCAGGGTTCCTGAGGGAACAATACTGGGAGAACAGTAAAGGGAGAGACATGACCGGAGTTGTCAGGGAAACAGGGGGCGGGGCGAGAATAAAAGAAGCAGGGGGCGCGCTCATGTGGCAGTTGGGGGAGAGTGTGACAGGAGGCAGGAAGCCGGGTGACTGGAGGGGACACCAACAGGAGCCTGTGAGGAGGAGACTGCGCACTCACAGACAAGTGAGACGTGAGAGACTTTTACCGGAGGCCGCTTCCCGCCCACTTTCTCAGAGAGCCACGCCTGCCTTCCCCCGCCTTTGTGGGAGAGATCTTTTACCTCAGGTCACGGCTGTGACTACAGATAAAACGGCCACAGAGGCCTGGACACTGCCCCCCGGCCTTTTCCCACCGCGGTGACCCCATCATCACCGGCCTCAGGGGGCACCACTTCGCCATAGGCGACATTAGAGGCGGATTTCCCGGTTACGGAGGGACCTTTAGCGGAGGATGGCCACCGACCATTTGGGGGAACTGCGTCATTACCGCATCCCACCAGCATCCCTTCTTCAGGGTCTGTTGCGTCCCACCGGCACCATTTCTTCAGGGCCTGTTGCGCCCCACCGGCATCACTTCTTCAGGGCCTGTTGCGCCCCACCGGCATCGTTTCTTCAGGGCCTGTTGCGCCCCACCTGCACCGTTTCTTCAGGGCCTGTTACGCCCCACCGGCATCACTTCTTCAGGGCCTGTTACGCCCCACCGGCACCATTTCTTCAGGGCCTGTTGCGCCCCACCGGCACCGTTTCTTCAGTTCCTGTTGCGCCCCACCGGCATTGTTTCTTCAGGGCCTGTTGCGCCCCATCGGCATAATTTCTTCAGGGCCTGTTGCGCCCCACCGGCACCGTTTCTTCAGGGCCTGTCAAGCATAAATCTTCCCGGAGTATCGTGGCGTCAAGGCCGCCGCATCAACGAACTCTAAGCGGCCGCATCTGCGATCCCGAGTGACGCATGGAGGGATAAGTGGACTATAGCAATAGGTACCAAAGTTTGGCCATATTCCGGCCTTCGACACCTGGACTAGCCGGTTTACTCCCAGTTATTGAGAAAAGTATTATTTATTTTGAGTCCCTGCAAGGACTGATTTGTGTTACCCCTTTTTGCCTGTTCAGCATAGCCCTAGTGGCTCCAATTTATAAAAGTTTATTATACAAGTCATACCCTGTCTCGTGTCTCGTCACTGCATCCTGAGGACCTGCTCGACCCAACACTGGTATACTCATATTGTGTATATAATTTTACTGGGTGGCATAGTAGGATAGGAATGTAATAAATAGTTAACATAGGAGTGGCCTACTGTGGGTAAGCCAGGAGTATTTCCTGAATGTAGATAGTAGGGCCAGGGAGCCCAGACAGTCATGTAGGGCCTTAGAGAATGGGCAAAGGTGACATTGTATATATGTGTCAGGTGGTCAGGGTGTGATCCAGCAGCTATTACTGCGGGCCAGGACTACGGACCTGGCACCACTCACACTTGGCATAGTGCGGCAGGATCCCGCAGCCTTGCAACGTGGGAATGCCGTGAAAGATAAAGATGTTGTTAATGTAACTGATGTGACTGATACCCTGGATATGACTGATATTCTGGACGTGACTGACATTTGGATTATGACAAAAATGGCGACTTTGAAGATGGTGGAAAATGGCGCTCAGATGGAGGATGACAACTTTGATCCCTCCCCTCGTAGGTGTCCTGACTCAGAGATGGCATGAAAATCTGCCTGGCAGAGTCGATGGCCTAGACTGGTGAATGGTGCCTGCCCATGGTGGGCATGTCTGAAAAGAAGAAGACCTTGCCACATGCCACAGGTTACAGAGAAATGGGTGGAGCGGCCCAGAAGAAAATCCCGCTGGCAGCTGCGCAGGCCATTGCGAGATACTACACTGGCAGTGATGGACCATTCATGCACACATCACTGCAGAGGTATAGGCCGCGTCAAATGGAAGTGGCAGCAAGAACAGAAGGCCCAACCCGGATGACAGAGGGGAGTCGCCAATGAGTTTTGGGCCCACCGTTTCCCTGTAACTGCGGAAGAGTGGTGCCGGCAGCTGCCAGAGCCAGAAAATCATCATCGGGAGCCAGAACATCATCCTTGGGAGTTGGAGGCTGGAGAACTAGAAGCAGTTACCGCCCTGGAGGAGCCCACGCCAGAAATGTAGTATGAGCCAGAGTGTGCAGCTGCATCAGCAGAGGGATCCGACAGTCACTGGATGGACGTGGCCAGGATGCTGGAGCAGGTGGCAGTGACTGATCCTCAGCCCCTGACCCCGGAAAGCTGGATTGCACCTAGGCTCATGCGTAGCGACACCCCTTTCCTTGGCCAGTTGCATTTTCATCAGGAGCCAGGGGGCCCTTTTCCATCCCCTGGAAAAGCTGCATTGATTGCAGGGGATGTGGAACACAAAAAACAATAGGAGAAGGAGGTGTGGGTAGAGCTGCACCAACCAGGAGGGGGCGCTATGGCCGAACGTCACACCAGTGGGCAGCTGGTGTACACTGATGTGGACTATGGCTATGGCTTTATACGTGAGGTGGACTCAAATGCCAAAGTTTATGTGAATGCCGCTTCAGTGAAATTCGTCAGACCCTTGAAGGAGGGAGATTGGGTCAATTTCTATAAGGAGGACACCCCTCAGGGGTATTTTGCGGTGGCAGTCATGCTGTGCCAGGGGGATGACTTGGACCTTTATGTGGGCCCGGAACAGGCTCAGTTGGCCCTCTGCTCCCTGGCCACTGCCCGGTCTAGCACAAACCCCTGCCATGTCTCTGCAGAACACAACACCTGCGGCTGCAGGATCATCATCGGTCCAAACACGGGCATGGAGCCCAAAGGAGAACAAAGTGGGGCAGGATGCGTGCCTCTGAACTGAAAAATTTTTCTTATATAGTGCTCGTTGCACAATGTGATGGTGTATGGGATTGTTCTGCATCCCTGTGGGCAAAGGAGCCCTGGAACACCAAAGTTGGTTGCAGTGTGGCCGGACCGGACCATGGTGGAACACTGAGAAGCATTGTTTTCTTTCCCCCCAAGTTTTTTCTGTTGCGCCTGTTGCATCTCTTCTGCTCTCTGGCAGGACTTTAACCCCAAGGGGGTACATGCCCGTGGACTAGGAACAAACTGTGCATGTGGCTGCTATCAGTGACTATAAGTACAGCGCTCACGGATCTTAAAGGGGTCATATCTCACACAAAGGAGTGGGGAAAGCCCTCAAGGAATGGAGGTGCTATTTGGAAGACTGAGTACCAGGCACCTGTTAAAAGGAAATGGCCTCCCATGCGGCGAGAAAGAAAAAAAACTTTGCTCATGTTGAGCTGGCAGACTGACTTATACAATTGCCTCCCTGCATGGAGTACTTGCTTGTACATATTCAAAATGTTATTCTTTACTTGGTTGGGTACGGCCAATCTTAAAGAAGGGAGCAGTGTAAGGGGAGTAACAAGATTACGTGACACTACACTCCCTTTTCTCATGTTGGTATATGTATATTGTGTTTATAATTTTACTGATGTTGCTATGTATATACAGCTCTGGCAAAAATTAAGAGACCACCATATCAAAACCCTGTCATGGGCAGTCCATTCTCCAGATCTGAACCCCATTGAAAACCTCTGGAATGTAATCAAGAGGATGATGGAAAGTCACAAGCCATCAAACAAAGAAGAACTGCTTAAATTTTTGCACCAGAAGCAGTGTGAAAAACTGGTGGAAAGCATGACAAGACGCATGAAAGCTGTTTTTAAAAATCATGGTTATTCCACAAAATATTGATTTCTGAACTCTTCCTGAGTAAAATCATTAGTATTGTTGTTTCTAAATTATTATGAACTTGTTTTCTTTGCATTATTTGAGGTCTGAAAGCTCTGGGTTTTTTTTAACTCCTTAATGACGGCCTATATGTCTATTAACTGACCTGAGATATAAAAGAATAGCATCCCCATACAGGTGACAATCAAGCAGCTGTTGACTGTACACTGTAGCTGACAACTTGCTGTATCAGCCACGGTCATTGTTGGCATCGTCCATATCTGTTTAACCCCTTAGATGCTGATGTCAATAATGACTATATCATATAAATGGTTAAAAGAGTGTGGAGGCTTCCTCTTTATCCCCATCAGCACCCTGAGATCATGATTGTGCGGTTCTGATGTTTGCCATGGCAGTTCATGGCCAAATAACGGCCTTAGAGTCTCACGACTGTAGTGGCCTGTTCAGAAGTTACTGACATTTAGGTGGTAAAAATTCACTTTTTCATTTCTATCATGCCACTTTGTATTAATTCCTGAAAAGCACCTGAAGGATTAATAAATTATCTGACAGCAGTTTTCAGAATGTCAGGGGGTGTTGTTTTTAAAATGGTGTCACTTTTGGGGCTTTTCCAATATGTAGGACCCTCAAAGTCACTGCAAACCTGGATAGGTCCCTAAAAAAATAATTTTGTAAATTTCCATGCAAAAATGAAAAATTGCTGCTACATTTTAAAACCTCCTAAAATGCTAACAAAATAAAATAACATTTTACAAATGGTGCAGGTGTAAAGCAGACATGTGGGAAATGTTATTTATTAATGTTTTGCTATGGTATGACTATCTGAATTAAAGGGATAATCATTCAAAGTTTGAAAATTGCTAATTTTTTTAACATTTTTGTCAAATTTCTTTTATTTTTTATAAACAAACGCAAAACATATCAATCTAAATTTACTATTATCATAAAGTATAATGTGTCACAAAAAAAAAATCTCAAAATCACTGGAATTTGTTGAAGCGTTCCAGAGTTATTACCACATAAAGTGACACTGGTCAGATTTTTAAAATTTGGCTCTGTCACTAAGAGGTTAATTTTGACCATTTCTCCTTTTCAGAAAAAATAAGCAAAATTTACTGCTTGGAAATTCAGAGACATGTTGTCAGAAGTTTGTAGACTAAAAGAACAATTTACATTTTACTAAAAAATATACCTATAAAGAGAAAAATCAGACAAACTGAACATTTAGAAGTGGTCTCTTAATTTTTGCCAGAGCTATATAAGTTGTGTAGCTAGAGAAAGTGCAGTTAAAGGGTTAGCCACTAGAGGGGGCATAGTAGGATAGGAATGTAATAAATAGTTAACATAGGAGGGGCTTACTGTGGGTAAGCCAGGAGTATTTCCTGAATATAGTTAGTAGGGTCAGGAAACCCAGACAGTTCTCTAGGGCCTTATAGCCCGAGCAACACAGTGGGTCCCTTAACGTTTGAAGCTGGGAGCCCAGACATCCAGGCCTTGGGAAATGAAGGAAACAGCAACAGTGGAAAGCAGGGCAGCACCAAGATGTGGCAGCTTATTACATGGGCAGATGCCCTTATGACTGGGGTGAAATGGACAGGGGAACTCCTGAAGGTAGTAAAGCTGGACAGAAGGAGCGCTGCAGTACCAGATGAGTCGGTATGACCCCGGAGCATTCTAGAAGAAGTAGGGAAAAGTACAGAAATAGACAAGGATGTGTACTGTGATGTTACCTTGAAGTTGCTGTAACTGAACTGGAAGTACTGCGAAAGAACTCAAGTAAAATTGTCTGTTTCAAGTTGAAACTGGACTCTGTCTCTCTTTGTGTGGACCCAGCAGGAGTAAACCCACAGCAGACCAGAGAGGACCCTGATGGTACAGATGGCATTACAGAAGGTACGCTGCAAAGGGGACATTGTATATATGCATCAGGTGGCCAGGGTGCGCTCCAGCAGCTATCACTGCGGGCCACGACTACAGCACTGGCACCCCTCACACATGCAATAGCAAAAAATGTATTTAGAATAAAAGTTTACAATTAAAAAGCACAAAAATAAGAGATTAAAAGGTAAGTATACTGAAATCTCATCAGTATGAGAGATCAGACCTGTTGTAGTAAAGCTGCAGTATTTAAAGGGGTTGTCCACCTTTGGGAACAAGTTTTCTTGCCTAAATGCTTGTATTTTTAGGTAAAAATAATTTTTGCAATTGAGTTACATTAAATTTTGCACCCTCTGTTTCCCTGCACATAAACTTTAATGTAGTCAATGGCTATAAATCAAGCTGAAAGGAGCCCAGAAAAAGACAGATAAGGCTGGTTTCACATTTGCGCTTTATAGCGCAGCGATGGCCTGCGCACGGCCACAGCTAAGCCCCGCCCCCTCCCGGCTCCCTGCCCGCCCCATCCGGTCATCGCCGCCTACTAGCGCACATGGGCGCTTGCGATCTGCGCACCCTATCTTTAGCATAGGGTGCGCAGATCGTGCGCTGGCCATGCGCTAGCAGGATTTTGCCGTGCGCTGCACACTTTTGAAGGTGCGCCGTGTGCGCCAAAATGCAACATGCTGCGTTCGGCGCACACGGGCGCACCTTCAAAAGTGCGCAGCGCACGGCAAAATCCTGCTAGTGCACAGCCAGCGACGATCTGCGCACCCTATGCTAAAAATAGGGTGCGCAGATCGCAAGCGCCCATGTGCGCTTGTAGGCGGCGATGACCGGATGGGGCGGGCAGGGAGCCGGCAGGGGGCGGGGCTTACCGGCGGCCGTGCGCCGGCCATCGCAGCGCTATAAAGCGCAAATGTGAAACCGACCTAAGAGTTATTACCGTATATACTCGTGTATAAGCCGACCCGTGTATAAGCCAACCCCCCTAATTTTGCCACAAAAAACTGGGAAAACTTTTTGACTCGCGTATAAGCCCAGGGTTAAATGGTGGTCCAAGAAGATGCTCCATAGATAAACCCCCCCATATGCTGCTGCACAAGGGTTAATGCTGGCCCAAGAAGATGCCATAAATACCCCCCATATGCTGCTTCACAAGGGTTAATGCTGCTCCATAAGATGCTCCATAAATACCCCCCATAATATGCTGCTGCACAAGGGTTAATGCTGCTCCATAAGATGCTCCATAAATACCCCCCATATGCTGCTGCACAAGGGTTAATGCTGCCCCATAAGATGCTCCATAAATACTCCCCATATGCTGCTGTACAAGGGTTAATGCTGCCCCATAAATACCCCCCATATGCTGCTGCACAAGGGTTAATGCTGCCCCATAAATACCCCTCATATGCTGCACAAGGGTTAATGCTGCCCCATAAATACCCCCCATATGCTGCTGCACAAGGGTTAATGCTGCCCCATAAATAAAGTCCTGCCAGAGAGCAGGAGAGATGCAACAGGCGCAACAAAAAAAACTTGGGGGGAAAGAAAACAATGCTTCTCAATGTTCCACCATGGTCCCGTCCGGCCACACTGCAACCAACTTTGGTGTTCCAGGGCTCCTTTGCCCACAGGGATGCAGAACAATCCCATACACCATCACATTGTGCAACGAGCACTATATAAGAAAAATTTTTCAGTTCAGAGGCACGCGTCCTGTCCCACTTTGTTCTCCTTTGGGCTCCATGCCCGTGTTTGGACCGATGATGACCCTGCAGCCGCAGGTGTTGTGTTCTGCAGAGACATGGCAGGGGTTTGTGCTAGACCGGGCAGTGGCCAGGGAGCAGAGGGCCAACTGAGCCTGTTCCGGGCCCACATAGATGCAGCATATGCTGCACAAGGGTTAATGCTGCCCCATAAATACCACCCATATGCTGCTGCACAAGGGTTAATGCTGCCCCATAAATACCCCCCATATGCTGCTGCACAAGGGTTAATGCTGCCCCATAAATACCCCCATATGCTGCTGCACAAGGGTTAATGCTGCCCCATAAATACCCCTCATATGCTGCACAAGGGTTAATGCTACCCCATAAATACCCCCCATATGCTGCTGCACAAAGGCTAATGCTGCCCCTTAAATACCCCCCATATGCTGCTGCACAAGGGTTAATGCTGCCCCATAAGATGCTCCATAAATACCCCTTATTTGCTGCTGCAATAAAAAAAATGACATACTCACCTCTCCGTCGCTGGGGGGCCAAGTGACGGTATCCTGAGACCACGGCACTGGCGATATTCACCTGTCCCTGTTCCATTGCCATCCACCGCTCTGTCTCCCGGTTCTCTGCAGTGACAGCAGAGGGCACACACTGACTACGTCATCGTGCCCTCTGCCGTCAAAGCAGGAGGACACAGTGGTGCACGGCTTGGAACGGGGACAGGAGAATATTACTCTGCCCCCGTCATAGTCACCTCTCCTGGCACATCTCTGCAGCCTCTGCTTCTCCTCTGCTGTCTGCTTCCTGCATTCAGACGGTCACGTGGTGTCGCTCATTAAACTCATAAATATGTGCATATTCATGAGTTTAATGAGCGGTACCACGTGCCAACTGAATGCAGGAATCAGACTGCAGAGGAATAAGCAGTCAGAGGCTGCAGAGATGTGCCAGGAGAGGTGAGTATGATCTCTGACACCCCCACTCCCCCTCCCCCGCCCACCTCCGGTATATGACTCGCGTATAAACCGAGAGGGGGACTTTCAGCCCAAAAAAATGGGCTGAAAATCTCGGCTTATACACGAGTATATACGGTAACTTTACTGTCAGACTGTCAGAAGGAGCTCACTGAAGGATTTTGCGTTAAATAAGTCGGCCACTTTCTCTTGTTACTGCACTTTTGCTCACAGACTGCGCAGCTCTACTGTCCATACAATAGCAGCTGGTGGAAGACCTGTCAATCAGCCTCCTACAATAGAAAAACACCTTTCTTTTGAAGGCTGATGGACAGGTCTCCTGTTCCTCCACCAGCAGCCAATGTATGCATAGAGCTGGTCAGTATGTGAGGAAAGATACAGCAACAAGACAAAGTGGCAGACCTAACTGAGAATCCATTAGATGCAGAAGTGCAGAATCAAAGCTTTTCTGTACTCTAAAAAACATATTACAATCACATCAGCACCAAAAATGCATTACATAAGGGGGAAAGGCCTAAAAAAATGCCACAAAGAAGCAATTACCAGAGAAGATTGATATTGTGTAGTTTAGTGCGGACACCTGCAGAACACAAAATACACAGTATGCAACGTGTGAACACTGCCTTGCAAACACAAAAAGACAGATGTCATATAGTGAAGCTACAGAAAGAAGAGAAAATTCTGGCAGCTTCGACTGCGAATGATTGAAAAAAAAAAATAGATCTATAGGTCCCAACTAGAGAGGAGCAGGATGTGACACAATCGGCTCAACTCTAGTCCCAACCGTCCCTGATGCAGTGGACAGTCCTGGGTTTGGATCTACGCCCTGCAGTCTCAGACATCTGTTGAATGTCACTCACTGCCACCGCCCCTCAGACAACTACTCGTGTCAGGTTAGAAAAAAATGGTAAAAGGGTGTGGATTTGTATTTGGCAAGGGGCGTGACCGAACGTGCCACATACTTTGTCTGTCTTTCTGTTCTTCAAAAGTTGGGAGTTATAGTTGTACAGTATATATAGAAAACAAAGAGTCTGGAGAAGCAAGATGGTGCAAAATTTGTAATGAAACCCAATTGCTAAGTTATTTTTAGCCGAAGCTATGAGTATTGAAAACCCCACTCCATTGGGGTTTTCTTCACTGCTGGAGTGGTGTTTTAAAGGTAAGTCCCCTCCTCCCAGTCATTTACTCAACCTCGGTGTCTTTACTGTTTTTCAGGGCCGGCCTGGTCCTGTGGCACCAATCTGTGAGCGCAGCCATCACAAGCACTCAATGCAAGTCTATGAGAGCCAGAACGCGGTAGACACGAGGCTGTCAGAGACTTACATTGAGGTGACCGGCGTGCTCCATGAAACATTTCCGGACAGGTCACAAACAGCAGGAGACGGTCCGGAGCAGCAGCAAAAACACATTAAAACACTGGAAGCTGTGTATCAGACGGGGCAGGGGATTTGGATTTTCAGCACCACTTCAGCTATGTAATAAAAAATATGCAGAGAATTTATATATTTTTTGTAAAACTTGCGAACTATTAAAACTATGGTATGACTTGAGATAGCTGGAGGGAAATTGAAATATAAATGATGTGTCTTTGCTTAGCATCTGTAGAATTTTACCCTCAAGAACTTATGTAAAACATTAATGACATTTGACTATAAAGTCTTGCTTCGTTGTGGAGACTTGAGGAGCCCAGAAGTACTCAACATAATATAATACTGTATATAACAGCTGTCCAGGACAGAAATGTCTAAGAAGCAACTTTACATAAAAAGTCGGAATATGTGATTGTGGTGCCCCTGAGGGTTCAGCAGCCACAGAGGTACTGCACCTTCTCCTGAGGTGTGGTACCCCACCATTCAGGTAAGGTGGAGACACCTGACCACGCTCCAACACCTGCATCTCACACAACATAGTAGTGTAGCAAAGCACCCTTTGGTGGCTCCCTGCTTGGAGCATGAAGCATGCTGGGAGGCGGGTGGAGTTTAGTTTGCATCAAAAGAGTGGGAAGAGGATAGGATTCAGTCAGTTAGTCACAGGAGTCTGACGAGGTCAGTCTGTGAAAGGAGATCCCCTGAGTGGGATGGATGGAAGGAAGTGCTGCAGCCGACCTCAGTGATCTGGGTCCGCTGGCACAGGAAAGGAACATTAATAGAAAGCCTGACTCTCCATAAGAAGGAAAGGATTAGTACGGAACGTGAGGAGAAGAAAAGAACCAAGGATTAGGGTTCTAAGCGCAAGGCCGGGGTCCGGTCCCTGAGGTTATATGGATACTAATGGTCCTGCAGCAGACACCGGAGGAATAGAAGTTGTCACTACTTTATTCCCACACAAGACTTGGGGGCACAACTGCAACGTGAGTGAGCCGGGGCTAGGTAGTAAGGAGTTCCCTAAGCAGGCCACAGCTGTCTGCCGTACAAGTAGAGTTCATAGGAACATCTGACAGGAGGAACTCCAGTGTAACTCAGTACTGTGAGTACTTCACTAAAAGGCGCTAAGAGGGAGACGTTCGGAAAATTCACATATGTTGGCGGAGTGTTGGAAAGGAGTACTTCATCTTGCCTGGAAGTTGGCTGAGCTCCTGACCCGGAGGACACAGCACGGATGCGGGCACCTGTACCTGCAACAGACTGAGTAAAGCTTTGGAACTACATGCCCTGGTGTCCTCCACTTATTCCTGCGTCAACCTGCCCGGCACTGCTACATCCCCTGCGCCCGACACTACACCATCTAAGTGTCACTTCACCTACTCTGCCCTGGGACTACACCCCTGCCTGTGGAGGGCTATAACATCATTGCTGCACCACACCATCTGTCCCAGAGGATCTGTCTGCAGCGTCGGCTCAACATCTTCATTGCCGAACACCACAGGTGGCATCACAGCTCATTCATTCATAAACTCTAATCATCATAAGCACACTGAACTTTCCCCCTTTTACAATGGGTGCCCAGGGCCACGGGCCGGGTCCCAGCTGCTGTGACATCTCCCATTGAAGCTCATCGGGCCCAGTACTGAGTACCCCACAGCACTGGGAGGGCGACCCAACTTGGTGTCACGAACAGGATGACAAAGCCCGGTGCCACCGGGTTTGGGGAAGAAGGGCGTGACAACATGGGTGGTCCTAAGAAAAGACCGCGAACTGTCCTGGGCCTCCCCTGCCTGAACTTCTATGCAACTGCAACATGGCCCACCCCCCGAGGGGTCCGTATACTGGCTTGGTATGGAGGAGTAGGAAGAAGACGCCGCCCTCAGAAGGAGGAGCGAGAGCCGGTGGTGGGAAAAGAGTCCAGACAGGAAGAAGAAGGAAGAGAAAATGCCATGATGGAAGGAGAGAGGAGGCCTGAAGAGCGAAGGGAGGTTGAGATGAATCTTCCCGGCGTAATGGCTGAAGGCTCCGATCTGGCTTCCGGCATGAACCATCAGCAGCTGGAGAACGAGCTAGCCCAGCTGACCACCCGTCTGCGACTGAGGCAGGAGGCGTTCTGGAGGATGAACTGGCAGCACGCCTGGGAGGGGCCTCCATCAGCGGTACCCCAGTCACCGGTACCCGCCACTGCTGCACCGGATCTCCCCCAGGCAGACTCCGTGGAGCCTGCGGCTGCTGCAATACCACCGGCAGCGTCTATCACCATCTCACCGCTGGGTGAGGCCTGCCAGGAGGAGTTGTCTGGGAGCTGAAGTGGAGGAAGAAGTTGAGCTCCCGCCTGGACCTGACGTGGCTGCGCAGGTCCCACCAGAGACCCTTGCGGACCCGGAGCCGCCATCTGCTCCGCCGCCGGCAACACCCAAATGGGCATCCCTGAGGATGCTCCTGCTGCTGCCTGACACCTCAAGTCTGCACAGGAGGCCCCAGGTACATCTACTGCCCCTGTCCCTGGGATGGCCTCCGGGTGTGCAGCTGCTGCAGCGTCCGGACAAGTAGTGCTGGACCTCGTCTGGGACCGGGACTCTGAACCCTGGGGGGAAATGCCTAAACCCCTAGCGGTCGTGCCCTTGCCAACGGTGGGTAGTAACAGGCCCCGGGAAGAGGAAGATGAGACATGGGCCCGTTGCCAAGAAACCATACGTCAGCTGGCAGCCGAGCAAAGAGAAAGGGAACAAAGGAGGCTGGCTGTGTTAGGCCCAGATCTGGACCGGAAGGAAAAGGTCCGTGCCGGTCACTATGGTCCCTGGGACTCAGCTGGATGGGGACAGGTCCTCAATGTGAATCATGAACGGGGGTTTGGGTTCATTGCAGACCCCAAGAGGATCAGTGACCTGTTCTTCAGCAGGAGAGATGTGGAGTCACACCTGAGGAAAGGACACCCTGCTAGGGACCTGCAACTGGGGGAACCTTTACCCGGCATGAGGGGCTGCGTGGATGGTACGCGCTGAACGTGCGCCGCATCCCTGAAGACTTCATTGCGGCCTATAAGAAGGAACATGCTTATGTTCCCCCAGCAGGAGTGCCACCCACTGTAGTGATCATACCTACCAACACCAGGCAGGCAACATCTATCCCTGTCGCCCACCCCATGGTACAGGTAGTTACACCAGCTGTGCCTAGGGCAGCAATCCACCCAGCTGCCACCACCTTGTCCTTTTGTAAACAGTCAACAGGAAAAGGATGTCCAGAAGTTCTCCCCTGGAAGCAGCAGCCCAAGTCAACAGCTTCCAGCACCCCAGGAGGGGAACACCAATACTAACACTAAAGAAAATAACTAACTCTGTTACCCAGGAGGGTATTTGCACCATTGTGCTAGTTTTTCTATTGGTTTTCATGATGTTTCCAGTTTTGTTGCCCAGTTCTATTGGCAGTGTTTTTCTTATTGAACTGCAGTGATCATGAACTTGGAGTGAATCACAAACTTTATTGTATACACTTGCACCTCTTTAGGTGCCCTTTCTTGGTTTTACTTAAGTCTTTTAAGAATAAGGACAATTCAAGACATCTTGGCTGGATCAATGTCTATATTGCACTTATTAGTAATGTCTAGCATTTTTTGATAGAGAAAGTAAATAGTGAATGTTTTAAAGAGAGTAGACCAATGCTTGATATTTGAATAAAGATTTGAAAAATTTGCAGGTGACGAACCCGGCATCAGCGGTTGTCACTTAAGGTTAATAATAGGAAGTAGAAAATATGAAAGAAGAAATGAAGAAGAAATGTGTTGATGATAATATGTGAAGTGGTAGTGAGTTACTGCCAATAGCACTTTTGAATTAGGTACTGTATTTAAACATAGATAGCTAGTTAAGAATTGTTTTGCAACGTTCAAGAAACAGTGCCTCTCATATTGAGAAGATTAGATAAGAATTATTTACTAAGCATTACAAAAATTTTAGTATGTTCCTGTATTTGTCAACCTTTGTTTTCTTGCAGCCCGCGGACATGCTGTGTTTAACGGGGGGGTATGTGGCGCCCCTGAGGGTTCAGTAGCCACAGAATTACTGCGCCTCCTCCTGAGGTGTGGTACCCCACCATCCAGGTAAGGTGGAGACACCTGACCACACTCCAACACCTGCATCCCACACAACATAGTAGTGTAGCAAAGCACCCTTTGGTGGCTCCCTGCTTGGAACACGAAGCGTGCTGGGAGGCGGGTGGAGTTTAGTTTGCATCAAAAGAGCGGGAAGAGGATAGGATTCAGTCAGTTAGTCACAGGAGTCTGATGAGGTCAGTCTGTCAAAGGAGATCCCCTGAGTGGGATGGATGGAAGGAAGTGCTGCAGCCGACCTCAGTGATCTGGGTCCGCTGGCACAGGAAAGGAACATTAATAGAAAGCCTGACTCTCCATAAGAAGGAAAGGATTAGTACGGAACGTGAGGAGAAGAAAAGAACCAAGGATTAGGGTTAGAGGAAAACCCTTCCCCAGTTCTAAGCGCAATGCCGGGGTCCGGTCCCCGAGGTTGTATGGATACTAATAGTCCTGCAGCAGACACCGGAGGGATAGAAGTTGTCACCACTTTATTCCCACATAAGACTTGGGGGCACAACAGCAACTTGAGTGAGCCGGGACTAGGTAGTAAGGAGTCCCCGAAGCAGGCCACAGCTGTCTGCCATACAAGTTGTTAGGGTTTCTAGGTAGAAAACCCGAGAGTGGACCCTCTGGGTCGTGGCTCCAGAGCCCCCGAGGGCGAGCGGACCAGGTGATGACCACCCCCTATACAGGGAGCGTTAGGGGCAGGCCCAAGGGAGATGGAACCACGACAGGCGGAACCAAAGGGACGACCCAGGGTAAATACAGGAGAGCAGATCAGAGTGTGGAAAGGTATACGAGGGGTAGGGTAGATCCAAAGAAGCAGGAGGCAGGCTGTGGAAGCCCGAAGGGTCAGGACGGAACCGGGACCAGAAGCTGAAAGGAAGATGAGGGAAAGAGGGTTAGGAAAGGCTGGGCCTGGGAAATGAGACAAGGAACGAGACAGGGGAAGGAGCGTAAAATACAGGAGGCAGGCAACAATAGGGCAGAGGTACAGGAGAGGGACCGGCACGGGAACACAGGAGGAGGAAGCAGAGGAACCAAGGAGGACGGTAGGCAGAGACAGGGAGACACGGGAGCAGGCTACAGGTGGGGACAAAGGCAGCGATACAGGAGAGCGCAGCACAGAGGATGCGCAGGGACCTGATGGCCAAGGGTGACGCTGCGCAAGGATAGCGGGCGCCACGGGCTAAGACAAACAGGCGTCTTACCTGTCCAGACGCCCAGCTGAAATACCCGGTGGTCGCCGCCATGATGGGGCGGAGCCACCGGGTCACGTGCCCCCAGGATGCACAGAGGCCGAGGAGGGGCGAGCGCGCATGCGCGGACCTCCGACGCGCCGAACCCCTGCAAAGCCAGACAGGGGACGGCGCGAGAGCGGAGAGGGTGGGCGCTGGCAGGAGGAGGACCCCAGGTGAGCGCCGGCGGGCGCAACACAAGTAGAGTTCATAGGAACATCTGACAGGAGGAACTCCAGTGTAACTCAGTACTGTGAGTACTTCACTAAAGGCGCTAAGAGGGAGACGTTCAGAAAAGGCACATATGTTGGCGGAGTGTTGGAAAGGAGTACTTCATCTTGCCTGGAAGTTGGCTGAGCTCCTGACCCGGAGGACACAGCACGAATGCGGGCACCTGTACCTGCAACAGACGGAGTAAAGCTTTGGAACTACATGCCCTGGTGTCCTCCACTTATTCCTGCGTCAACCTGCCCGGTATTGCTACATCCCCTGCTCCCAACACTACACCATCTAAGTGTCTCTTCACCTACTCTGCCCTGGGACTACAGCCCTGCCTGTGGAGGGTTATAACATCACTGCTGCACCACACCATCTGTCCCAGAAGATCTGTCTGCAGCGTCGGCTCAACATCTTCATTGCCGAACACCACAGGTGGCGTCACGGCTCATTCATTCATAAACTCTAATCATCATAAGCACACTGAACTTTCCCCCTTTTACAATGGGTGCCCAGGGCCATGGGCCGGGTCCCAGCTGCTGTGACATCTCCCATTGAAGCTCATCGGGCCCGGTACTGAGTACCCCATAGCCCTGGGAGGGCGACCCATGATAATGGTGTGTTGTCCTTTAGTTGTGGAAGTTGCACAACAATTACAACCAAGTTTTAAAGAATGGGGGGGATCAAGACACCCTGTCACACCAGAGAACAGCTGCCACAATAGGGGCAAAGTAGAGGTAATCCTGTTAAAGGGAATCTATTGGTAAAGTTTTCTTATTTAATCTTAGAACAGCATAATATAAGGCAAGACAGCCTGAACCTTCACATATGTCATTTACTAGGCTGTGTGTTGTAGTTTTAATACAGTCAGTGTTTTATCAGCAGATTTTCACTGCCGGACTAGGTCTCACATGCAGAGCAGTCCAGCTAATCTGGGTAACCCCTTCCACACCTCTGATTAGCACCTTGATGGCAATGTACACTGTACACAGAAATCTGTGCTGTAGGCAGGGTTATACAGAGTTTAACATACTGACCACTGGTACATCGACAGCAGATACAACATGGGATCACTTTTGGGGGGTTTCTGCTGTTTTGGCATGTCAGGGACTCTATAAATGCAGCATAGAACTCTTGCCTTTCTGAGCCATTCCATGTGCCCAAACAGCAGTTTTTGACCACATATGGGGTAGTATCGTGTTCGGGAGAAATTGTGTAACATCTCATGGGGTCTGTTTTCTGCTATTATCCATTGTGAAAATTACAAATTTGGGGCAAAACCACCATTTTAGCTGAATAAAATTAATAGAATAAGGAGCTGCCTTTGACCGCCCAGTCACAGCTATAGACTCCTATACACAGACCTTGCCTTCCCTCTGCTTCCTTCTCCACCTTTCTTGCTAATGTCAGTCAGCCTTGGGTATGTTTCTTTCACAATCACAGTCTAGTGCCATCTGTGCCCGCTTGCATGAATGCACAATGTACGATTATTAGTACAGGTCGGACAACCCAAGTTAGGAATGTAAGCTCTTCCTCTTCGAGCCGTTCCAATAGAAGGAACAGTCGGATCGAATAATATGACAACCTGCTAAGGTTTGAAATTCTTGAAGGAGGGGACGCTTATCGAAATGTATTTTAACCCTTTCAATAATGCCAATGGTATACCAATATAATTTCTAGAATGGATGGCGCTGGAGGTTTACTTGTAAAGAAAAATCGATTTGTCATGATATTTTAATAAAGTCTCACTTTGGAGCCTCCAGAGAAGCAGGGGCACTGCTAAATACTTGAATATTAGGTCAGAGGGTCCTGTAGTAATGCTTTTAGACCAGTGGTCTCTAACTTGTGGCTGTTTGGCTGTTGGGAAACTCAACTCCATGCTGAGAGTTATAGTTTCTCAACAGGTGACAAGCCACAGGTTGAACACAAATGGTGTAGACC
Organism: Dendrobates tinctorius; assembly: GCF_039654945.1. Classification (NCBI taxonomy): domain Eukaryota; kingdom Metazoa; phylum Chordata; class Amphibia; order Anura; family Dendrobatidae; genus Dendrobates; species Dendrobates tinctorius. The sequence goes on from NW_027361716.1 coordinate 13,287,280, forward strand.
ATGTAAACCTCAACTAAAGGTGATCAAATCTGCAGGATCAGGTTTCTAAATAATGAATATAGAGGTGTCCCAACTCTCTATCATGACAGATGATGTTGGGAAAAGAAGAATCTAGCCTGTTGGATATCCAATAACTGATCTTTTTGTTCTATGGGGAGTCTGGTGGTGGTTCTCTCTTAAAGAACACAAGAGTGCTTGGATGATCCAAGTGTTGGGAGGATTAGCGGAGACAGCTGACTGCTGAACACCTGTTTGTCCGACAGCTGTATAACGAATATTGAGGTCTATACTGCCAATGGTTAGATGCTACAGTGTTGTAGAGACTTGACTTGTCTACATACAGTACAGGCTCTATAAATATGGCTCTTCTGTATACATGATCACTTACAGAAATAAAAGGAACGTGTCCAGGGTGCATTCTACTAAGTTCACTGGCATTATGACGCTGTGTGCATTGATGAGCGATGGCAACCATGGACTAGTCCGGGTACAAGCTCATCAGGATTAAACATTATTTTTACAAAGACCGTAGTTAGTTGTAATAAAGGTGTGATTACACTGTAGATAACACATTGAGGATCGGAGTACCTTTTCTCTTCTACCTCACAATTCCTTATTAGCTCATTTTTAATTAGGATTTCTAAACCAAACAACCCAATTAACCACATTATTGTGACAAGACTATCTCTTTAAATATCTGATTCATGGAAACACTTTAAATGGATAGTTTGCTTCCAGAATAAATTATACGAGGAGATTCATATCATTTCCATCTCTCCATCTGCACAATAAAGTTGCTGCCGACATTAATATTAAAATAAAACTGAAAACATCAGCAGAATATCCAGAATGAAGTACAGAAATCTATACAAAATGCATGAGGGGCAGCATGAGAAACAGGCATCAAATTATTTTATGGAGATTACATGTGTTTTTCTTTGTGGGAAACAATAAAAGAGATATACATGGATTGGATCTGCAGGAAATGCATGCAGAGCAAGATCTAGTGGTATGGAGTTTCCATCACCATAGGATGAATGTGATATTAACCAATGCAAACCTTCTCATACGCATAGAAAGGAAAGCAAATAATGTTGTCCTCAATGGAATCATGGCTTTTATTAGGAGTGATGAGGAAACGCATTATCAGAATTTTTACAAGGCATGTGTTGGGTCAGACAGCTCCCTTTTGTCTGGGAGAAACTTATCAGGCATGCTTCTCCCTATGAATGTCCCATTCCAGGCTTCACATACACATCTATAATACCATGCTCATTAAATAGTGCGGAAGTGCTGCTACTTTTAACCCATTAGTTTTACTAGTCTGTGTGGTGACATCGCATGTAATCTGAATTATCCAGATATATTATTTCAGTAGGCATGAGCTAGAGTTCATGTGAGAATGATTGTTGGCCCTTATTGTTACTAAATTATTGTTCAATGGCTGCCATTTGTTGGCTGGCTGCTGATTAGCTATTGTATTGCAGTCCTAGTATTGTCCTACTATCTTTGGGAAACAAAGGCACAATGTTTAAACGTTTGTTAATATGCTGAATGATGACCCATTGGTGCTCTGCAATATGAAGGACAATCTATGCATGTTGTTTGCACACTCCTGCAGTGATGGATAGCCTCCTTCCATCTTCCCCCAAGCCTGTGGTGGAAGGACTGAATGAGAAGTTGGGACCTATAAAAAGGAGCCTCTGCCTGGATTCAGAGAGTCTACATTGCAGAAGTCATGGCATCATCACTCCAACTGAAGAAATACAGAGCTGCCACATTTAACCATCGCTGAACCATAGACACGTTTGGAGAAAGCCAGGATTGGGACCCACTGGTCGCCTGGTTCCATGGAGACGTTTAGAGAATCCAGGTTGTGATTCTTAGATCAATTGGCTTTGTACCTTGTAAGGACTTAATTGACTGTCCTCTTCCTATGCTTGTCGTTACCTCCTCTCTTTGTGCATGCCACAAGTGGGGTAGTGACCTGAAAGATATGAAGTCACAGCTGCCAGTATCCTGGCGAGTCAGCGGAAGGGTAAGACTCTGTAATGTGCACCATCTTGAGTACTGTGCTGGGACTGTTCAAAGTGTTATTTGCCTGTTTTGTGGTTCAAAAAAGCATTGCCACACTGTTTTACCCTCACCCTGTGTTGTCTGAGTAGCATTATGCCCACATTAAAGGGAGAGTGGGCGTTAGGTGGGACTATCCGTGGTCCATGTGGTTCTCTCTAGCGGACCCTAGGCGCCCGACGACCCCCCCGTGTCTCCACAGTCTGTGTTATTAATATTAACCTTGGGGAATTTGTCAATCTGGGACATCTAGAGCCCACCTGTAGTTCTAACTCCAGGGCCCACACTAAGGCCTCCTACAGACGTCAATTTTTCTTGCATGCCTTCTAGCTCTGATTTTCCCATATATAACAAATACCTTCCTTATGCATGCTCAGTACCATGCTTTTTGCTGAAGGGATGGCATAACAATGTCACATGAGCCCTTGAAGAACCTGTGCCGACACTACTAGAATGGCGCAAGTGTGACACCCCAGAGTCCGGTTGTCACAGTGACATCGCCTCCCTCTAAGAGGTGAAGTCATGCTTGGAGGCAGAAAGGGACCCCATGCCAGGTGATAGATTTAATCACAATTTCCTTTTGCAGGTCAGAAAAGGGAGATGCCTTATAAATTCTGGCCAGCAGAGGGGGTTGGTGAGTCAGCTAGAAGTCAGCTGAGGGGTTGTCATGGAAACGAAACAGCTGTGAGCTGTGAGGAAAAATGACAGTTACAACGTGAGGAGGTGAGGTAACGAGATCTTTCTGGAAGATCCTGTCAGACGAAGACAGGCAGCTGATCTGAGAGGAGCTCGATAGGCAGAGCTGATCTGTGAAGAGGGAAAGGACAAGAGCAGAGAATAAGAGACTTTAGGGAAGCTAAAATATTGCATATAGCAGACCCTTGAGTGAAGCGCTAATAAAGAGAAAAGGGTCATCATAGTCCTTGGCTGACAGGAGCTGTACGCCCTGATAGCCGAATCTGAAAGTACAGGGGATTGTAAATTCCTGTGCACATTGATCACCTGAGGGCACGGCAGCGGATAAGGAGCCCGGGGCCAACGGTGAAGAGAACGGTACCCGTGGAATAGGCTCACGCTGACAGCCGTACAGGTTAGTGAAACGATCACGAATAGAGGGTCGCAGCATAGTTATATACAGCGGAGACCCACACACAAAGTGCAGAAAGGAAGGTCCTAAATCCCCACCTGGCAAGGTGGATCCCCTGAATGCCTCCAGGCGAGCCTGACTCATTCCATCACCTGTATGTGGTACTCTGGATTGCAACATATTACCAGTAAAAGGTAAAGAAACTGCACCTCTCTGTGTCTTTCTCTCATTTATCTGCACCCCAACGTTTACAGCCACTTTTACTATTTATTTAACATCTTTGCCCTGGGACTACAGCCCTACCTGTGGAGGGTTACAACATCATAGCTGTGCCCAACATCCATCCCAGAGAAGCAACACCGCAGAGCTGGTCACCTCTGACCAGAATACCACAGGTGGCGTCAGGTATTTCACCATTTATAAACATTATCTTTATTTTTACCACAAAAATGCCACACAACTTTCCCCTATTTTATCACTGGATGCCTCTGGGCCACGGACCGGGTCGCCGCCGCGTGACACCGTCCCCCATGGAAGTCGACGGGCCTGGTACCGAGTACCCCCAGGCCCCGCGGGGCGCTCCAACTGGCGTCACAAACAGGATTTAGCGAGCCTAGCAAAGCTGGGTAAAAAGGAGCCTGGCAAAGCTGGGTACTGTGTGCCATAGACTTTATTAAATTGAGTACTAAAGACTTTAATGAGCTTTCAAATAACAGCCATAACTGCGTCATACAGCGCGTGCAAGCAGAGAGGGACGTGCAATTGTGGACAGAGCCAGAAATAAAGCACGATGCGAAGCCCCTGCCCATGCTCTGACGTTAGTGAGCAAGTGAAAAAGCAGGAAGAAAATGTTCAATGCGGGTGAAGATTCAGCGGCAGTCGCAGCTGCAGCCCCCATAATGCCGCTATCAAAGCCATATATACCAGGAGCGACCTGGTTACCTCAGTACTCAGGGGAGTCACACACCCTGAGCGATTTTAAAGAAAGACTATGTAGTTTGTTCAAAGTGTACCCACTGTCTGAGAGTCAAAAAGTCAATATCCTCATTGGCCTGTTAACTGGTGAGGCTCAGAGGGAAGTAAAGTCCTGGCCGGACACTGATAAAGGGACTGTCAAACAAATCTTAGCCAGACTGAAAGACACTTTTGATACCCGTAATGCAACAGAGATAAAAATGAGATTGTTTGGGTGCAAACAGAGAGTGCAGGACAGTATACGGGACTATGCCCTTAATCTTCAGGAGGCACTACAGGCTGTAAAGCAGGTTGATCCTGAGAGCGTGCAAGATTAAGATAGATTATTAACAGAACAGTTCATAGAGGGACTCCAGTCTAACAACCAAAGGACACAGCTGCGCATAATGGCCCTACAAAATCATGAATTGGACTTTGCACACTTTAAGGATAGAGCCATCAGAATGCTGCGTGAACCGAACCCTAGCAGCACAGAGCCCTCTAAGCATCCTGCAATTACATACCAGCAGGAGACAGCATCCTTTCGAAAGACCGCTATTGAGACTAACAAGCTGTCCCAAGATAAGGATTCTGCTGCAGACTTACGTCTCAAAGTCAAGGAACTAGCTACAAGTGTGGCTACACTCATAAAAACTGTGCAGTCCCTGCAAATGATTCCAAAGAAGAAGATCCAGCTGGCCTCCTGTCATGGTTTATTCAGAATGCTGGGCAGGTGGTATAGGGGTTAATTGGTAGAGCCTCCTTCTGGGTCTGGGGAGGGTTTTTATAGCTTCAAGTGAGGACCCTCCCCTGTCGTTTATACTCCTAGTTTGAGTGTGCCCGACCCTGCTCCGTTTGTGCTCTCGCCTGTCCTGGTACGATTGTTTGGTGTATGATCTGGTTTGTCCTCGGTTTACGTCTCTTGGATTCTGATTTTGTACTGGTGTGTCCGTCCCGTGTATGACCCCTGGCTTTGTCCTGACCTCCCTGTGATCGCCCCTCTGGTACTTCTGCCTCCATCCCGTGTGTGACCCTCTGCTACGCCTGACTATTCTCTGACTCACGATTCTGTACCTCGCTTGCCCGGACTGTGTATGATGTTGTGAGTTCATTTTCCCCTTCACTACTGAGGCCCGAGGAACTCCCTCTTCTGGTGAAGAAAGGTAGTGAGCCTGATTGTCAAACACCTGGGGCTGATGATGATGACTGGCTGAGTGGAGTTAATGACTGGATATAAGGCTGCTGACGCCCTTCTGGCCTGCAGGTGATTTCTCTGTGGACTTCTAGGAAACCAGTCTGATTCCTGCTCATCTAAAGCTAAGATTTCTGCTTTGCCTTTTTGCATTAGTGTTTTGTTTTCCTTGCTTTTCTGGATTCTGCCATTCCCTGCTGGGGTCAGCTGAATCTCCTTTTGCCTGTTACTCTGTCTTCAGAATATTCCTGAGTACTGACATAGCCTTTTTTGAAGCCTAGCGTCTTCAGGGCCTTTTTTACTGTCAGTTTGTTGGCTCTTATTTTCATAGGGTTTTTTCACGGATTGCAGACAGCAGCCTTCCTGTCCTTTCCTATCTAAGCTAGCTTGGGCCCCATCTTTGCTCAGTCTATCTTTCTGTCTGTGTTTTGTTCTTTCTTCTTGCTTCACCGTCATTATATGTGGGGGGCTGCCTTTTGCTTTGGGGTCTGCTCTGGGGCAGTTTAGATTTCCCTTTCTGTCTTTAGGCTATGTAGTCCTCCGGCTGTGATCGAGGGGCCTAGGGCATCGTAGGAGCCCCCCACGGCTACTGCTAGTTGTGTTGATAGGTTCAGGGGTCTGCAATCCAATAGCTGCCAACTTCTCTGGTTTTCTGGACTTAGCTAGCATTTCTATTTTTGCCTCCTACGGTGACTCAATCATAACAGAATCACCCGCCATACCGCAGATCCTAGGGTACTCAATTGCAGGAAAGAATTGTATAAAACAAAAAAAAAAAGGTGTGTATATTTTTTCCTCTATATCTCTGAGGCCGTAGGGGGAATTTTTTTTTCTCTCAATGGAGATAAAGCAATTGTCTGATCGTGTGGAGCAGCTCGCTGCGGAAGTGCGGGGAATTTCCGCCTACCTTGCTCATTCACATGCTGCTGAACCAAAGATTCCTACACCTGATGTATTTTTTGGGGATCTGTCTACATTTTTGAATTTCAAAAATAATTGTAAATTATTTTTTGCCTTGAAGCCTAACTCGTCAGGGAGCTCCGCGCAGCAGGTTAAAATTGTCATCTCTTTGCTGCGTGGCGATCCCCAGGATTGGGCGTTTTCTTTGAAACCAGATGATCCTATTCTGACTAATGTGAACGCATTTTTTCAGGCCTTGGGGTTGTTGTATGACGAACCTAATGCCATTGATCAGGCTGAAAAGACCCTGCTGGCATTGAACCAGGGTCGTGATTCTGCAGAATTGTAGTGTCAAAAATTCCGAAAGTGGGCAGTACTTACTACCTGGAATGATAATGCCTTGGCTGCTCTCTTTCGGAAGGGGTTGTCAGAAGCCGTAAAAGATACTATGGTGGGATTTTCTGTTCCCTCTGGTCTTGACGATTCTATGTCTTTAGCCATTCAGGTTGATCGGCGTTTGCGCGAACGCAGAGCTGCACGAGAGGTATTGCCACCTGTTGAACAGATGTCTGAACCTATGCAATGTGATAGAGTTTTTTCCAGAGAGCAGCGTCAGGAGTTCAGAAGGCGTAATAAGTTGTGTTTTTTCTGTGGAGATGCCTCACATATTATTTCTGTCTGTCCTAAACGCGAGAAACGCCTTGCACACACGTTTTCTGTTGGTGGTGTTCAACCTAAGTTTCTTCTGGCTATTACTCTGATCTGCTCCCTGTCCACATTTTCCGCCAAGGCTTTTGTGGATTCGGGAGCAGCTCTAAACCTAATGGACTTGGATTTTGCTAAACGTTGTGGATTTCCGATGACACCTCTGCAGACGCCTATCCCTTTGAGGGGGATTGATGCTACTCCTTTGGCTAAAAATAAACCTCAGTTTTGGACCCAGGTGGTAATGCGGGTCCCCCCAGACCATCAAGAAAATTGCAGGTTTTTGGTGTTACATAATCTGCATGATACTATTGTTCTGGGGTTTCCCTGGTTACAAATTCATAATCCAGTTTTGGATTGGAAATCTGTGTCTGTGGTGAGTTGGGGTTGTCGGTGTGCCTTTAGTGAGGCTCCGGTGTTTTCCACCTCTCCTCAGTCGCATGATGTTCCTGATTATTTGGCGGACTTTTATGATGTATTTAGTGAGAATGAGTCTGCGTCCTTGCCTCCTCATAGGAGTTATGACTGTGCAATTGAACTGAGCCCGGGGTGTAAATTTCCCAAGGGTCGGCTCTTCAATTTATCTGTACCCGAGCACGAGGCTATGCGATCCTATATTAAGGAGGCGTTGGAGAAGGGTCATATTAGACCATCCTCGTCACCCTTAGGTGCCGGTTTTTTTTTTGTAGCCAAAAAGGATGGATCATTAAGACCTTGTATTGATTATCGTGCTCTCAACAAAATTACTGTTAAATATCAGCATCCGTTACCCCTTATTTCTGATCTATTCTCCAGAGTTAAAGGTGCTTGCTGGTTTACCAAGCTTGGCCTCAGGGGGGCGTATAATCTTATTCGCATAAAGCATGGGGATGAATGGAAGACGGCATTTAATACTCCGGAGGGACATTTTGAGTACCTGGTGATGCCTTTTGGGCTCACTAATGCCCCTTCTGTCTTCCAGTGCTTCATGAACGATATTTTCCGAGATTTTGTCGATAAATTTTGATTATCTATCTGGATGATATTTTGATCATCTCCAAGGATTGGGATTCTCATGCGGAACATATTCGGACTGTGTTCCGGATCTTGAGGGAGAATTCCCTGTATGTCAAAGGATCTAAATGCCTTTTTGGAGAACAGAGGATTTCTTTTTTGGGATTTATTTTGTCCCCGTCAACTATTGAAATGGACCCGGCCAAGGTACAGGCCATTTACGATTGGGTTCAGCCCACTTCTTTGAAGGCCCTCCAGAAGTTTTTGGGTTTTGCTAATTTTTATCGGAAATTTATAGCAAAATTTTCTAGTATTGCCAAGCCATTGACTGATTTGACTAAGAAGGGTGCTGATGTGTTAAATTGGTCTCCGGAGGCTGTTTCTTCCTTTCAGGAGCTGAAGCGAAGATTCACCTCCGCCCCGGTTTTGCGGCAACCTGATGTCTCACTTCCGTTCCAGGTAGAGGTGGATGCTCCTGAGATTGGTGCAGGAGCTGTTTTGTCCCAAAAGGATCCTGTAACATCTAAAATGAATCCCTGTGCTTTCTTTTCCCGAAAGTTCTCTCCATCTGAACGTAACTATAATGTGGGGAATCGGGAACTGTTAGCCATGAAATGGGCATTTGAGGAGTGGAGACATTGGTTGGAGGGAGCTAAGCATCAAGTCGTGGTCCTCACTGACCACAAGAATTTGATTTACCTAGAGTCGGCTAAGCGCTTGAACCCTAGACAGGCTAGGTGGGCCTTGTTTTTTACACGTTTTGATTTTGTGGTTTCTTTTCTTCCTGGAACTAAGAATGTCAAGGCTGACGCCCTCTCTAGGAGCTTCTTTGCTGATTCTCCTGTGGTGACCAAGCCTGCTACCATCTTAGGCGAAGGGGTAGTTCTTTCTGCCATCTCGCCCGATTTGAGACGTGCTCTGGAAGAGTTCCAGGAGGACAAACCTGAGCGTTGTCCCAGTGGAAAGTTGTATGTTCCTGACCAGTGGAAGAAGAGAGTGATGTCTGAAGTTCATTGCTCTGCTTTGGCTGGTCATCCAGGTATTTTTGGTACTAGAGATCTGGTGAGTCGGTCTTTTTCGTGGCCCTCCTTGTCTCGTGATGTCAGGAATTTTGTGCAGTCCTGTGGGACGTGCTCCCGGTCTAAATCGTGTTCTCGCTCTAGTGGGTTGTTGATGCCTTTGCCTGTCCCCAAGAGGCCATGGACCCATATTTCAATGGATTTCATCTCTGATATGCCTGTCTCTCAAAGGATGACTGTTATTTGGGTGATTTGTGATAGGTTCTCTAAGATGGTTCATCTTGTACCACTCCCTAAGTTGCCGTCTTCCTCTGAATTGGTGCCCCTGTTTTTAAAACAGGTGGTTCGCTTGCACGGGATTCCTGAGAACATTGTATCTGACAGAAGAGTCCAGTTTGTGTCTAGATTTTGGAGAACTTTCTGTTCCAAGCTGGGAATTCAGTTGTCCTTCTCCTCTGCTTTTCACCCTCAGACCAATGGGCAGACAGAGAGAACAAACCAGACCTTGGAGTCATATTTGAGATGTTTTATTTCTGCTGATCAGGATGATTGGGTTTCATTTTTGCCATTGGCCGAATTTGCTTTAAATAATAGAGCTAGTTCTGCCACTTTGATGTCACCTTTTTTTTGTAACTTTGGGTTTCATCCTCAATTTTCTTCAGGGCAGGTGGAGCCCTCTGCCTGCCCAGGTGTTGACACTGTGGTGGAGAGAATGCACCAGATCTGGGACCAAGTGGTGGACAAGTTATCTCTCTCCCAGGAAAAGGCCCAGCGGTTTTCCAACCGACATAGGACCATTGGTCCCCAGTTTAAGGTTGGTGATATGGTGTGGTTATCATCAAAAAATATTGCTATGAAGGTAGCTTCTCCTAAGTTTAAGCCTAGATTTATTGGACCTTACAAGATTTTGGAGATTATTAATCCGGTCTCTTTTCGTTTGGCTCTTCCTGTCACATTTAAAATCCATAATGTGTTCCATAAATCTTTGTTGAAGAGGTTTGTTGAACCTGTTGTTCCGGGGGTTGCACCTCCAGACCATGTATTGGTTGAAGGTAACATGGAATATGAGGTAGAGAAAGTACTGGATTCCCGTCTGGCTATTTGGTTAAGTGGAAGTGGTTAAGTCCAGTATTTGGTTAAGTGGAAGGGTTATGATCAGGAGGATAATTCCTGGGTCTCTGCCTCTGATATTCATGCCAAAAGATTGGTGCGTGCCTTTCATCGGGCTCACCCTGATCACCCTGGTGACGTGGTTGAGGGTTCGGTGACCCCTCCTCAAGGGGGAGGTACTGTTGTGAGTTCATTTTCCCCTTCACTACTGAGGCCCGAGGAACTCCCTCTTCTGGTGAAGAAAGGTAGTGAGACTGATTGTCAAACACCTGGGGCTGATGATGATGACTGGCTGAGTGGAGTTAATGACTGGATATAAGGCTGCCGACGCCCTTCTGGCCTGCGGGTGATTTCTCTGTGGACTTCTAGGAAACCAGTCTGATTCCTGCTCATCTAAAGCTAAGATTTCTGCTCTGCCTTTTTGCATTAGTGTTTTGTTTTCCTTGCTTTTCTGGATTCTGCCATTCCCTGCTGGGGTCAGCTGAATCTCCTTTTGCCTGTTGCTCTGTCTTCAGAATATTCCTGAGTACTGACATAGCCTTTTTTGAAGCTTAGCGTCTTCAGGGCCTTTTTTACTGTCAGTTTGTTGGCTCTTTTTTTCATAGGGTTTTTTCATGGATTGCAGACAGCAGCCTTCCTGTCCTTTCCTATCTAAGCTAGCGTGGGCCCCATCTTTGCTCAGTCTATCTTTCTGTCTGTGTTTTGTTCTTTCTTCTTGCTTCACTGTCATTATATGTGGGGGGCTGCCTTTTGCTTTGGGGTCTGCTCTGGGGCAGTTTAGATTTCCCTTTCTGTCTTTAGGCTATGTAGTCCTCCGGCTGTGATCGAGGGGCCTAGGGCATCGTAGGAGACCCCACGGCTACTGCTAGTTGTGTTGATAGGTTCAGGGGTCTGCAATCCGATAGCTGCCAACTTCTCTGGTTTTCTGGACTTAGCTAGCATTTCTATTTTTGCCTCCTACGGTGACTCAATCATAACAGTATGACTTCCGTTTTGCCAGACTCTGAGTTTTCTACCATCTCTGAAAGCAGGACGCTAAGCCCTGCCCCCTTGCTGTCACATGACCATAGGTCCTGTGCCTGCTTGCTAAAGCTTCAGCTTTCAGATCCTGTGCATCTGTACTTTCCGGCTATTCCTGTCCCCGGGGCCCCTACAGTACGAGTGAGTCCCTGCTCAGCGGAGGTTGCATGCCGGCGCTGTCAGGAGCCTGAGATTATAAACGACCGATAGTTTTTTTTTTCTCTCTCTCTCCTCTGCTCCCTCTGAACGAAAGGTGGTGTCTGTGTGGCTGGATCCGCTGTAATCATGGACCCTATGCAGGCTCTATCTGAGCAGGTAAAGCAGCTTTCTCAGATGTTCCAAAAATTAAATGTGGAACAACGTTCTATGGCTCATACCCAGCAACAGCTGGTCAACACTGTACAGGGGGCTATAGGTCCTGAGAATAGGGATGTGTCCCTTTCTTCTCCAGAATCTCCGGTTAAATTACCCAACTCCTTTTCTGGGGACAAAAGGGAGTTCAGGGCCTTTCGAGAGGGATGTAAATTATTCTTTAACCTGAGACCTCGTACGTCCAGGGGAGAATTCCAAAGGGTAGGGGTAGTTATTTCCCTGCTGCGGGGTGCCCCACAAGCCTGGGCATTTTCTCTAGCACCTACAGTCCCTGAACGCATGACTGTGGATGCATTTTTTGAGGCTTTGGGCCGCATTTATGACGAACCTGACAGGGTTCGTTTGGCGGAGGACATGGTGATGAGTGCACGTCAGGGTCGGCACTCTGCGGAGTGGTTTTGTTTGGAGTTTCGACGGTGGTCGGCCGAGGTCTCCTGGGATGATGCTGCTCCTAGGGGGCTATTTCGTAGGGGCCTGTCGGAATGCCTTCAGGACGCTCTGGACCTGCACCCACCTCCTGATACTCTGGAAGAAGCCATGACCCAAGCGGTGCGAATGGATTGCCGGCTGAGAGCCAGAGGAGTGATGCATTCTGAAACTTCCTTGTTCTCTGGAAGTAAAGAGGTGGAGGCCAGTCCTATGCCTATGGAAATTGGCGCCACCTCGATCAGAGAGAAAGAAAGGAGGCGCCGCCGTGAAAAGCAATTGTGTTTCTACTGCGGGGAGTCAGGACACTGGAGAAGAGACTGCCCGTCCTGTCCTGCGACTTCCAAGCCGTCGGGAAACTACTAGGTCTGGGTAGTGATCGAGGAGGCTGCCCAGACCCTCAGGTACTTTTTTCCTCATGCTCTAAGTTTTTGCTGAATGTCGAACTGGTAGTAGACAACTGTCGTTTTATTGCTACAGCCTTGGTGGACTGCAGTTCATCCCTTAACTTGATCAGTTCCAGTACCGTCTCCAGGGTCAAGACAGGGACAGTCAGGTTGGAGACCCCTCTGAAAATTGTGGCTATTGACTCTTCCCCTCTCACCCGTTCGGGGATTCGTTATGTTACCAACAATTTTATTTTACATGTGGGTTCCTCCCATGTTGAGGAGATGAGATGTTTTGTTATGGACAATCTGCCCGAAGGGCTGGTATTGGGTATGCCGTGGCTACAATGGCACAACCCAGTTATTGATTGGGAGAGAAGAGTAATCGTTAAGTGGGGTCCAAAATGTATTGACTGTTCTTATAAATCTGTGTTCCGTGTTTCACCCGCAAAACCTGTCTGAGTCCTCTGCCTGTCTGGAGGGTATTCCGGAATACCTGAAGGAGGTTGAGGACATGTTCTCCGATAGCGAGGCCGAGGTTTTACCCCCACATAGGTCATTCGACTGCACTATTGACCTGATCCCAGGGTCCAAATTGCCCAAAGCCTGTTTTTTTAATTTGTCGGGACCTGAGCGTCTGGCTATGAAAGATTATATAACGGAAAGTCTCCGTAAGGGGCATATTAGACCTTCAGTCTCTCCGATAGCAGCAGGATTTTTCTTTGTCAAAAAGAAAGATGGTGGCCTGCGCCCCTGCCTCGACTTCTGAGAACTCAACAAGATTACCGTAAAAAATGCATATCCCTTACCCTTGATCCCAGATTTGTGCAACCAACTCTCGGGGGCAAAATGGTTTTCCAAATTGGATCTCAGGGGGGCTTATAATTTGATAAGAATCTAGGAGGGGGATGAATGGAAAACTGCTTTCCTCACTACTGAGGGGTTATTTGAAAACCTAGTGATGCCGTTTGGTCTCGCTAACGCACCAGCAGTTTTTCAGAACTTCATCAATGTGGTGTTTGCAGACATGATTGGCTGCTTTATTGTTCTTTACCTGGACAATATTTTTATCTACTCGACTGACAAACACTCTCATTTGGTACATGTGAAAACTGTTCTTCAGAGACTCAGGGAGAATCAATTATTTGTCAAATTGGAAAAGTGTACATTTTTTGTCCAGGAGTTGACCTTTCTAGGACTTTTTATTTCTCCACAGGGGTTTCGGATGGATCCCAAGAAGGTGCAGGCCATTGCAGAATGGGTTCAACCCCAGGACCTAAAAGGGCTGCAGCGCTTCTTGGGATTCGCCAATTATTATCAAAAGTTTATCAAGCGCTTTTCACAAATAGTTAAGCCCCTCACCGCCCTCACATGTAAAGGGGCTGATATCAAAAATTGGTCTCTTCCGGCTAAACAAATCTTTTTGGTTTTGAAGAATTGTTTTATGTCTGCTCCGAAACTGGTGCAACCTGACCCATCCTTACCATTTGTTGGGGAAGTCGATGCTTCCGAGTTGGGGGTGGGGGCCATTTCGTTTCAAGGGCTAGCTACTTTGACTAATCTTAGACCTTGTGCATTTTTCTCCCAAAAATTCTCTCCGGCAGAGAGAAATTATGATGTTTGGAATAGAGAGCTCCTAGCAATTAAGTTGGCATTTGAAGAATGGAGGCATTTTTTGGAGGGGGCAGAGCATCCGATTACGGTTATCACGGATCACAAAAATCTGGAGTACATTAAGTCAGCGAAAAGGTTGACTCCCAGACAGGCTTGGTGGTCACTTTTTTTCTCGGTTTCAGTTTTATATTACTTTCCGGCCTGGATCTAAGAATGTAAAGGCAGATGCTCTATCACATAGTTTTGATCCATTGTCTGTCCCCGACCCACCGTCATCCATTCTTCACCCCGGGGTGGTTATAGCAGAGCTATCGTCGGAGTTGGAGCGGGAGATTGTGGGGGCTCAATCTTTAGCTCCAAGATCCAAACCTGCTCATAGATTGTTTGTACCACAGCATTTACGTTCTGATCTCTTATGAGAATTTCACGACTCGAAGTTGGGAGCTCACCCAGGTATTGCAGCCACATGTGAGGCAGTGAAGAGACTTTTTTGGTGGCCATTAATGTCTGCAGAAATTAAGAATCATGTCATAACCTGTGGGGTTTGCGCCCATTCAAAGAGCTCTCATTGCCGGCCGGCCGGGGAATTGGTACCTTTGCCTATTCCTAGAAGACCTTGGACTCATCTGTCCATGGACTTCATCACCAATCTCCCTCCATCCCGGGGTAACACAGTAGTTTGGGTAATTGTGGATAGATTTTCTAAAATGGCACGCTTCGTACCCATGGCCAAGTTACCATCAGCTGAGGTTCTTTCGGAACACTTTCTTTACCAAATCGTTCGTCTCCATGGTGTACCTACGAATATTGTATCTGATAGGGGGACACAATTTGTAGCAAAATTCTGGCAGGCTCTTTGCAGGAAGTTGGGGATTTCTTTATCTTTTTCCTCAGCCTACCATCCAGAGAGCAATGGACAAACGGAGCGCACCAATCAGTCATTGGAACAGATCCTCCGGTGTTTGACTTCGACGTTGCAGGATGACTGGTGTGACGCGTTGCCGTTGGCGGAGTTCGCCTTTAACAACTGAATTAATCAATCCACGAGTAGGTCACCTTTTTTTTGTTAATTGTGGATTAAATCCTCATTTTGGTGAGTTTTCACGCCTGGATTCAAACTGTCCGGGGGCCGAAGATTCGGTCAGCAGAATGAGTGAGCTTTGGTCAAAAGTTCGAGAAAGCATTGGCAAAGCACAAGAAAGATACAAACACTTTGCTGATAATAAAAGGGACCCGGGTCAGACTCTACATTGTGGGGATAAGGTATAGCTCTCGACACGAAACATAAGCTTGAAACTGCCTTCCGCCAAGTTGGGTCCCAAATTCATTGGTCCCTATGTGATAACGGAATTGATCAACCCGGTGGCTTATCGCTTGCTCCTCCCATCATCTTTGAAATTGCATAATGTGTTCCATAGATCCTTACTCAAACCTGTAGGTTCGGTGGTAGAGGAACCCTCATCGTTACCGCCTTCAGTATTGGTGGACAGTCACATGTAATTTGAAGTTCAAAACATTGTGCAGTCGCGATGGGTTCGCGGTTCACTGCAGTATCTCGTCCATTGGAAGGGGTATGGTCCGGAGGATAGATCATGGGTACCGGCCAGGTTGGTGCATGCGGACCGCCTGGTCAGAGCGTACTATGCTTGATATCAGGAGAGGCCTGGGGGTCCGGAGGCCCCCCGTTGAAGGAGGGGTACTGTCATGGTTTATTCAGAATGCTGGGCAGGTGGTGTAGGGGTTAATTGGTAAAGCCTCCTTCTGGGTCTGGGGAGGGTTTTTATAGCTTCAGGTGAGGACCCTCCCCTGTCGTTTATACTCCTAGTTTGAGTGTGCCCGACCCTGCTCCGTTTGTGCTCTCGCCTGTCCTGGTACGATTGTTTGGTGTATGATCTGGTTTGTCCTCGGTTTACGTCTCTTGGATTCTGATTTTGTACTGGTGTGTCCGTCCCGTGTATGACCCCTGGCTTTGTCCTGACCTCCCTGTGATCGCCCCTCTGTTACTTCTGCCTCCATCCTGTGTGTGACCCTCTGCTACGCCTGACTATTCTCTGACTCACGATTCTGTACCTCGTTTGCCTGGACTGTGTATGACTTCCATTTTGCCCGACTGAGTTTTCTACCATCTCTGAAAGCAGGATGCTAAGCCCCGCCCCCTTGCTGTCACATGACCGTAGGCCCTGTGCCTGCTTGCTAAAGCTTCAGCTTTGAGGTCCTGTGCATCTGTACTTTCCGGCTATTTCTGTCCCTGGGGCCCCTACAGTACGGGTGAGTCCCTGCTCAGCGGAGGCTGCACGCCGGCGCTGTCAGGAGCCTGATACCTCCAGTCCAGAAGACGTCCCTTGGCAACAGCAGAAGAGCATCCAACTGACCAGAGGGAGAGACAGTGATCGTTATGACGAGGATGGACAGCCCATCTGTCGCCGCTGCAACAAGTCAGGACACCTAGCAAGATACTGTCATTTAAACAAGCAACCCCTGGGGCAAAGGGCCAACCTTCAGGAGTAAGACGACCAGGCCCACCAAATTGGCGAGACAAGTACGTAGGAGGACGACCAGTCTTGCCTGTTGTGATTGACGGTTTTCCGATGAACGCTTTACTGGACACTGGTTCCCTGGTGACAACGATACCATATGTTCTTTATAAGCAGTACTGGGCAGATTCAGACATTACTCATAGCCCAGATAAAGACCTTACCATTTTCGCCAGCAATGGTCAGCCCTTGCCTCAGATGGGATATAAAGAGGTGACCATCAAGATTGGCCGAGTAGAATTGCAATCGCAAGGTTTGATAATAGTTGATATTGACAAACGAGAATGCCATCCTATGATCACTTTAGGCATGAATGTAATTGAAAATTGTCTTGGAGAAATTATTGTGTTGTTACAACAGGTAGCGGAGACCGCTAGTTCCAGTCAGCAACGGGTCCTGCAAAAGGAGATTAGAGCCCTGATGCAGAGACAACAGGTAGAGCCGTCTGGTGGAGAAGTCAGCAGTGTCAGAGTAAGTGATCCTTTCCCCATTGCAGTACCTCCCAGAAGTGAAATGTTAATTTGGTGTTGGGCAGCAATAGGCCTAAGGGGTCAAGATTACCAAGCCTTGGTAGAACCCATGTATTCTGATAGTAGGCCCACTATCCTGACAGCCAGAGGGATAGTTGATGTCCACAAGGGGAGAGAGAGGTCCAGTTACCCCGGTATGCCACTCTTGCTAAATTGTTCACCGTCAGTAACAATGCAATCGAGACACTAGAACCCATACTTCCGTCTGACAAGGTGGAAGAGAATGGCTCTGAAGGGCAACAGGAGGATTGGTGTCAGCAGCTACACGTAGACAATGACTCCACCCCTTCACACCAAAAGCATGGGGCTTACCGGGTGGCTCAAGAATTTGAACGGGTCTTCAGCAAGCATCCTCTAGATTTTAGGCAGGCAAAAGGGGTTCAACATCATATCCCCACCGGAGATCATCTACCCATTAAAGAGAGACACCGGCCTGTACCCCCAGCACACTACCAATGTGCCAAGAGTATGTTACGAGAGATGAAGGAGGCTGGGGTAATCAGCGATAGTTGTAGCCCCTGGGCAGCTCCATTAGTCCTCGTTAAGAAGAAAGATGATACTATGAGAATGTATGTAGACTACAGGCGGATTAACAGCATTACACATAAAGACGCGTACCCATTGCCTAGAACTGAGGAATCACTAGCTGCCCTGAGAACTGCTAATTATTTCTCTACCTAAAGGGGGTTTTACACATAGCGATATCGCTATGTGTGATACTTACCTCCGACCGGCTCCCCCGCTGTCCATCGCTGATCGCGCGTGAATGTCCGGCTCCATTTCTCGTCGTCAGCTTCCTGCTGGGCTTCCTGCTGTGATGACGAGCGACGCGTGGAGGCGGGCGGGAGGACGTCAGGATCGCTGTGTGTGAAAGGTGAGTATCGTGCGCTGCGTCGCTGCTGCATCGCTGTGAGGTCTGCCTGTGTGACAGCTCACTAGCGATCATTTAGCGATGCACCAGCGATCCTGACCGGGTTGGATCGCTGGTCGGATCGCTGGTGCATCGCTAAATGTAAAGGGGCCTTTAGATCTCACCAGTGGGTATTGGCAGGTTCCTGTGGCAGAGGCAGACAAAGAGAAGACAGCGTTTACAACACCAATGGGCCTCTGCGAGTTTAACTACATGCCGTTCTGGCTCAGCAATGCACCAGGAACATTTCAGCGGTTAATGGAATGCTGCCTTGGACATAAAAACTTTGAAACCGTTCTGCTGTACCTGGATGACATCATCGTCTTCTCCAAAACCTACGAAGACCATTTGAAGCACCTAGCCGAGGTATTCGAAGCCCTGTCAAACTTTGGCCTGAAAATAAAACCATCCAAATGTCACCTTTTGAAACCCAAAGTGCAGTACCTAGGCCATGTGGTGAGTGCAGAAGGTGTGGCACCCGACCCTGACAAAATGTCAGGAACACCGCACTGCACTTGCTCACTGTGCCAGTGCGGGTGTCCTGAGTACAAAGACAGTACTCACAGATACCTGTGGAGCAGGGCAGCAGCGGTGACGATGCGTGCTTCAGAGTATCAGGACCTGAAGCACATGACTGCTGGGGGCGTGGCCTAAGCTCCACAGATCTAGGAGCTGCAGGGAAACTCCTAGAAAGGTAACTACGGGGCAATGTTACGAAGGGGCATAGACAGAGACAGAAACCAGACGAAGCCAGGGTCAAAGCACCAGATAGCAATACAGTACCACGGGGTTTAGACAGAAAGGATAGTCAGGACGTAGCAATAGGTCAGAAAACCAGAAGGGGCAATAGACGGTACAATAGGGACAAACTGTAACGGAGTAACGATAGCCAAGCCAGGAGGTCAGAACTGGAGAAGACAGTAGTACCAAAGCGAGAGACGGAGTACAGAGTGAGGGAACAGGCCGGGTCATACACGGGAAGCAAACAAGCAACGCAGAATACACGCACACCAGGGGTCAGACACACCAGAACAACAGTATAGCTGACAGAGAACCCTGGTAAAGAGTGAGTATAAATACCCCTCCCAGATCCAGAAAGAGGCCACGAACACTTAACCCTGTGAGTTCAGGGCAAGAACCCTGTTCAAACCATGACACAAAGTCACCGTTATCCGGGAGTGTCAAAGACCCAGCACTATCCATGAAGTGAGGCAATTTCTTGGGTTAGTAGGCTACTACCGAAGATTTATCAAGGACTTCACCAAGATAGCAGCACCGCTGCAAGATCTTCTAGTGGGCCAATCCAAGAAGGCCAAGAACAAAAATCTTACATTCGAGTGGAACAAAAGGATAGAAGAGTCCTTCAAAAAGTTGAAATTGGCCCTCACGGGAGATGAGGTCCTGGCCTACCCTATGACCAACCATTTCTACTTTACACTGACGCCAGCAACGTGGGATTGGGAGCAGTGCTATCACAAGTGCAGAAAGGCAGAGAGAGAGTGATTGCCTACGCCAGCAGGAAGCTTCGTCCCACTGAGAGGAACCCCGACAACTACAGTTCCAATTACAGCCCAGCACTCCCAAGGAGTAAGGAATAAGCGCTTTGTTGTACGAGAGGTAAAGTTGAACC
This sequence comes from Dendrobates tinctorius, assembly GCF_039654945.1. Classification (NCBI taxonomy): domain Eukaryota; kingdom Metazoa; phylum Chordata; class Amphibia; order Anura; family Dendrobatidae; genus Dendrobates; species Dendrobates tinctorius. Next base: position 13,306,735 of record NW_027361716.1, read on the forward strand.
CATTACCCCATCATGAGTGGGCAGAGACACAAGATAGTGACCCAGCTGTTCGTCTAGTGAAGGAGTGGCTGGCACAAGCTGATGCACACCCTGGTCCAGATGACCCACAGGAAGCACAGCAGCTATGGAAGGAGAGAGGCAAGCTGTTTATCTACGAGGGTAAACTGTGTCAGAGGAACATCAACTTGCGCACACACGAACTGGTCTGGCAGGTGGTAGTCCCGAAGAGGGATGCGCCAATTGTCTTAGAGGCATACCACAATGGAGCAGGACACTTCGGTTGGAAGAATTTGGAGATCCTACTTTGTGAAAGGTTCTATTGGGTTGGCATGAGGAGTTCCATTGAGAAGTGGTGCCGAGAATGAGGCCCATGCAACCTATGCAGAAAAGACCGAAACAGTCAGCGAGCCCCATTACAGCCGATCATCACAAAACAGCCGCTTGAACTGGTAGCCTTGGATCACGTGAAGTTACCTCCGAGTAGGAATAGCTACACCTATGCATTGACCATCGTTGACCATTACTCAAGGTTCTTGGTAGTCGTACCTGTTAAAGACCAAACAGCGAAGACAGCAGCCAAGGCATTTCAGCAGCACTTTTGTCGACCGCACGGTTACTCTGAACAAGTGCTCACCGATCAAGGTCCAGCCTTTGAGGCAGAAGTGTTTCAGGAGTTCTGTAACATGTACGGTTGCAAGAAAATCAGAACGACGCCATACCATCCACAGACAAATGACATGTGTGAGAAGATGAACCAAGTGGTCATTGACTCATTGAAGACCTTACCTCTGGAAGAACGAAACCAGTGGCCAGAGAAGTTGCCAGATCTGATAGATCTATATAGTCATATACCGGTAAACTCTACAAATTGCACTCCAGCCTACCTCATGAGAGCAAGACCTGGCAAGTTACCCATTGATTTAGACTTGGGAGTCTTAACACCTGAGACAACATCACCAGATGCAGACTGGGATACAGAGCGGCAGAAACAATACCGCAAAGTACAACAATGTGTGGAAAAAAGTTTGTCCCAAGCAAGACAGACAGGAAAGAAATTACAACCAACTAGCCCCTGCAGTTCACTTGACACCAGGAGAACAAGTACTCAAAAGAAAAAAAAGAGTTCTCAAACTAGATGACCAGTGGGAAGCAGAGCCATACACTGTGATACCTTCAGACTTTAATAACACCAAAGTATGTATCATCAGCAAAGTTGGAGAAACCTTCGAAGCAGTCTCAAGAGATCATCTACAGATGTGCCCTGATCAATTGAAGGACAAGAAAGAAGTCCAAGACACTCCACAGCCCATAGTAGAGGTGGAAGAAAAGATTCAAACTATACTTGGAGAATTTCCTCGGACGTGGACAAAAGTAAATCAGGCAATAGTGGTACCAGTACTAACCTTTCATCAGCCTACTGCACCAGATGAAGAAGAGACTCTAAATGAAATGGCTCCAGTAACAGATACCACATCTGCAGAGGAATGCGGAAATCTGTCCCCTGCTAACAGCGAATCTGACAATCTCATGGTGAGTCTAGGATTAGAGAGACGGCAGTCTAAAATACCAATCTTACACAAGTCTACTTATAGCATAGTGACTAATGCACCAAGAGTAGACATCAGAGAACAGGTCAGGTCATCAGAAATACCTATACTGCGTAGATCCACTCCTAGTACTAGAGGTCAGATCCCTGCCCATTACAGAGATTACGTAATGTAAATAAAGTAATAAGAATGTATAGTGGTAACCGTTAAGCATGAGAGCCTACAGAGACTTACTGTATGAACCTTTTTTAAAGTATTCGCAATAACCAGTTAAAGGACAATAGGGCCACAGGACTATGTGTGGTCAGAACTGTATCTGTAAATAGTTACTCCAAAAAGGCCTTGGAAATAAGCCGCCGGCATGGCCAAAAAACAGGCCCATCTACAGAGTGCCCTGTAGCCACGGCCAGGGACGACACACAAAGTGGGTTAAGGCGGTTCCCACCAACCAAACTCCAGGTACAAGCACAAAGACAATTCCTGGGCAGCAGCGTAAGGACTGGTCGCTGCAGTAACTGTGCTATTGTTCCTTTTTCTTGTCTGGTTTTTGATCATTTTTACAATTTTTAAGACTTTGTAGATTTTCATTAATTGTTGTTAACAATTCTTGTTATATTTTCCTCAGTCCAGGAGTACTGAACTTAACTGGGGGGAATGTAACACCCCAGAGTCTGGTTGTCACAGTGACATCGCCTCCCTCTAAGAGGTGAAGTCATTCTTGGAGGCAGAAAGAGACCCCATGCCAGGCAAAAGATTTAATCACAATTTCCTGCTGCAGGTCAGAAAAGGGAGATGCCTTATAAATTCTGGCCAGCAGAGGGGGTTGGTGAGTCAGCTAGAAGTCAGCTGAGGGGTTGTCATGGAAACGAAACAGCTGTGAGCTGTGAGGAAAAATGACAGTTACAACGTGAGGAGGTGAGGTAACGAGATCTTTCTGGAAGATCATGTCAGACGAAGACATGCAGCTGATCTGAGAGGAGCTCGATAGGCAGAGCTGATCTGTGAAGAGGGAAAGGACAAGAGCAGAGACTAAGAGACTCTAGGGAAGCTAAAATGCTGCATATAGCAGACCCTTGAGTGAAGCGCTAATAAAGAGAAAAGGGACATCAGAGTCCTAGGCTGACAGGAGCTGTACGCCCTGATAGCCAAATCTGAAAGTACAGGGGATTGTAAATTCCTGTGCACATTAATCATCTGAGGGCACGACAGCGGATAAGTAGCCCGGGGCCGACGGTGAAGAGAACGGTACCCATGGAATAGGCTCACGCTGACAGCCGTACAGGTTAGTGAAACGATCACGAATAGAGGGTCGCAGCATAGCTATATACAGCGGAGACCCACACACAAAGCGCAGAAAGGAAGGTCCTAAATCCCCACCTGGCAAGGTGGATCCCCTGAATGCCTCCAGGCGAGCCGGACTCATTCCATCACCTGTATGTGGTACTCTGGACTGCAACATATTACCAGTAAAAGGTAAAGAAACGGCACCTCTCTGTGTCTTTCTCTCATTTATCTGCACCCCATCGTTTACAGCCACTTTTACTATTTATTTAACATCTTTGCCCTGGGACTACAGCCCTACCTGTGGAGGGCTAAAACATCATAGCTGCGCCCAACATCCATCCCAGAGAAGCAACACCGCAGCGCTGGTCACCTCTGACTAGAAACTAGAATACCACAGGTGGCATCACGTATTTTACCATCTATAAACATTATCTTTATTTTTACCACAAAAATACCACACAACTTTCCCCTATTTTATTACTGGACGCCTCTGGGCCACGGACCGGGTCACCGCCGCCGTGACACCGTCCCCCGTTGAAGTCGACGGGCCCAGTACCGAGTGCCCCCAGGCCCCGCGGTGCGCTCCACAAGCAGTGGAGGTGAGCATAAGGCCGGAGTCACACTACCGAACAACATGGCAGAGTGCTATGTGATAAAACATTACATAGCACTCAGCCCTGTGTTGTACTATGGGGCAGCTCACATCAGCGATTATTTTCTCATGCCAAATCAGCATGGGAGAACAATCACAGCACGCTGCCATTGGCACCGAGACTCTGCCGAGTCTCGGTTCACTCGCACCCATATAAGTCTATGGGTGCGAACGACACAATGCACATCACTCGGATATCATATACACCGGCAGCGGAGATGGAGAAATTAGTTTCTCCGCCTTCTCCGCAGCTGTGGTCCGATCCTCTCTGTGTGAGAGGCTCGGAGCACAGTAGGATGATTCTCGGCTCCCACTCGCAGCAGAGCAGGAGCCGAAGGTCATTTGCATATTATATCGAATGCCATTTGCTGGTGTGACTCCAGCCTAAGGGTACCGTTACATTTAGCGATGCACCAGCGATTCCGACCACGATACGACTCGGTCAGGATCACTGGTGCATTGCTAAATGGTCGCTAGTGAGCTGCCACACAGGCAGATCTCTGCAGGGACATAGCAGCAGTCGGCGGTCGTTACTTACCTGTCAGACGCGGCGATGAAGATGTCCTCCCGCCCGCGTCCACGCGTCACTCGTCTGCGCCGGCAGGAAGCCCAGCAGGAAGCGACCGACGAGAAACGGTCCAGGACGTTCTCGCGCGATCAGCGATAAGCAGCGGGGGAGCCGGTCGTAGGTAAGTATCACACATAGCGATATCGCTAGCAATATCGCTGCTGCGTCACAAAATCGGTGACGCTTTAGCGAGATCGCTAGCAATCTCGCTGTGTGTAACGGGGGCTTAACTGTTATTATTTTACTGGTGGCAAACATAAGAGTTCAGAAGATTGCCTGAGTAATGGGCAATCGCTTTAATAATGATTCAATTTGATTTCCCTTCCAAAAAAAAAATGCTGGTGGAGCTGTTAGAGGCTGGTGGACAGCAGAGGACAGCAGCATTAACTGCATACAGGCATGGGGGCGCATTATTCTATGTGCCCATTGGCGCCCCTAGTTGGGATTTCTGTGCTGGTCATTACAGAGCTCCCTTGAAACTCAGCTTGTGGCTGAACTTAAAAGGAAACAGTAATTTTTACTATATACAGAAATACTGTGGCATCGCTATATATAGCACAAGCGATCAGACAATCCCAGGTTGAAGTCTCTAAGGCGGCGAACAAATACAGTGAAAAGTTAACAAGAAAAAGTTTAAAAAAGTATGAAACAAAGAAACATAAAAGTTCAAATCACCCCCTGTTTCCACATTAAAGATAAAGAAAATAAAGCAATTAAAAAAAATGCACATGGGTATTGCCGCATGTAGAAAAGTCCAATCTATTAAAATATAAAAATGATTAACCTGATTGGCAAAAATCATGAGCAGAAATACCACAAAAATGCCACAAGAATTGATCAAAATGACATATTTATCCCAAAATAGTATCAAATGTCACCTCGCCCTGCAAAAAATCAGTCCTCACACAGCTCTATTAACTGAAAAATTAAAACGTTACCATCTTGGAAATTGGCGGCGCAATCAAATTTTTTTTAACAAATTTCTGATTTTTTTCACCACTAAATTAATTTTAAAAAACTGTACAACTTTGGTTTTGCAATAATCGTACTGATGAGGAGAATCATATTTTACCACACAATGTACAATATGCAAACAGTTCCCGAAAAGCAATGTCAGAATTGCGGGGAAGGGAGGGGGGTTCGTAATTTAATGGTATCATTACAAAAGTACAAATTGAGCCAAATAATCGCTCCCATATGTCTAAGTGGACAGGAAAATAAAAAAGCAGAAGAAAGAAACAAAAAAACAAAAACAGAAATTGGCCATGTCAGGGAGGGATCATTAACCTCGTGGAAAGCAGCCAAAGCTGTAAGTGGGGGGATTTCTGAAAGTGGCGCGCATCATACTCAAAACTGAATACATCAATAGGTTTCGCAAATATTTTGTTTAAATTTTCCATTTTTGCAGATCGTTAACACATCTATCCATCCCGTGGTTTACAGAATTCCTTCACTTTTCCTTCTTGGTGGTGCAATCTTAATGTTGAGGGGGTGTAATATTGGTGGAAGCTTCTGTTCATTGGCTAGTATTAAGAATATGTAAAATGGACCTATGATAAGGAATAACAGCAGGTCAATTTCCCCAAATGTCGTCAAGTGGGTTTCATACGTTATGTTCCTTACCCAAACTAGCACTATGAAGAAAACGACACCTGTTACATTTAGCTTTTTCACGTTCTGAAATGATATACCACTGACGTGTTACTTGGCAAATCACATATAAAGTATACTGGCCTTTTCAATGTATTTAGAAGACATGATACAGACAACAGGGAGCATTTCACAAATATGCCCAACCAGTAAATCATCCACATGGAATAATAATGCAGATTATAAAGGGTGTTTTCCAGCTTCAAAAGCAAATAATAATTCAATTAGACCCATGAATACATGCATTATATAACATTGATTGATTTGGAAGTGACAGGTAAAGCATGATCTATTGTATTTATGCAAAATCAAATTAACGTCATACACTTACCCATACGTATCCTAACAAGTGCAGAATCCCACACGTGATACCTCAATTAGTTCTCTCCTGCAAACAATGCAAATACTTAAAAAGACATCCAAAATTATATAAGCATTAAAATTATGAGGATAGCAATACTTGTGTCATTCTTGGGCACGGTGAACGATAGTGGCGTTCATACGTAATGGATTATCTCAGAACCTACTCCTCTCCTACCACATGTCCCGCACAGGTTCATAAGGCCAAAATAAAAGTCATGAAAGGGATTGACCATTAATTCATTCAGTTCTTTAAAGACCTATAAAGAACAAGACAAGGTTATAATAAGAGTTGAGCACATTTTTCAAAATTCGGTTCCAATTATGATCAGTGGCAAATATTGTTTTTGCAATATTCCCCCAACACAGCCGAACATCATTGGGGTCAATGGGAGTAGAAATGACCGAACAAGTTCAGAACCGATCATCAAACATAAATTAGGCACAAATAGGGTACCAATATGGCACGAATATGGCAAATTCAGGTTCGGCGACCGATTCCGAGTATAGTCACTCAACTCTAGTTATAATACACCCTTCCATCAGTTGAAAATTGACCCTTTCTTGTCTTTTCGTTGTAAATTATGGGATAATAGTGTTAGTAGTAAGAAATCATGTAGTCAGAAATCATGGAGCATCCCTTATAGAGGTTGTTTAGGATTAAAAAAAAATTGTATGGGGGGGCGTGGCCTGCTGCACATGGAGACAGAAGCATAGTAGAACTTCTCCGGTGCATACTGACCCCATAAAGCGGCACACAGCTATGTACAGCAACGGCTCCAGACCCGAAGGACGGCGGAAAGTAGTGGGAGTGTGGGGCCATGAAAGACCTTCGCAGCAGCAGAGGAAAGGGCAGGAAAAGCCCCCTTAAGCTCACCCAGTTTTATCCGGCAGCGGAGAGTGAGCAAAATGGCGCTGGGAAGCTCAGACGCGGCATGGACACACAGCGCTCATCCGCCCTACGCTCAAGGGGAGAGGTAGGAGAATCTCCACGGAGGCATGCGGAGGGGGAAAATAAGGGGAGCAGCCTACCCGATTATAGAAAGGAGGATCAAGGAGGGGTTGACTCTGGAACCTCCACGGCGCAGAGGGATGGAAGCGGCGGGGAGGACTCAGAAATCCAGCCCCAGGCATCCCCTCATGGAAGAGGCCTAAGGGCCTCAAGCGGCTCTGTTGGAGAACCACTAAATGAGCACACTATGAGACAACTTATGTCTGAAATAATGTCTACCTTTAAAAAAGATATGCAAAACATGCTTAGATCTATGCAAAAGGACATTAATGTTCTGGAAGAACGCACGTCTCACATAGAAGATAAGATGGCGGAGTTAACCGCTGCGCACAATGAGGTGGTGGACACAGTGGTGTCCATGGATGAAGAGGTAGATGCATTAAAAATAGCAGATATGGAAGACAGATCTCGCCGCAACAACATCCGTTTGAGGGGCATTGCAGAAACGGTGAAGACCGAAGACCTCAAAGAATTTCTTACTGATTATTTCTCATGTCTATTGCCGGAAACCTCACAGCTCGACTTGATTATGGATAGGGCACATAGATTGCCCAAGCCAAACCGTCTCCCAACCGCAATACCGAGAGATGTTATAGTAAGAATCCACTTCTTTCACATAAAAGAGAAGGTGATGGAAGCTGCTCGAAGTCCGCCATCTCTGCCCGACCGCTTTAAAGACATAATTATATTTGCGGATTTGTCAGCTTTCACTCTAGCATGCAGGAGAACATTTTCATCATGCACGGGGATCCTAAGAGAACACAATATCCCGTACAAGTGGGGGTTCCCAGTGAAGTTGGTAATAACGAAAGATGGACGCAAGCATGTGGCGAACAATTTGGAGCAAGCTTTATGCCTTTGTAAAGAATGGAATCTCCCTCTCAAGGCTGGGGAGGTTCAGGGGAAAAATACAACACCACGACCAATCTTGGAGGAATGGTCTCAAGCGTGAGCAGCATGCAACAAGGAACTGGCTTAGTCTCCTGGAACAGGAAACGTAAATCCGGAGGAGGTTCTCTGTTGGTTGATATTTTTTAGGGGAGCTCTTATGGCTTCGTTTTTTTTCGATTATACAAATTGAGAGCAGTAAAACCCGTTGGGGTAGGACTGTCCGGGTCTGAGAAATCGGGGGTCAGTTATGGCAGGACCCCATCACTTACGGCTATCGGGACTTGGACATGGATCATTCATCAGGATCTTCGGAACTCTGGATTTTAGATTTGTTTTTGTTTTTGTTTTATTCATATGGAGATTTTTCATGCAGCCTTTTTGATTTTTTATTGCTTCCCAAATTTTATGGTTTTTGTGCTGTTTTTCTCCGAATTTGGTACTTTTTCTGGTACTGGTCCAAGTTCGGGACTTATGTCAGGGCCCAGGCCGTATGTGGTCTATTAAGCTTTTGCTGGGTTCCCTATACCTTTGACAGGCAGCCTGTAAGGGCTCTCTGTATGTGTGCCTTAGAGGGCATAGTTATTAGTTTGAATGTTATTTGGGTTTATTGTTTTTTGCATTCACAGTGGCAGCACTTTACAGTCGGATCTTCAGGGGTGGGGAAAAGGGGTGAGAAGCAATTTGAATACGTGGGCACCAGTGCCCAGGATAAGTATGGGTTTGTATGTTTCATGGCATGTTTGGTAAACCTACACAGGGGAGTATATCCCACCAGTATACCTTATACACAGCAGCGGCACTTAGCATTTTTAGTCACACTCATAGATGGTGATTAAGTTTTTATCTGTAAATGCCAAAGGTTTAAATTCCCCTTAGAAGAGGTCAATATTATGGAAGGAGGCTCTGAGGACCAATGCAGATATATTGTGTATACAGGAGACTCAGTTAAACAGTGAAGATACGAGTAGACTAAAACATAAAAGATTCCCTCATGTGATTCTAGCACCGGCGAATAGGAAAAAAGGTGGGGTGTCAATTGCAATAAGGGACTCGGTGGCCTTTTCTCTAACTAAGCAAACTATAGATTCTCATGGAAGATACATTATACTACAGTGTTTAATCAACAACATCCCATACACATTAGTAACCATATATGCCCCCAACACAGGACAATATACTCATATTAAGAAAATAATAGCAAAAGCTATTAAGGTCAAGAAAGGTTCTCTTATAGTAGTAGGGGATTTTAATGTAGCGTTGTGGCCCAACATGGATACTACAACTAGATCAAATAAACTCAACCCTAGCCCACTTGCCAAACTGTTTCACATGCAAGAACTGTACGACATTTGGAGACTTAAAAACCCATCTACACGAGATTATACGTTTCTTTCTCACCCGCATAATACGTACACGAGAATTGATTTTTTTCTAGTTGATAAAACAATAATCCCTCGAGTATTAACCGCTAACATAGGTACTATAACTTGGAGCGACCATGCTCCTATCACATTAGAAATAGAAGAGAAGCATGTCACAGATAGATCCCCAATTTGGAGGCTCAATACTTATATCCTGAACCACCCCACTTATGCTTCACAAACGCAACAACCCATTCAAGACTATTTTACACAAAACGATAATGGAGAAGTATCGGACGCAACTCTAAGGTGTGCACATAAGGCAGTCATGAGGGGGCATTTTATAAAGCAGGCTTCCCATTATAAAAAATCTACACAAACTGCAGTACATGATATTCAAACCAAATTGGGAAGATTACATAGATTGCACAAAAGATCATACTCTCCCACAAGAGCGGCCGAGATTTCAGACCTTCATAAAAGGCTACATGAGCTTAATTTACACACATACGAGAAAGCCCTCAAAAAACTCAAAATGAAATATTATTGGCATGGAAATAAATCTGGGGAATTATTGGCTAAACAGGTGAAAATACGTGCAGCAAAATCCCGTATCCCATATTTAAACGGCCCCAATAAGGGAAAAATAATAGACCCTCAGAGAATCGCAAACGAATTTGCCAACTATTATGAATCCTTATACAATTTAAAAGGAGATAATCAAACCCACCAACCAAGTGACGAAGAAATAGGGAGATTCTTAGACTCCATAAGCTTACCCACGCTATCACCCACACAGAAAGAAACATTATCTCAGGAGCTCACAATATTGGAAATTCAAAGAGCTATTGATACCTTGAAGCTACATAAGGCCCCAGGACCAGATGGCATTCCAAACAACTATTATGTAAAATATAAAAATTTGATCTCTCCTTACTTGGTGAGAGTATTCAAAGAAGCCACCAAGAATGGTGCCTTTCCAGCAGAAATGCTGAAGGCTCATATTATCACCCTACCCAAACCAGGAAAGGATCCAAATACCCCCGACAAACTTTCGACCAATTTCTCTTTTGAACACGGACGTCAAACTATTTGCTAAAGTATTATCCCTGAGACTTCTAGACATTCTTCCCGAGTTGATCCACTGGGATTAGGTTGGATTTGTCAAAAACAGGCAAACCAGTGACGGAACCAGGCGCCTTATTGATTTAATTGCTGAGGTGGAGGGGAGCCGTGCGCCTTCTCTGCTCCTGTCATTGGATGCGGAGAAGGCGTTTGACAGAATCCACTGGGGATTTATGGAAAGGACGCTTAGATGTTTTGGATTCGGGGGACCCATTCTGTCTTCCATTATGGCATTATACTCTGGGCCTTCGGCCCAGGTGTATGCAAATGGGTATCTGTCTCCTGGGTTTAATATCACAAACGGAACGAGGCAGGGGTGCCCCCTCTCCCCATTGATATTCGTCTTATTGATGGAACCATTTGCCCAGGGTATAAGAATGGAGAAAGAAATTTCTGGGATCAGAGTAGGCACTATGGAAAATAAGATAGGACTATTTGCTGACGACGTTATATTATGTGTCACGAATCCTGAAGTCTCCCTGCCCCATATATTTAGACTTATTACCCAATTCGGAAAAGCTAGCTATTACAAAATTAATTTAAGTAAATGTTTAATCCTTGACATGGGTATCCCACAGGCTACAAAGCAGAAACTAATGGAACAATACCCTTTGACATGGAGGGCTGACTCAATTCCATACTTAGGGATTCAATTAACTTACCCAATCAAAAATCTGGGGAAAATAAATTAAGCATGTTTACTGCAGAATATCCATAAGGAGTTGCAGTCATTTTCCAAAGCAATGATATCCTGGTTGGGCCGGATTTCAGTGGTAAAAATGATGGTATTACCCCAAATTTTATATTATTTTCGCAACTTGCCTGTCCAAGTCCCACTTCACACCCTCCAAAGGTTCCAGTCCGCTTTAATGAACTACATATGGAACCAACGGAGAGCGAGAGTATCAGCGAAATTCTTGTTTTTGCCAATAAGACTTGGGGGGCTGGGATGCCCATGTGTGCGAGCATATTATCATGCTACGTTGTTAGATCAGTTAAGATGTTGGTGGGATGGAAACTCTACAAAGGCTTGGGTAAAACTGGAAGCGCAGATAGTGGGGCATCCCTCTATGGCCTCGTATATGTGGCATCTTCGATTGGCCAAAAAGGAGCAATTGCCAAGACACCCCACGATACGAGCAGGCGCAAACACCTGGTTAATGCAGACGATAGGACAGAAATTACTCCCTACAAGAATACATAAGCTTCCTATGAATGTAGTGGGTAACTTGATCCAGAATTTGGATTTGGGAGACTGGATCTTGAAGGGACTATTTAAAGTTGGAGATATTATGAATAACTCTGATCTCAGACCGTTTGGTGATCTAGTTAGAATGTTTGGGATACATCAGAGGGATTTTTATAAATACCTCCAAATTAGACACCTATTAACAAGTATTAAAACAGATCAACAGGAATTGGTCTCACCATACGAAAACTTCTTTGAAGTCAACAAAGATACAAAAGGGGGAATATCAAGGGCGTATGAGGTCTTGAATGAAGTGGGCGGCCCGCACTCCCTACCATTTGTGGGGAAATGGGAAATTGATTTAAAAACACATTTTCGGGAAGAACAATGGGATTACTCTTTTCAAATACACAAAAAAATGTCCCACTGTATTAATCACTTGGAGATATCTAGAAGAATTTTGTACAGATGGTATTATACGCCAACGTGTTTACAGAAAATATATCCTCAATTATCAGACAAATGCTGGAGGTGTAATAAACAGCCAGGCTCGTTGCTTCACGTCTGGTGGGAGTGTGGGTTGATTCAACCTGTCTGGGCAGAGACACAACAATGCTTAAGCTCGATGCTGGGCTATGGTGTGGAGCTGGGGCCCGAAACAGCCTTGTTGTCCATAGGCCTGGAAGACATGGACCATAACGATGCAATAATAACCGTACAATTTTTGACTGTGGTAAGAGGGTGTATTGCGAGCAAATGGAAAACTTCGCAGGTTCCTACTGTTCAAGAAATAAGGGCCAAGATGCGACATAATTGTAGTATGGAAAAGATGATAGCAATCAGCAATAATAGAGGGTATAAGTTTGAAGTTACTTGGGGAAAATGGCTGGAGTACTCGGATTCCAGGTGAGATTAGGTCAAGGGGCATGCTGGAGCTCAGGCTGTCTGGTGTATAGGTGGAGGTTCAATCATTGGGGTTTCAATGTTGCATAATGATTGTTAAATTTGGAAACTGGAAACCAGAAAAGAGATAATTGCTTATTATTAAAGATAACGACTGGATGCAATTGTTACTGCCCATAATCTGTATGTTTAATTTCTATTTGTATTGTTATACTTCAATAAAAAATTATGTTTTAAAAAAAAAAAAAATTGTATGAAAAAAATAAGAACAATATTCATTTCATAAGTCCTCCATTGCTTTGGGGGAAAACAAAATGTCTATGCAAAAGCTGCACATCCAAAAATATGAAAACATCAAAGAGGAGTATAAGTACCATAAAAAAACTGTTTTATTGAATACATGAACAAAGTACCATATATGCAGCCAGAGGCTGCAAAAAACATATACAAATCAAGGGAGGCCAAATCACATGTATTTTACCCAAATCGGGTTCTACCACATGTCCACAGGATATAAATCTTTAAATAATAAATTAATGCCGGTAAAAGTGCATATAGTGCAAAAAGCCGCCTTATAGCGTGCAAAAAAATAGTTGTAAATATCAATGAAAACAACATAAAGAAGGATTTTTCCAGCGTCTCCAGGAGATAAAATAATAATTGCTTTATTGAGAATATAAAATCTTCATACCATCAGGTAAAAACGACATAAAGAGGCGTATGGAGGGGAGCAATTTCCTACGCGTTTCACCCTGAAAGGGCTTAATCAAGGCATTCCATGATTAAGCCCTTTCAGGGTGAAACGCGTAGGAAATTGCTCCCCTCCATACATCTCTTTATGTCGTTTTTACTTGATGGTATGAAGATTTTATATTCTCAATAAAGCAATTATTATTTTATCTCCTGGAGACGCTGGAAAAATCCTTCTTTATGTTGTGTATGCACTATACACCCGGGTCAGGGTGTTTCCGTGCATCGGAGGTGTGATCAGGAGTGAAGAGGGGTGAGCTGAATACTTCTTGTTTGTGTATCAATGAAAACACTTACATTGAAAGACAGGGTATAGTGATGGCACTCCCGCCACCCCAACGCACGTTTCGTTATGTAACTTATGCAACTTCCTCAGGAGGTGCCTATTTTTATGGTACTTATACTCCTTTTTGGTGTTTTCATGTTGATCTAGGGTTAAATGTACATTTTTCTATATTTTGGGGTGTCTTCTTGTTTACATCCAAAAATATGATATTTTAATATCTAGAAAAAGAGAACAAATATAACAGAGATGTGTAGAGGCGACAGCGATATTGGTCAAGATAGAAAAACCCCATCATACCCTACGTTTAATGCAACAGTCAATGCTCGGAAAGCTGGCGGGTGTGCCTAGCAAAAGAAAAAATTGAAAATATGAACAAATTAAAAATGTCTTATTGAAATTTATCAGGAAACAATCACTGACCTCAGGGAGACCAGTCAAAGAAAACACTGCTTTGCACCCTGGGAAATACGAATATGCAAATAAAGTCCGTGGAGCCTCATTTAAGAGTCTCAAACACGACAAGGGAAACACCCCGAAACAGCTGTCTGTGGATGGACACCTGGCCTTGGTATTTCGCTTGTCATATCTGTAAACTCGTAAAGAGCTGGATATTGACTTAAAGGGCCACTTAATATGGTGGTAATGGTGGTTTCGAAAGGAGCCACCCCTTGGTTGGGTCCATCCCTGGAGGAAGATCTGGCTAGTCCCGTGTTTGAGACTCTTAAATGAGGTTCCACGGACTTTATTTGCATCATTGAAATTTATAGAACTATTATCTAAACAAAAAATCTAGGATTCATGGGAAACAAATAATCTAATAAAAATGAAAGATCTTCATGACGGACACAATTGTACTTAAAGGGAATCTGTCACCGGAAATTTGCGGGCTATGTAAATGCCCTGTGTCCGGTCCGATGGGCGGTGTTTCTTCTTCTTTTCTCCACCCCATCCGTGGCCGCTGTCTGCTATATTTTCCAGAATTAGAGTAGTTCTCCATATTTCACGCGTGCGCAAAGCAATCTTGCCTCGCGCACGCGCAGTATGCTTTGCCCGGCTGCAGGCAAAGCCGAAAATCATTACTGCGCATGCGCCGGTGCACTATGTCCCAGAACACAGTGAAATACGTCCAGGACATAGTGTACCGGCGCATGTGCAGTAATGATTTTCGGCTTTGCCCGCATTCGGGCAAAGCATACTGCGAGTGCGCGAGGCAAGATTGCTTTGCACATGCGCGAAATATGGAGGAGAACTACTCTAATTCCGGAAAATATTGCGGACTGCGGCCACAGATGGGGTGGAGAAAGGAAGAAGAAACACCGCCCATCGGACCAGACACAGGGCATTTACATAGCCTGCAAATTTCCGGTGTCAGATTCCCTTTAAGAATTAGAAACATTTTTTTTAAATTCTGATCGTACCACTCTTATTGTACCTGTTAAGAAATTAATATCTAATCTTCTCCAACATATATCTTTGGTGACAGATGCAGTTAGTTGATGATGTGTAACACTAAAAATAACTTACTCTGGAAAACCAAAAATGTATATGACTATTTAAATCAAGATCCGGACTATGAAAAACCCTCATTTATTACTAACTGGGAGAAAGATTGGAAGGAATCCTTCACTCCAGAACAATGGCAGTCTGGCCTCGAATCAAGTTACTCATCAAATATTTGTGCATCTTTAATGAATCTGTGATGTACTGTGTACGATTCCTATAGCGTCTTGTACTAGGGTGCGAGGAAAAACACAGGAGACACAGGTGTGATTAGGAAGGACTTGTAAGCAAAAGGGTTCACACACTTTGCAGATACAGAAGCAAGAGACACAGCAGGCCAAAGTAAACTTTAAGCACAGCAGAACTTCCACAACAGGTTCAGGGTCTCTCTGTTACTTCCCTTGCAACTGTGGATTTAGCAGGCAGCAGGTTTCCAGTGTCCGCAAGTGTTCATAAGTTCCTCAGCAGGAGATGGCTGAAGTACCAAGTCCAAGACTTCCAGGAGCAGGTCACAGGCTAACTGCAGATTTGATTCTGAAGCACTGATTGCTCAGCTGAGGCTGCTTAAGAGGCAAGAGGGAGAGAATCCGGGCAGGAACATGAAAGCTGGAAACTCCATATTAACTGAGGGCAAGATAGCTGCAGCAGGACAGAAAAAATGGCCGACTGAAAAAACTGAGTTTCAAAAAATATGTCAAAAAAGACTAAGAACCTTACAGAATCTTTCCAGAAAGTCATCTCCAGATGATATTTCTCCCCCACAAAATTCAATAAAGCCTTCCCCGACAAATCCCCAATTTGATGGAGGAGTTTCAGCCCCAAATGCAACTTACTACACATATTTTGGGAATGCCCAAAATTACATTCTTTTTACAGAGAAATTTCTAAACTGACCAACCAAATAACTGAACAGAACCTAGCTTTGTTACCACAAATGGCCATCCTATCGCTTCATCTAGATACATTTAACCTGACATACAAGCCCCTCTCTCCCTCTCTCGCTCCTCCAGAAGCACAAGGGAGAAAATTCTCAGATCCAATACCATCTAACAAATCTGCACAGCAAGAATGCATTACAATCCGCAGGAAATCGGCATCATTTCCGCATGAGATCCGCACACGTTTTCCCCTGCGTTTTCTGCCAAGAGATGCGGATTTTGTGCTGAAAATTCCACAGACTAAGGCCTGTTTCACACATCCGTTTTTTGTGTCCGCCAAACGGATCCATTTCCGTTTTTTGCCGCAAACGGATGCAAACGGATCCGTTTTTTTTTTAAGCGGATCCATTTTTTGATGGATCCGCGGTAACCGCTAATGGAAGTCTATGGGACAAAAAAATGGATCTTCCAAAAAAATGGCGGATCCGTTTTTTGACGGAAACCGACGTATTTTGACGGATTTGAAAAAACGGAAGTGTGATCCAGGCGTAATCTGCAACGTGTGCACATACCCTTATGAAAAAAGTCATGCTAGCGTGACCAACTATTATGACACTTTTTATAAAAGATGGAAGCCTTGAATTAAACATGCGTCAAAAAATATTTACCACTTGACCTTCTCGTCATATCTTTTACTGTAAAGTTAAGTTACTGTTTATCATTTCTGCATGTCCTATAAACCCTATATAGCACACTGCTGCTTATCTCATTTCCTTTCCCTTTTTTCCTTCATTCACTTTCCTATCTTTTTCCCATCGATCTACACTCCTAATAAAGCAAGGCAAAAATCCGCTTTTGTCTTCCCTCTTTTTCCATTTTTTAAATTTTTTCTTCCCCTCCCCTCCTCTTTATTATCTGCTTGTTGTTTGTTAAAAAAATTTAATAAAATGTTTGGAAAAAGATAAAAAAATACCTTAAGCATGTAAGGGCTTTTCTGTCCACCTCCTCCTAAATTTGACCTCTCTGTCCACCTCCTCCTTGTCTCAAGATATGGTTTGCTAAATTTTCTTATCTTCTGTTTTGCCTATGGGTTGATGTTACAAATTTTTGCAAAGAAAAGATATATATCTTTGTACCGTGTTAGCCAGAAGATAGAAAAATATTCAGAATTGAGAGTCCTCAGTGGTTGATACCTTTTAATGGCTAACTGAAAAGATGGTAACACATTGCAAGCTTTCGAGACTACTCAGGTCTCTTCATCAGGCATTGACTAGTACAACATCTGAAGAATCACATATATATACACAACACAGCACAGAAAAAATGCAATAGATAAGACAAGTGATGTGAAGCAGAAATGTCATTATGGGAGAGGGATAAGCATAAATATTGGAACAGTTCATAGATAAGGAGTGTGAAAGTTTTATTGTCCTCTGACAATTTTTTACAGCTTTTATTTCTCTATTTTACTACAATGCATGGTTTTTCTGTCTTGACTAATAACACTGTTGCCGCTGCACACCTATAGTGGTTTCTTCTTTTCCTATTCTCTCATCAGTCCTTTTAGGCTCTGAAACATCATATTTATTACATATCCATTCTTCAAATATTTTTTCATTGTATTACATTATTGTCATTATTGGGGGATGTTTTTTATTTTTGTATGTTCCAACTTCATATCTTTACCTACTACTTTGTTAGGAGGATGTGGTTTATTCTTGTTCATTTTTTCAGGCTGGAAAATGTTATCATACACATCTTTGTTGCTTTTAATTGCTATGTTATATTTGTTCTCTTTTTTCATAATTTAGTCCAATTTTTTTGTTTTCCATTGGTTTATTTTATATGCTAGACTGGCACGCCATACAAATTTATAGTTGTGTCAGCCACAATTTCTTTCCTCCCCGCTGCTTTAGTAGCGCTGCTTTAGAGGTCCCTGTCAGTCTCTATACTTTACTGCATCGGTCACTTGCCATGCATTCTTGTGACCTTTGCAGGTAATTACTGACCTCTGTGATCCTGTCCAATACATACAGGCATAACCTGGTGCTAGTGATTGGCTGCAGCGCTTATATTATGTATGGCAAGTAATCACCACTGCAAAGTAAATAGGACTTCCGGGGACCAAATTTTGTACTTTTTGGCCAATAGTAGTGATCAAAGAATAAAGAAACCTCATGAGAGCTGATTTTAAATGCTTAGTCCATTCCTGAAGCCTTCTTAGATGCCCATCAAGCTTAAAAAGAAACCCCTCAAATTTCTATCTTTTGAAAATCCAAATCTGCACTGACTAACCTTATTAACGCAAATACGGTACATCTAAGTTCCTGTGATTTTGGAAGAAAGTCTGTGAGAGAGCAACATAATATAAATAAACCCCAATAATTCCACCGTGACACCTTCCATGAGTGCCAGAGCTGTGTATTCTTATCGTTTTGGTACCATTGGTGATGGGCAAGTAGCATCGTTGCTCGGGTCTCCACGAGTATCTGAGTATTTTGGCGTGCTCGGAGATTTAGTTATTGTCGTCTCAGCTGCATGAATTGTGACTTGTAGACAGTCTGAATACATGTGGGAATTCCCTAACAAACAAGCATTCCTCACATGTATTCAACCTGTCCAGCAGCCACAAATCATGCAGCTGCATCGACAGAAACGAAATCTCCGAGCACGCCAAAATACTCAGAGATCACCCGAGCATTCTCGGGAAAACCCGAGCAACGAGTATACTCGCTCATCACTACTTACCATAAGAAAATAGAAATAACTACAAATAATCCTAGAATACAGGTTTGATTTTAGGTTTTATTGAATTATTGATGTTCATAAGATCATACATAAATATGTGAGACGATTCTGTGTCTGGTGTTACATGCCTAATGGGATGTGTCTGTTAGGTGTCACTGAAACCGAACAGCAAACTCAATAATCTGTGATTTAATTTCTTATATTTTTCACCGTTTAACCTCCTGCAGGCTCCCTAATGTCTATTCAGATCTATATTAAATTAAGCAGCGCTGCTAATGAAGGGCAATAAACGTGCCTGTCAGTAGACTCGTCTTTCATTAGGCACATTATCATTTTACTGAGCTGTAAATGAGTAAACATTAGTTTTGTTAAACCAAGCAAAAAGGCAGAGTGAAAATCATCCTTAATTGTGCACCCTAAAGCCATGTGCAGATTATTTCCCCCCGGTTTCTTGTACCTATCTGAGTTTTCAGAAGAAGTTAGAAAGGCAGCGATATAACATTTGCGTCGTGGCTATGTGTCCTAAGGAATATGCCGTACCTCGCACTCCAGTGACTGCATCGCTTGCACAGGTAAGTGACACTAGCCTACGTCAAGCCACATTTTTCTTGAATGGACATTTTTTTATTAGTAGTATGTCACATTTCTGACTTCCTAAAGGCTCAAAAAAATGTTGATTTGAACTTGCAATCCCACGTCTGAATATTTTACCATTTTAGTTTCAAAATGATCAAGTAATGAAACATTAAAAAAAGTAGTAAATGTCATAAAATTTTACAGAAATATTTGCATTAAAATATAAGGGTGTGTTCACACATTCCATTTTTGCCACAATTTTTTTGCCTGAATTTTGGCTTTGCGTAACTTTTTGCTGTCCAGGAAAAGTGAATGAGATTTCAGAAGTCTCATGCACGTTGCTTGTTTTTTTCATTGCAGATTTGAAGCAGTTTCTTAAGGGCAGCATGTCCATTCTTTCAGGGTTTTATCACCCATTCTAATAAATGGGATAAAACGCATCAATAATGTGTATTTCTTTATGCAGCAGTTTTACTGTTTCTGATGCTGAAATATATGCCGCAAATACTAAATGTGCGCACATACCCTAATGGGTTACTACTTATATTGTATTTTATTTTGTTTCTTGTGAAAAAAGAGGATTTTATGTAATTCTGTTAATAATGCTTCTGTTCACAATGGAGGCATGATACCAACAAACAGGCGAGGTTTTAAGTGACTCCTGAGAAATATTAAACCATTGATTACTAAGGGGGTGTCAGTCTTATGTTGGGGTACTGACTACATTACGAGCACTGTAAACTATGCTTCTCTGTAGATGAAGATACCAGAAACATTAAAATGACAATATTAAAGGAGCCCTTGGCATTGTTATATCATATCTCCTGCAATACATGAAATTATTAATAAAAAAAACTATATTTGTAGCTTTACTCTTATGGATAATTCTATTAATAATAATGCAAATAAATGTAAAAAAAAATAATAAAAAAATAGATAATACTATTAATTAAAATAGCTTTTACTTGTGCACATATATTCAAAACCTACGGCCACAATGCTTATAGCAAGTCTTATTTGCATCTTATCAGCAATAACCCAAATTTAGAAAAAATGCAAGCCAAAATTATACTATATATCATGTATATATAAAAAATATAAAAATAGAACAAACAGGACAAACGATAATAATGAGACAATCCTGGTAAGAAAAGGGTACACCTTGTACAAACCTATATAAATAGATTAAAAAGACCAACGGTTGTATATAGACTGATTAATAAATAAAGCCTGGGTATATACTTTAATAAAGCAGCATATAGCTGAACGTACACAATTCATATATATGTACTGATGTGGATCTCAAAACTAGAATATATGGCCAGAGCAATTAGCTAACTACTCCAAGTAAGCCATCTCTAGGAGATTACATGTAAAGCAGACAAAAAACGTCAACAGAAAGTACAATATGTGTATATGGCAAAATCAGTCAGGAAGAGATCAAAGACCATGGACCCACAGCACCCAAAGCGCGTTTCACATAGAAATGCTTCGTCCAGGAACTGTGATATTTTTAATATATTTTGTCTTGCATTTTTTTCTAAATTTGGGTTATTGTGCACATATATGCCATTATTTTTCTAGAGACAAAATAAATATACTTACATATACAAACCTACCAGAATTATGCATACAGGCAATTATGAGAGAGACTTACAATCTTTGTTACTTTTTTCTTAATAATTCTCTGATAAGTATAATAACTGTATTATATGTGCATTCTAAAAATCCTTATTTTGGCTATATGTACATAAATCACTACTCTAAGCCTTATTTATCAACACATGTGCAATACAATTAATTTAATAAGGAGAAATAAAAATATAAATAAGATAATTTCTCAAGCTCATTTGTATATTTCTCTTATCATCTACCAATAAATTTAGAATGAAATATAATGGGTGTGGTGTAGTAACCACTGAGTCCGCTAGGGGGCGCTGTGTGGATGTCCCAGGAGAAAGGATGAATGGCAGAATACGGAATGGCCGTTATGTATCCCAAAGTGGGTGGCTTTGGGATGGAGACTTATCTGTTGTTCAGCAATGATATTGCTGAGGTGTTGCTTCAATGTATAAGGGAGAAGTCTCCAGGTAACTAGAGAGATGGGTGGCCGTGGTTACCTACAAGAGTGTTTAAGAGTGTCATAATAAAGTATATGTGTGGCTGTGTGTAATAGGACCTTTAGTGAGGTCATAGCCATGTGATCACCTGTGGGTGTGGTTATGGACCATATAAGGTACCTGAGGTCCGGTCACATGAGAGAGAGCGCATGGATCTGATTGGGCCATGTGGAAGGTCCCGGCAGGCCTAGGTGGAGGAAGGTGTGCTACCTTCCTGAAGACCACATGCTGAGGCTGCTGACCCGGTGAGGCCTGTGGATATTGGCTGCATGTGAGAATGGATAAGCCTCCTGCGTTTGCTGAGGCTCCAGGACTGAGCCTGAAATCATGGACACTTATACTTGCTTTCGCCTGAGCTAAAGGCTATTCCTTGTGTTATGTGCTGCTTTATGGGTTATGAAGCAATAAACCCTGTGAACTTTTAAAAGGAACGTGCCTCCTGATTGACTCCTGTGGCTCCTGAGAGCGTTGAATCCCTACATGGGGAAAAATGAAAAGTAATATATTTTAAAAAAAGTTATTTTAAAGATATTTAGCATAATAAAACTAGACGTGTCTATAGCCCTATATGTCCCTATTGGTGGGTTGTATCAGTTATGACTAGGGATGAGCGAATGTGCTCAGTGATACTCGGATATCACTCGAGTATCTGGGTGCTCGGATGTGCTCCGCACTCAGCGAGCATTAGCCAGTGCTCAAATTTGAAACTCTCATCACTGCCTTGCATGTTTGGCGCCTGTTACACAGCTAATAAGCATGCAGTGATTGCCTTCGAGTCACTGTAGTGTCGTAGCCATCTTGGTAGTGGCATTACTGTGATTGGCTGACCGTATGACATCATCAACGGTTATAAAAGAACAGGCTCGGACGCGCTTAGCTCACAAACACCATTGCACAGCTCAGGGACAGTTCTTTTTGGAAGGAGAGTGTGCTTGTCCAGGCCTGTGTGTGCATAGTAGAACAAATTAGAGTCCTCTAGTGTTGATACTGGTGCTGAACCATCATACTAGCAGCCACTGTAAGGGCAAATTTGTGTGTTGCTGTTTGTATCAGATACATTCTGAATGTAGCCTATGGAGGGACAGTTGCAGGAGCAGGGAGATGGTAGAATACAGTCTTTAGGCAGGGCTTAGGGTTTGCAAACCATTGCTAAATATATATCTGCTGCACCTGACCACATTTTTTGGGGGGTGAAAAAATTGACTATTCTTTCATCCACAGAGTATTAAGTGTTTTGTGGCACATTTCTGTGCTATGCAACACTCCAAAAGAGTGTAGAAATATTTTTCTGAATTCAATTACTAATCCATGTAGTATTACATGCTCTGTGGTACATTCCAATGGTTTATAACACTGCAAAAAATGCATTGCAAAATTTTTCTGGATTCAATTACCGTATATTTCAGATGATGAGACGCACTTTTTTCCTCCAAATTTTAGAGCAAAGTAGGGGTGCACGTTATAGTCCAGATGTCCCTGCTGTGACTCTGGATGGGGAGGGGGATCCTGCTTATAATTTTGTCATGGCTTTGCACTGTGTACAGAGCCTTTATGAGAGAAGGAGTACCACAACTAACCTTTGTTCACAATATTTGAATGAGGCACTACAGTTGGTACCTTCAATAGTGTATAGATGACCCTGCTTGTAATTATTGGCAAGCTTTGTACTTAGTGCATAGCGTTTTTGAGTCTAGGAGTACCACTACATGACAATTTGAACAGAATGTGTATGAGGCCCTCCTTTATGTATAATACAGGGTGTATCTGAGTCCCTATTTTTTGGCAGTTCTTGCTTCCTTCATACATTACACTGAAATTTTAAATTTTTTAATAAAAAAATCAATTTTGGTGTACTTAAATTACTATTTTTTAAATCCTTTTTAAATTTTGCCTTACATACAAGTCATTATACAGGAAAAAATGTTTCTTAGCATTGTTTTTTCCTGTAAACTCCAATTTATCATCAATTTTGAATGTTTTATTGTCACTCCTTAAAGTGGAGTAAAAGTGTGACACCATTGTTCTCAGTAGCTATTTAAGAAGAAGGACCGGACTGGGGGTACCTGTCTTGCGCCGGGTCCGGAACTGTCGGGGCTGTCTCCTCTGTTGTCTGGGGGAAAGCTTAGAGACCCGGACCGACCTCTGCACTGCAGAGCAGGAGGCGTCGCTACATGGAAGAAGCCTCAGGGCGCGCGTAAGCAGACAGACTAGGTGGGAACAAGCAGTAGTGTAAAAATTAGTAAATATATGTGTATATTATTAGAAGATCAAATTCTGATTTTTGGAATACCCCTTTAAGTTACATTTATTGTTATAAACAGGTTTCATTCAGCTTTCTCTCACTTTATCTGGGCCAGGAAGAGACCCTGGTTTGCTTTAGCGAAATTGAGTTATACAGTATAAAGCAAAGAGAGTTATAAAGCTCCCAAATATTCAGCAATACCACGTGGTCAGCTTTTTTCAGCACGTATTTGACTGGTTACACTCCATTAATAATTATTGAAATAATTGAAATTGATCTTTGAAGAGCAAGTTAGCAGCTCCATAGGATTTAACAGTGCTTTTACATGCAAAGTATGATAAACTTTCACCACATATCAAATCATCCATTATGCTAAAAAATAAAATTGCAATTTGGAAGGGGGGAAAAAATTATTTCAGCTTCCTTTCCAAATATCCATATAGATCAGTGTTTCTCAACTCCAGTCCTCAAGACAGGTCAAGTTTTCAGGATATCCTTAGTATTGCACAGGTGATTTCAACACCTGCTCAAGCATTATTCCATCACCTGTGCAATACTAAGGAAATCCTGAAAACATGACCTGTTGGTGGGTCTTGAGGACTGGAGTTGAGAAACATTGATATAGATGCTGATAAGGAATCACCGAGAAATCTCATAGTGTGAAAGCTCAGCTTAACTGACTTAATTGAAAACTAGTGGACTTATGACAGCAGGGGATATCATATAGGTAGAGGACAAAAGGTGACTGCTTCCAAAGGAAAATAGGGCTAAAGTTCATATAGACAGCAAACATGTCTTTTACATCATGCAACTACATTCCTTCTGGTCATCAAGATTCCATTCTTTAGCTTATGCACACTACACAGAGCTCTGAGAAGTCACTTTGTAAAGGCCCAAAAGGTAGTTCTAAGCTAGGGAACGTTAGACAGGAGGTCCAGATATCACTTAAGTAATGCTAGATGGCTCGTTCAGGGAACAGAAGAACATTACCTAAAAACTTTAAATTAATGTATCCTGCTCTTCAGTATCCTGGCATGCTCAAGTTTTCCAGAAAGAATAACAGCATATTCCAAATGTGAAACAAATTTGTGGCATAGTGATTTGGATTTCAGGGCTTCTAAGGATTATTGGCCTTGTGTCATGTTGCACTTGAAGGGAATGTCTCTAAATGTTATCAACCTGCAAAAATAGGGTCAATATGCAGGTTAATTCCGTTACAATGCTATTCAGCCACCTTGATGAAAGCGTGGCTACAGGGAAGAAATTAAATTTATTCCTGCCGGGAGCTATCACCTTTCAGTCATAAAGATGTGCCTGAAGTGACTTTAGTTTCCCCTCAGTACCCGGTGAGCGATGACTATGGGCACTCCCTGGCACTTTGACAGAGTATTATGCAGCACATCTGTGAAGAGCGAGCTGTCAAGCAAAGTTCCAGTGATTTCTTACAGCTGCTGCTCACAATGCTGTGAGCAGTAACTGAAGCTTCTGTAGGCAGCCTTTATGACTGAAAGCCAGTGGCTCCCAGGAGGAATAGAGATAATTTATTTTCTTCCCAGCATCCATTCTTTCAATAAGGTGGCCGAACAGCATTGGAATGTAATTAACCTGCAGAGTAGCCCTATTTCTGCAGGTCAATAGTATCTGGGGACTTGACAGGCTCTCTTTAAATTCCTGTTGGAGAGTAACATTACCAATTATTCTGCATGCTTTACTTTTCAAGTAAAATCTTCTGAAGAGGCAAACTCTAGATCTATAGTACAGGTTGTACATGTTTTTCGAGTTGTAGCTGTCACGGTTCCGCCTCCCAGTGTCGCTGGTATGCAGTTACTAACAGCTCAGCCGTACAGTGGTACAAGGGCGTGTTGAAGCTGTCAGTACTTTGATTGACAGCTCAGCCAACCTTTCTGGTACAGGGGCATGCTGAGCTGTCAGTGTGTTGATTGACAGATTGACTATCCAATTTGAGACTGGGAGGCATCAGCTATCTCCAAGTGTTCAATATCCCAGGTGATTGTCATGCTACTTAACTAAGCTGTTTCTCCCAGACCTCTGCCAGACATACATTCAGCTAATGAGGTTTGTGCTCTTTGTGCCTTGATTTCTGTATGCTTGATATTTTGTTGCCTTACTGTCACGCACAGTGTAGGAAAGATTAATGCAACATGAAGGGCTATGTGGAAGGCAACCCAACCCTAGGGAAGGGGGAAGTAGAGATCCCTCGGCAGATCAAACGTCACCCTGTCTGCCCTAACGTCCCTATATAGGTTCTGCACCTATCATTGAGCAGGCTACCTTATCCCTGCATGACCCTAGCAGTAAGCCCTGCATAGGGAAGGATAGGATGAGTACTGGTGATAGCAGAATAAAAAATCCGGCACTCTCTTATAAGGCAAAAAAATCACTTTTTATTTTTTCAAATGGGAATCCAAAAAGGTTTATTATACTGTAACCTTTCGGTCTCAAATAAGACCCTCTTCAGACGAAATAGACAGAAACAAATAATACATAATCATTCAGTGTGAACTGGTTTACACACATATATATATATATATATATATATATATATATATCGTGCATATATGTATACATGAAATCTAATGCATCACGTATTGATATAGAGACAGAAACAAATGGGTACTAAAACCCCAATCCAGAGGTATTTACACATCAAAGAATTTCAAAGGAAAATCTGTCCCAAGAAAAAGGGATATCACAAAAAAAGTAACAATTCACAAGAATAAGACAAAAAACTAGTATAAGCCTATCAGGCATAGTACAGATTTCAGGAAATATGGTCAATCTGAGTTACAGCAATAATTAATTCACGTATAGACATTGTGAACCATATGACTCTATATTGATTAGGACATGAAACTAAAAAGAAGTGTGCAAAATGGACGCGATCAACCCAAAATCAACAAAATATGACAAAATATTATCAAAAAATAGTACATTTTTATTATTAGCATACAAAAGAAAAACACACAAGTGACAAGAAATGGGATTAAAACCAATTAAAAAGGCCAAGACAAATTAGCCATAAATGACACTCCAAGAATATAGGTTCTAAGGTGAGAACCCAATATCTTCCCCCTCCTATAGGCTGGGTAGAGGCCAGCACAATAATAATGCATGAACATATATAAATACATGCACGAAAAAAAGACCTATATACAACATATGCTAAGTCTGATGATGTAGCATAATAGAACAGTGAATGTGCAAAACAAACAATTAGTATATCAAGGGGATTGAATGAATAGCCCTAATTGCAAAACACCACAGATGACCATGGAAACAAAAGACCCTTGTTGTTAGGATAATAGTTTGCACATAAGGGTATAAACCCAGTACATGGTTTGCAGTTCCCCAAAAAAAGGCTGTCTAGAGAATCCATATACTTAAAGTGCCTCCAAGAAAACAGGGAAGCCCCCAAAGATACATGACCGTATGCAGAGCAGAAAATGTATGCACAAAAAGTCACTGAGACCTCAAAAGAAGGACTGGAAGTCCGTATATAAAAGACATACAAAATGCATGAAATACTGGAGGATTGCAAACCCATAAGGGTAAATCATAGAAAGGTCTTAAGTGAGGTCAAATACCCGTAAGATCTAGGAACTGGAGGGGGTAACACCCCACGCGTATCACCACCTCTGGCGTGGCTTCCTCATGGGAAATGGAGGTGCGCCCTAGTCACAGGCGGCGTCCTTTTTATATGCCAGATCGGCGTGCATGGAGGCGGCGTCCGGAAATTACAAGTGCGCAGGCGTCAAGATAAAATTGAAACCGAAACCTAAGTGTCAAGAGACGGCGCAGGCGCAGTTAAAAAGATGCCACATAGATGTAACTGCGCATGTGTAAGAAAAAGGAGACCACAGTAGGTATAGCTGACAAAAGGCTGGCGTCCAAAAGGGGATAAGTGCGCAGGCGCCAAAGATAAAAGTCAAATGCAACACCAGCACTATAATGAGTGGATGCCAAGCAGGCAAAACTGCGCATGCGTATAGAGGCAAACACTCTAAAATGTGATATAGCCATGCTAAGGCATCGGATGAATGTCACTGACAAAAAAGGGAAATAAAAGGCTAGCGGCCCAGGCCGCGCTGAGATATAGCCTACAATGAATAATAACGGGATAAAGTAGTACATAAGCGCCATAGAAGCACCCATACGAGTGCACTATAAATTCATTGCTAGTAGATATCAAATGGAGAAAAAGGACATACAGTTGTGGCCAAAAGTATTGACACCCCTGCAATTCTGTCAGATAATACTCTGTTTCTTCCTGAAAACGATTGCAAACACAAATTCTTTGGTATTATTATCTTCATTTAATTTGTCTTAAATGAAAAAACACAAAAGAGAATGAAGCAAACAGCAAAACATTGATCATTTCACACAAAACTCCAAAAATGGGCCAGACAAAAGTATTGGCACCCTCAGCCTAATACTTGGTTGCACAACCTTTAGCCAAAATAACTGCGACCAACCACTTCCGGTAACCATCAATGAATTTCCTACAATGCTCTGCTGGAATTTTAGACCATTCTTCTTTGGCAAACTGCTCCAGGTCCCTGATATTTGAAGGGTGCCTTCTCCAAACTGCCATTTTTAGATCTCTCCACAGGTGTTCTATGGGATTCAGGTCTGGACTCATTGCTGGCCACCTTAGAAGTCTCCAGTGCTTTCTCTCAATCCATTTTCTAGTGCTTTTTGAAGTGTGTTTTGGGTCATTGTCCTGCTGGAAGACCCATGACCTCTGAGGGAGACCCAGCTTTCTCACACTGGGCCCTACATTATGCTGCAAAAATTGTTGGTAGTCTTCAGATTTCATATGCCATGCACACGGTCAAGCAGTCCAGTGCCAGAGGCAGCAAAGCAACCCCAAAACATCAGGGAACCTCCGCCATGTTTGACTGTAGGGACCGTGTTCTTTTCTGTGAATGCCTCTTTTTTTCTCCTGTAAACTCTATGTTGATGCCTTTGCCCAAAAAGCTCTACTTTTGTCTCATCTGACCAGAGAACATTCTTCCAAAACGTTTTAGGCTTTTTCAGGTAAGTTTTCGCAAACTCCAGCCTGGCTTTTTTATGTCTCGGGGTAAGAAGTGGGGTCTTCCTGGGTCTCCTACCATACAGTCCCTTTTCATTCAGATGCCGACGGATAGTACGGGTTGACACTGTTGTACCCTTGGACTGCAGGGCAGCTTGAACTTGTTTGGATGTTAGTCGAGGTTCTTTATCCAACATCCGCACAATCTTGCGTTGAAATCTCTTGTCAATTTTTCTTTTCCGTCCACATCTAGGGAGGTTAGCCACAGTGCCATGGGCTTTAAACTTCTTGATGACACCGCGCACGGTAGACACAGGAACATTCAGGTCTTTGGAGATGGACTTGTAGCCTTGAGATTGCTCATGCTTCCTCACAATTTGGTTTCTCAAGTCCTCAGACAGTTCTTTGGTCTTCTTTCTTTTCTCCATGCTCAATGTGGTACACACAAGGACACAGGACAGAGGTTGAGTCAACTTTAATCCATGTCAACTGGCTGTAAGTGTGATTTAGTTATTGCCAACACCTGTTAGGTGCCACAGGTAAGTTACAGGTGCTGTTAATTACACAAATTAGAGAAGCATCACATGATTTCTCGAACAGTGCCAATACTTTTGTCCACCCTCTTTTTTATGTTTGGTGTGGAATTATATCCAATTTGGCTTTAGGACAATTCTTTTTGTGTTTTTTCATTTAAGACAAATTAAATGAAGATAATAATACCAAAGAATTTGTGTTTGCAATCATTTTCAGGAAGAAACTAAGTATTATCTGACAGAATTGCAGGGGTGTCAATACTTTTGGCCACAACGGTATATAAACACAAATGTCCAAAATAGAGCGAATACACGCTCATAATAAAGGCATACACACATCTTATTAAATAGACAAATATTATTTATGTGTAACACTTCTATAGCTAGAAATATAAAGACATGCTAGCATATAGCCTGTAATAAATAAAATGAAACGCATGCACCATAGGTGAGTCGCACACACAAATATCAGGTAGAAGATAGAGGCATACATATGCACTAATGTCCAAAGATAGAATGAGTACCCGCACATAACAAAGGTATATGAACATCTTATTGAATGGACAGACATCAATTCTAAATAGCGCTTTTGTAGCAAAAAAATATATATTTTTATTTTTATTCGTGAAGATAGTGGCACAAAGAAACAAAAAAGATCATAAATGTTAAATTTAGCAAGATAGCACCTTGCATTCATTCGAACTCACAAAGGCACGATCAGATGGATACACAAATGTAATATGAAAAAATAACAATAAAAAACAGGGACTGCCAGACCCTGTAACTTGAAAATTTAACTGTATGATATTCAGATGGAAGACCACTCAACACATACACTACCAATATCAATATATAGATATTTAGCAGATGACAATATAGAATATAAAGATAATTGTAACACCCCATAGTACATGAGGACCAAAAAAAACCCCCATGTGAACGTTCATCACCAAACCCATGTTGTAAGGGCAAATCGCCAAAAGCCAACCTATCTATAAAGTCCCTATACTGTGGTTGTTGTGATTGATTCTAATCCTCCTTTTACTCCTATTTTCATTACAAACCATCGCTCCCAGGTAGTTACAAAATACTGAATGCAAAAATGAGAAATGAAATGAACTGGCCATAGGCCATATAGAGGAAGTAACCAGAGAGATGGTAATCAGAGACGGACAAACTATCAATATAATGGAATAATTTAAAGGTCTGAAATTGGGCTACGGACTATCATATGTAAATATGGAAACTATCAATAGAACGACACCAAAAACCTCTCATGGAATCAAATCCAGAACATGAGGACAGATTTAACAATGGATAAGGAAATGCAATATAAGGTGTTTGATAGCATTATATAAATACAAATATAATGGCAAAGCCCAAGCACTCAATCAAACATATTGAAAAGAAAAATCATAAAGCAATGAGATAATGTGTGACAAAAAAGCACAACTCATGAGATTTATTTCTTTTAAAAACCAGTAAACAGCAGTTCTTCATTAAGACCTTCTGGTGCCAAGCTGCGTAGATCAAAGATCCATCTAGACTCTTTTCTGAGAAGAGCATCAGTACACCGACCACCCCTTATTGAAGTCTCCACCTTATCAACAACTATAATACGAGTTTTCCCCCTAAGACCATTATGACACAATAAATAATGGTTGGCAAGTGAAGTTATAGGTTTACCTAGTCCCTGGTCCCTACGTGCACACGAAATATTTGAAAAATGATGTTGAATACGTCGGCGGAGCTCCTGGCTCGTTTGGCCAACATACATTTTCGGGCAACTGCAAACCATGACATAAATAACATTGCGTGTTCGGCAATTGGAGTAGAAAGTAGTACGAATACAGCCTGGGAAAGTTGAAAGATTCAAAATGTTATTAGAAACAACAAATGGACAAATTGTACACCCCCCGCAGGGATATGTGCCAATTATTTTTGTCCCCTACCCAAAGGTGCCGTAGGGCATTTGAAGTGGCTGGCACATAGAGACTCCCTCAGATTTTTCGCCCGTTTGGCAATAAATCTAGGGTGTTCACCAACAAATGGAATCACTTTGGATTCACTCAACAGAATGTTCCAATTCTTGCAAAGAATATCTAGATCTCCATCCACCGGTTATTGTAGGTGGTAATTATATTGGTATATTGTCCTCTAATCAATCTATATTGATTAGAAGACAACTAGTGGAGGGGTGTGGAAAAAGCTAAATTGAATCTCAGCATATCTTAGAATCGTAAGGATATATAAAAAAAATGTATGACTGATGGAAAAATGAGATACCTCCAACAAGAAAAAAAGAAAAAAGAGAAAAAAAGGAAGGGGGAAAAAATGCAAAAGTACATTTCATTCGTTATAATATAGAGCCTCTTCCCCTTATAAACCTCAAGATATGCCCCGTGTGTTCCCCTTAGTATTTAATCAGTGAAGCCGCCGGTAATGGCACTCACAAAAAGCAATGACACAGTTAATGTCAAATAAGCAGGAGAAGCCCAGCCACATATGCCCATGTGAAGAAGATATTAAGCTTACCATAGAAGTTAAGCAGAGGAATGTCTGTGATAATGGCGCCTGTCAGGAGAGCGGATGAACCGCTGTGGATAGTGAGGGCGCTGAGGGCAGAATGCCAGTGATCCAGTTAAATAGCGGTGCTGTGTCGAAATTAGATAGCGCGTCCTAGCGCACCTGTTTCGGCGTCCTGGAAATGTGTCTGACTGCTAGGACGCAGCCCAGTGGAGCACTCTGTGGAACGCAACCAACCGGAAGTGCGTCATGGTAAGATGGCCGCGGCCGGAAGTAACGGTGACCCGCATCGTGGAACGCAGTGCACGTTGCAATGGCATCTGGATTCTTCCTCATGACAGGGGATATCTATATATATAATTGTCTTATCATGTCTGTCTGTAACCGAAATCCTGCGTCGCTGATTGGTCGCGGCAGTTAGGCCATGACCAATCAGTGACAGTCGCTTAGTCGTCGCAGCAACACGGCCGCATCGATTATTGTACAGGCACATTACAGCCGTTAAAGGCATCACTGCTGCGTCAGTCATTACACAGGCACAGTCCTGTATATATACAATACATTAGGTAACAGCAGAACAGTCACTGCAGGTCTGGGTGTAACTGGAGTACACTACTTTAGGTAACAGCAGAACAGTGACTGCTGATCTTGGTGTAACTGGAGTACACTACATTAGGTAACAGCAGAACAGTGACTGCAGCTCTGGGTGTAACAGGAGTACATTAGGTAACAGCAGAACAGTGACTGCACATCTGGGTGTAACTGGAGTACAATACATTAGGTAATAGCAGAACAGTGACAGCAGCTCCGGGTGTAACAGGAGTATAATACACTAGATGGTGGCCCGATTCTATCTCATCGGGTATTCTAGAGTCTCTGTTAAGATAAAAAATAAAAAATAGTTATATACTCACCTTCCGAAGGCCCCCGGACTCTGTCCCTCCTCTCACCACACGCCCGGCATCTTCCGGTTCCAGTAATGCTTAGCGAGAAGTGCTGAAGATGAAGTCACTCTCATGAGAGCGTGACGTCATCAGCGGTGTTTCGCGCAAAGCATTACTGGAACCGGAAGATGCCAGGCGCGTGGAGCGTGGAGGGGAGAGAAAGAGTCCGGGGGCCGTCGGAAGGTGAGTAAATAACTATTTTTTATTTTTTATAATAACAGAGACTCTAGAATACCCGATGCGATAGAATTGGGCCACCATCTAGTATCTCTATAAGGAGCCAATAGTAGAAAATATCTCAAATTGTGCAATCTGTGGAAAAAAGGGGGAGGGGGCAAGATTAGCAAATCGTACTGAGGAGTAAGAAAGCTATTAAACAAGTGAAAAATAGAAAAAATAAAAATAAAAATAGAAAAGTAAATAAATGGAAAAAAAAAGTTTTAAAAAAGATATTTTTCTAAAAAAATATACATAAAAAGAAAAAAATAAGGTTTGAAAAAAAGAGCAAAAAAATCCTTTAAAACTGTAAACAAAAAAGTGAAAAAAATGAAAAAATATGTTACCCAAAAGAATGAAAATGAAAATAAAGGATAAAAAACTAAATATAAACAAGGGGGAGAGGAAAAGAAAGGGGTTTTATTTTAAAAAGAAGCAAGGTAACACAGACGCGTTCATCTATATCCATACCCCTATGCGTAGCCTCTCTCTAATGTGGCTGTTGTTGCTGAAAAAGATAAGAAAAAAATTCTCAATATAAAATAGCATAACATGGTCAATATAGACTGACCAGATCATACTCCCTATTTAACCCTTTAGGTTCCATGCTCTGTAGGGAATGTATCCAAAAGGCCTCTGGTAGTTTCAATTTTTTGACCTGATTACCCCCCTCCTGTTAGTCTGTACCTGTTCAAGAACCAAAAAATTAATTGGGATATTGTGTGCCCTGCAGTGTGAAAATGGAAAGGAATCGGTAAATGGTGACGCCCACATCGTATATCAGACCTATGATGAGAAATACGATCCTTGACACTGTGTGTCGTATCTCCCACATATACCTTACCACATGGGCATTTTATTGCATAAACAACTTTCTTAGAGTCACATGTGTAGAACCCTTGATTGGGATATCTACACCAGTCTGAGGATGGGAAATTACAGGACCCTTCATAACATTCATGCATTGTGCACATTGTAAACAGGGAAACGTACCCTTTTTCTGTGTCTGAAGATAACTATGTTTAGGGATTATCTGAAGGGAACCAATATCGACTCTAACCACCTTATCTTTTAAATTGTCTGGTCTCCTAAAACAGGGGAGGAAGGGTACATGGAACTCAGGAATGTGTGGGAAGCTGTTTTGAAGTATGGACCAATGTTTGCGAATCTGCTGATGCAGTTTGTACATAAAAGGATGAAAGGTGTGGACAAAAGGGATCCTATACCTGAAATTTTGATCCCTCTGTGAACACTGATGGTTCAGGCACTTTCCCAGTAATCGACGTGGATAGCCTCTCTATGAATTTTTCTTCCATATCATCTAGTCTCTGAGCACATCTTACAGGGTCACTAACAATCCTTCTAACTCTTTCAAACTGTGAGATAGGGATGGCTTTTTTGACAGTGACCGGGTGACAACTGTGGTATTGTAACAAGTTATTCCGATCAGTTGCTTTAGTAAAAAGATCGGCCGACAAATTACCTGAGGGGTCTAGAATAATTTATTTATCCGTGTAGTAATTTTCAGTCACACTGTTTACTCTGGCGCAGATACATTGATGATGTATTTTGCTTATGGCATGGAACAATAAATACTCTAGAGGACTTTCACCTCTTTCTAAATAACATATGGCCAGAGTTGACTTTTACTTTAAATAGCCATCCTACCGAGATTAGTTTTCTAGATACTAAAATTATTCTAGACCCCTCAGGTAATTTGTCGGCCGATCTTTTTACTAAAGCAACTGATCAGAATAACTTGTTATCTGTTATGCAAAGTTCTCAACTACCAATAGCATCATTTCACTTTATAAGCCAATAATATTGCAAGAAAACCGGAAACTACATATACAGTATGTCATAGCATAGAAACTAGTATAATGGCATATTCTTCAGAGTAATACACCCCAGGGTCCCTTATCTTGCGCCTGATGAGGAACAGTCTGGTTTCATAACAGCCTGAACTTTTATCCCAATTGCAAAAATGTATCTTAAAGCAACAAAAATGGAGAAACGAAACCTTCAGAGAATGGAGAAATGAAACCTTCAGCTTTGATTTTAGTTTTAACCCTTCACATTGGTCAATCCCCACTATAACTAAAGACAGATGGGATACACAAACAAGGAGAGCACTTAGCTTGAGTAGACTCAGAGAGAAACACAGACATCCTCCAAACACCAAAGAGGAAGATAGCCAACTGCTAAAACTCCAAGCCTCGACAGGGAAATGGAAATATCACAGGCAACTTCCAGCAGCAAGATTGGGGTTATAAATACCTGGTCCCATGAGTGTCCATTAGAGTAGAAGGAAGGTTTCCACTGGGTCCTAGAGTCAGAAGCACCAGGAAGAAGTCTGTAAAGAAAACTGCTGAGACCTTCTACAGTCAGATGCAGTGCGATGGTGTGCAGCCTCTGACACACCCGTGACACTGACCTCAGACTTTGTTCTGACCATTCGTCTGTTTAATCCCTTCTGCTCTGATTCATTATCCTCCTGGTATTCTGACCTCAGGACGTTACCTGACCACGCTTTTATCTCTTCCTTTTGCTTA
This sequence comes from Dendrobates tinctorius, assembly GCF_039654945.1. Taxonomy (NCBI): domain Eukaryota; kingdom Metazoa; phylum Chordata; class Amphibia; order Anura; family Dendrobatidae; genus Dendrobates; species Dendrobates tinctorius. The sequence continues at coordinate 13,342,201 of NW_027361716.1, forward strand.
TGATGTACACACCTGCCTTCTAACCTTAGACTCCTTGACTATTCTGACACACGGTTTGGCCATGAGAAGTGACTAGCGTCACATTATGTCTGGCCAATACTTTTTTCTTTTTCATCAGTATGGATCCTGTTCACACACTTGAATTTGATGCAGGTGACTCAAGAAGGATCTGGCTAAGGATTGCCAGAGTCTGGAGTCATCACAATAACAGTTGCAGGGTCAGCTAAATAAATTGATGGAGATCCCCATAGCCTCCCAGTGTCGGCAGTGGCTGGGACGTCAGTACCCTCTGATGTACAGTTGGTCTCTCCAGAACCTGTGATATCCCTTCCTGATACATTTTCAGGAGAGAAAGACCAATTTAAGGTATTCAGGGAGAGCTGTATGTTATTTTTTACCTTGCGCCCCTGGTAGTCAAGGGAGGAGTTCCAGCAGGTGGGAATAATCATGTCCCTACTGCGAGGGGGCCCTCAGTCCTGTCCTCGCAAGCCCCAGAACGGTTTTCTGTTGATGCTTTTTTGACAGCTTAGGTCTGATAGATGAAGAATCCAACAGAATCCAGGTCGCTGAGGCTAAGATCATGAACCTGGCACAAGGGGGTTGCACAACTGAGGACTATTGTCCTGAGTCCCGGCAGTGGTCCAACGAAGTTCTATGGAATGATGCTGCTCTCAGGTGCCCGCTCCGAAAAGGCCTTTCCAAAACCCTCAAAGATGCTTTGGTCCTTCATAACACCCCTTGTTCTCTGATCGAGGCCATGACTCAGGCCATACAAATGGACTGCAGAATCCATGAGAGATGTGGTGAACAGGAGGCTGCTCGTTATACTTCCCTGGAGCAGGTCCATTTACCTGAGGTTAGAGTTGACAGTCTTCGTGAGGCAGAGAAAAGACAGAGACAAGATCTCAGACTCTGTCTATACTGTGATCTCTCTGGACATTTTCTTAAGAACTGCCCAACTCGTCCTCAAGCTATCAAACCATCGGGAGAACATTTGAGTCTGGGTGACAGCCAAGGAGATCACCCAGACTCCCAGGTACCTTTTTCTTGCTCTGATAAAGTACTGATAAACACGATGTTATCATTCGAGAAACAGGTGTTATCGACATTGGCGTTCATTGACTGTGGGTCTACTGCTAACTTTATTGATTCGGGTATGGTTCTAAAGTTAGGGATAGTTAGCTTAGAAAGACCCTTTCAAGTCGTCTCCCTTGACAAGACACCATTAGCTCACAATTTGGTCAAGAGGGCAATGTTGGATTTCACTCTCCAACTGGAAGCACTCAACTCTTAATCCATCATATGTTTTGTGTTGAATAATTTACCTGCTGGATTGGTACTGTGGTTTCCATGGTTGCAGATTCAAAATCCTGTTAATGATTGGTTTCAGAAGGAGATTTTGAAATGGAGCCCCAAGTGTTACAAAAAAAGTCTAAAAAATGTAAAAATATGCTCCGCTAGTCTGAAGCGTCTTCCTGTGTACCTGAAGGACTTCGAAGATGTATTCTCGGAAAAAGAAGTGGTGATACTACCTCCCTATCAACTCTATGATTGTGCTATTGATCTTATTTCTAGCACCATATTGCCAAAAGCTTGCCTTTACAATTTTTCGTGGCCTGGCCTGAACGGACCGCCATGAAAGAATATATTAGTGAAAGTTAACAGAAGGGTCATATCCATCCTTCCTCCTTCCCTATAGCTGCTGGATTCATGGTAAAAAATACTTACCCAGGCTCCAAATTATTTGTGCCCGTGTACCTAAGATTGCAAGTGTTACAGGAATTTCATGATTCCGTCTTAAGTGGTCATCCTGGGGTTACTGCTACACGGAAAGATTTTTTTGGTGGCAGTCCATGCATAATGATACTAAAGATTTTGAATCTGTTTGTGAAGTTTGCACACGCGCTAAAGTCAGTCATAGCCGGCCAGCTGGGGAATTGGCTTCATAGCCAATTCCAGAAAGACCATGGACTCATTTGTACATGGATTTCATTACAGATTTGCCCCTGTCTGATGGATAAACTGGTATGTGGGTGGTAGTTGATCGACTCAGCAAACAAGATCATTTTGTTCCTTTGTCAGGATTACCTAATGCAGAGACACTCTCCAGGTTGTTTATTTTTGTCACATTGTAAAGTTACATGGGATCCTACTCATTATTGTGTCTGATAGGAGAGTACGATCTGTCTATAGATTTTGGAGAGCTTTTTGTATTAAACTCAGGATTGACTTGTCATTTTCATCTTCTTACCTCACTAAAACCAATGGTCAGACTGAGAGGACAAATCAATCGTCGGAACAAATTTTAAGGTGCTTTTTGGCAGCTTGGAAGGAGGACTGGTCTTCGTTTTTACCTATCACTGAGTTTGCTTTAAACAGTCGAGTAAATCAATCTACCGGAACCTCATCGTTCTTCTGCAATTATGGATTTCATCCCCATTTTGGTGAATTTTCTAGGATTAGTTCTGAATGACCTGGGGCAGAGGTCGCCGTATAGAGAATTGGGGATGTCTGGAGGGAAGTTCAAAAGAATATTGTGACTGCTTAGGTTCGCCAAAAATGAAAGGCCGATAGAAGATGGTTGGTGGGTCCTGTTTTTAGGATTGGGTATAAGGTTTAGTTGTCGTCTATGAACATTAAACTTAAAGTGCCGTTGACAAAGTTGGGTCCAAAGTTTAGTGGGCCATATGAGATCCTAGAGGAGTTCAATCCTGTGGCATTTAAATTAAAGCTTCCTCCATCCCTTCGCATCCCTAACGTGTTTCATAAATCCCTATTAAAGGAGTTTGTCCCTTTTACATTGTCTCCCCATCCCCGCCTCCTCTGCTTTCAGTAGACGGTGGCCTGGAATATGATATTAATAGGGTTGTGGATTCTCGGAGGGTCCGTAATTCCCTCCAGTACCTCATCCACTGGAGGAGATACGAACCAGAGGAGAGATCTTGGGTCCCTCTCCGAAATGTGAAGGTGGATCGACTAGTCAGAGTCTTCCATCTAAAAATTCATGGGTCCCCCTAGAAGAGTGGGTATCCACCCATCAGAGTGTCTGGAATGAAGTGACTGAATTCTCGGATGTCCAATCTGGTACAGGGGCATGCTGAAGCTGTCAGTACTTTGATTGACAGCTCAGCCATCCTATCTGGTACAGGGGCAAGCTGAGCTGAGTGAGTTTGTTGATTGACAACTCGACTATCCAGTCTGAGACTGGGAGGCATCGGCTGTCTCCAAAGGTTCATTATCCCAGGTGATTGACATGCTACTTAACTGAGCTGTTTCTCCCAGACCTCTGCTAGATGTACATTCAGTTAGTGAGGTTTATGCTCCTTGTGCCTTGAATTCTGTATGCTTGATCTTTTGTTACCTTACCTTGGACTTCGTTCTGAATACCCGTCTGTTTAACCCCTTCTGCTCTTATCCATTATCGTCCTGGTATTCTGACTTCGGAACATTCCCCTACGATCGTTTCGTCTCTTCCTTCTGTTTATGATGTACCCTCCTGGCTTCTAACCTTGGACTCCTTGACTATTCTGACTCACGGCTTGGCCATGCGAAGTGACTAGCGTCACAGTAGTACTCTGGTGTATTACAATGAATCCATTCATTTATCCACTTGGCATTTCATTTATGTGCTTCATTTACCTTTTCTTTGAATAAAATGAACTATTCAAACTTAGGTATAGCAGTGTGTACATCTCACATGTTAAGTAATGTAGTATCTTGATGTGAACATGAGCCTAAACAAGAGTTCTTTATAACATATGACTCCTTGTTTGTTGGTTTGAATTTTTTTTAATCAAAATAAAAAGATGTGAGACAGGTATAGAACACTAGCACCCAAACAATGGGGAGATAGGACTTGCTGATTGCTGCTAGTAGTTGGAGCAAGTCCTGTGTGACAACTCATAGAGTGATAGACAGCTGAGAGCAATGGTACTACCGCGTTATAGTACCATTGCGCTCAAAATAAAAAGATGTTTAAAAAACAGTGATTTATAAATAAAATAAAAATTTCATTCCTACAAATATTTCCTTGTTCTGTTAGTGTAATGTGAACAGAATCTGGATTTATTACACATTTACATGTGCAGTGATTAATGCCAGTAAATTTTTTTTAAAGAATTGAACAAAATTCAAGTGTTGAGTTTTTGCATTTTTCTTGTAGAATCATAGAGGAAACAGGACCATAGTCCGTGTTAAACAAATGAACTCTACTTAACATGTGCAATTCCTTGGTATATAAACATAGACATAACAAGAAAATGCTTTTTTTTTATGATTACTTCAGATGCCCCTGAGGAGCACTGACAGGGCTGTTTCTCTTGGACTGTGATGAGAAGCAGGAATTGTCTGTGATGTTTGACTTGTTGAGGTGACATGTGAAACCACATTACTGCATTGCTCTGATGCATCCAGAAGTGAAACTCTTGAGTTGTTGACCTTCATGACTGACGCTGGTACAGACTGAGGAGGCGAGGTTACAACAGGTTCAGGCTCCCGCTACATTCTAGAATAACAATGGCTGATGTCTTGGAGTATGGAATATTAGTATTTTTTTACATAAAAACATATCACAAAATGCAAAGAAGCAAGAACAAACCTGTAGAATTAGTACAGCTAGAGGTTTATTTTGATTGACTCTCTTTAAAGTAATGTCATGGTGGTAACTCCTTTTCATATGTCATATTAGGGCCTAATATTCTTATAGAGCGGATCTCCTGCTTGGAACCTCCCTCTACAAGCCAGTTCTGTCAGGTTTTTGTATTACAGTTATATTTAAAAGCAGTTATCAAAGATAATTTTGGAAGGTTAGAGTAACTTGACCTACAGAGATCAACTGATCAACACACTCACTTTTATTTAAAAGGGGCTACCTACATGTCAGACTGTGCTTTACATAGCTCTAATACAGTACAAGCCAAATTACATGAACATTATCTATCGTTTTGATATGCCATAAAAGTTCTCTATCAGCATTTTAGTGATAGCACCACTGTTGATATTGTCCATACGCAACTTTTCACATTCTAGGCTGGTCTTCAAGGCTCACCTGCTATGTGCAAATGTAAAATAGAAACCATCTCACCCTGGGTAAGGCTGCCGAAATCCTCGACACAGAAGAAACCACTCCCGCCTGATATGGCAAAACGAAATCAAGGTAAAGAATTCTGCAGTCGTAATTCAGATAAAATTAGTAAACTTTATTACAACTGAATTAATAGACAGACATCCTCACGTTCATTCAAAAATTTTATATTCTACTCCTTTTCATTTCTGACTGCAACTCAGTCCCTGTTCAATATAATCCAGGAATAAGGACTAAGATTTAGTCTGCAACATGAAGGATAAGAATATACAAATATATGGATGCACTTGAGGATGTCTTGTAATTTTGCTGAAAAAGAGCTTACTAATTTTTGTTTGGAATACAGCTGGAGGATTCTTTACCTTGAATTGTTATGTACCAGAGCTATTGTTCCCCAGACAGAAAAAGGCTGATGTGAGTGATGACAATCTTTGTGCAAAATAGACCGCACAAGTTCATAACCCATGAAAAGGATCCTCATGGCCTTACAAATCCCTACGCTAAAACGAACTCATGGAAAAGGACAAAAAAAATTCAGAGAGCATAATATAAAAATGTACTGATAGCAAAACCATTCACATTCCTACCATTCATAGCGGGGGTGGTTGCACAGTATTATAAGTGCACACAGATGAGGCTTGTATAGAGTGCCAGTCACACAGATATGTGTAGTGTCTGGCTTACAGCCTATGGCCGGGATCACACATGCGAGAGACATGGCCGAGTCTCGCATTTTAATACTTGGCACGCTACGATCCGAGTGCCAGCGGCAGTGCCAGGTATTAACATGCGAGACTCAACCGTGTTTCTCGCATGTGTGATCCCGGCCTAAAAGTGATGCTCATACTATTATATCAGGCAGGCTGCCCAGCACTATGTAAGTGCACCCCACAGAGGCCAACACCTCAAGTTTCCTCAGCCAACACTAAACGGCCTGCTGCAGTCTGAAAAAAAAAGGGCAACAAAAGAAGACATGAGGTATTGGTCGATACTTTGGACCAAAAATGCAAACTTTCAACCTAGATCAAGGGTCCAGATTGTCTTGTGAGGACCTACACTAAAATTAAAGCATTTGCGTGACTAATGCCCTATACAAGCCTTATCCATGTGCATTAATAATTCTAGGAGACCTCCCCCTCGATGGACGGTTGGTGTGAGTGGTTGTTTCAACAGTATTTGGCACCAGTACTCTTTCTGCCCTTATCATGGAACAGCTGCATCTGACAGTGCATTAGTATTGTGACCAGGTGTTGGTAAATACAGATGTCTTTTTTTTACAAAATAGAGCTCCTTTAATCCAGCATGGGACCTGTTAGGTGGCACCTTCACACATATTTCACATAAATAAAAACATAATTGAGTTTGTTTTCTCCCCAATTTACAGCCTTTGTCATCTGCACTCCCTGAAAAAGTTCATGCTTTTTCCCCTTTACATGTTTAGATCTGCTCTATGTATCTTTCTCGCCCTTGTTGCTAACTCACTCTGAAAGAAGAGCATGACTTATGGATATGGGACGGACCCCCACTCCATCTTACAACCACCATAACTACAGTAAACCTAGGCACTACAATAAATACACAACACATTATTTTGGTTGTCAAAATGGCCACAGCTTTAATTAAATCACAGGATTAAAACAATCACAGTAGGAGTCAGGTGAAGTGCTAGTACATTGGAATTCACAAGTACTGTGATATCCCCAGCTGTCTGACATACAGAACCAGGACAGACAGCCATAAAGGGGCGGCACGCACTGGCTTGCCATTCAAGCAGAGCCAGTAAACTTTCAGGGCACCAATGACCCCATTATCCTCACTCCTGTACTTAACCACTGTGCCCGCCCCTGACTGACGTTACCATTACAACGTCCTTGAGGCTGGCCACCAATGCCGAGCCTGTTCACCACCATGAGGTTTTACATCCTCTATTAGTTAAAATGAGTCCACCTTAACTTGCCTGCAACTTCCACCTGACTCCTAAACCGCAAAGCCGTGACGGGTTGTAAATTCACATTTGACACCTTTTTTTTTTTCTTTTTTTTTAAATCACTTTAGTAAACTTATAAACTAGATGTCCCTGCAAAAGCATTAAGGGGACTAACTTGGCAAACCTCCGACTCACAAAGAGTCATCCTACAGCGCTCAGGAGAGGAAAGAAAAAAACCCTGTGGAGGAAACCTCTAGGGAACCATGGCTGAAGGATGGCCCTTCCCTTGGGCTTAGAAGGTTAATGCTGTTAACTCTTTATAGTTATGATAAAATTGAACCTGGAACAAAATATACAATGGTAATTTCAAAAATACAATAAAGCATTCATCATACAAGCAATAATTAAAACGTTTTAGGACAATGGTTATAAACAGGGCGGGAGGGCGGGAAATGCTTCCTCCTGTTCATCCTGTGCAAGAAAGAGGGAGAGACACAGATTTCCTGTTCTATATGAGCCCCACCCTCCTCACAGTAACCCACCAGGCACAGACATACTGTGCTTCTTCCTCTGAAAGCAACATCGCTCTTGCTTTAAATCTACACCACTATACCAAAAAGCTGCAGGGGTAAAGGTCCACCCATCCCCAAGTCATGTCCTCCTCCGCCTATGGCTCCAGTGGTTTCTTGACTTATGGATATGGGACGGACCCCCACTCCATCTTAAAACAACCATAACTACAGTAAACCTAGGCACTAGAATAAATACACAACACATTATTTTGGTTGTCAAAATGGCCACAGCTTTATTTAAATCACAGGAATAAAACAATCACAGTAGGAGTTAGGTGAAGTGCTAGTACATTGGAATTCACAAGTACGGTGATATCCCCAGCTGTCTGACATACAGAACCAGGACAGACAGCCATAAAGGGGCGGCACGCACTGGCTTGCCATTCCAGCAGAGCCAGTAAACTTTCAAGGCACCAATGACCCTATTATCCTCACTCCTGTGCTTAACCACTGTGCCCGCCCCTGATTGACATTACCATTACAACGTCCTTGAGGCTGGCCACCAAAGCCGAGCCTGTTCACCATCCTGAGGTTTTACATCCTCTATTAGTTAAAATGAGTCCACCTTAACTCGTCTGCAACTTCCACCTGACTCCTAAACTGCCACCAGAGAGGCCATTTGACACCTTAAATGGACTCGACCCCCATCAACCATGCCTAATAAAGCCATAAACCATTTCTAATTGTTATGGAAAGACTGTGCACACAAGAAATAAAAAATAAAATTCCAGAGCTCCGACAGATTAATTTTATCAATGCCATGCTACCAAGTTATGGTCGATAATACGGTAACTACAGCAAAATAACAGTTGCTAAACATCCTGCAATGAGGATCCCATAATGGGGAATGTGGAAAGTAAATCATAATTAAGGTCGTAGCTACAATCTGAATACCTGTATAATGACATCTGTCATACCTCAAAAAACTATTATACCGCATGTATTGTAGCCAGCTCTAAAAATTCACCAATTCACAGATTTTAGTTCTAGAAACCACCATTATTTACAGTAGCTGTGCAGTAAAATTTCTTAAACCCACTTACTATCACTATCCGAAAAGTGATGAACATATCAAAAGAAAGATATTATAAATAGGGAGTAATTAAAAACTATACACAATATAACATCAACATTACAACCGACCATAAAATAACGTTCAGAATATCTGGAAGTAGTAATTTAAATAAACCTAAAGTAGAAAAAGTCTATTAATAACCCTGCCGCGCCATTGTTAATTGTTTTTCATGCACTTGATAACATTTACTGTTGACCTCTCCAATTGGGTCAAAGGCATTGGGAATAGGCATTTTGCCCTTCGTGTTAATGCACTTGATTACTTTACCCTTAGCCGCTCCCACTGGCTCAAGGGCACCAGGAGTAGGCATACTGTCCTTTGTGAGCACTTGATTATACCCTTAGCCGCTCCAACCAGCTCAAGGGCATCGGGAATAGGCATATTGCCCTTCATGTTAATGCACTTGATTACTTTACCCTTAGTCACTCCCACTGACTCAAGGGCACACAGATTAGGTACATTGCTCTTCAGTTTCAAGCACTAGATAACTGCATTGTCCAGACGACAACCTTGAAAGAAACATGGTTTGGTCAATATAACCAGTCAAAAACCGTGCCTCAGCATTCTCAAGTCACATGAAAAAAGAGAGAGGGTCCTTGAAGCTATAGATTGTATTGGAAAACATGCCTACCGTGTTCTCTTCTCCCCTCCAGCTGCTGTTCCTGGGTCAGAGGAGCCCATTTATTTTGTAGGCATGCAAAATATGATTGCCATGACCCCAGGGGCTTTACCCTAACAGGGTCCTATAAAATATAAATGCTTCTGGAGACCAGGGGGCCATACTGTGATGGTCACCCCTCCATACCAGGGGGCCATACACGCGATGGTTACCCTCCACACCAGGGGGCCATACCGGAGATGATTACCCCTCAAAACCAGGGTGCCATATCTGAAATGGTTACCCTTCCAAACCCAGGGGGGTCATACTGTGATGAACACCCCCCCCAAACCAGAGGTCGATACTTAATATGGTGGTTACCCCTACTGACCAATTTATAAATAACTTCAAGGACCCACTAAAAGGAAAACAAATAACTGTTTTTTTTGTTTTTTTGTTTTTAACATTTTTAATTCATGTTCTTATTAAAATAAACATAAAATAAACGTCAAAGCATAAATAACATTAACACACTGGGGGGAGTTGTTGAAGCTCCCAAATCTGGTGATTACCAAACATAAAATGTACCAACAATTACTCCCAGCTGTTACCCCACTAGCTCGGGAGCACCATAGCCACAAGGGTTTAAAATGTTCACTTGAATTTCCTGGGGATCCGACAAACCCTTGCCGAAACTCCCCACCACCTTTCACCAGGTCCAGAACCATATTAACTTCCAAAAAGAGGAATCCATATCCCAATGGATCCCCCAGACCAATTTCTAACCAACTTCAAGGACCCCCCCCCAACCACCAGGCTCCAGGTAATCCACTCAGGCCTGTGCTATCCGCCATCTTAAGTAATATAAAATAAGCACTTGGTGGGTATACACCGATCCCCTTTTTTTAAAATTACTATTCATGCCTTTATTAAAACAAACATACAATAAAGCATCGAAGCATAATTATTTATGCTTTGATGCTTTATTGTATGTTTGTTTTAATAAAGGCATGAATAGTAATTTTAAAAAATTACTTATTAACACGCTGGTAGGAGTCCTTGAAGCTCCCAAAATCTGGTGATTACCAAACATAAAATGTACCAACAATTACTCCCAGCTGTTACCCCACTAGCTCGGGAGCACCATAACAACAAGGGTTCCAATGTTCACTTGAATTTCCTGGGGATCCGACAAACCCTTGCCGAAACTCCCCTCCACCTTTCACCAGATCCAGAGCCATATTAAATTCCAAAAGGGGGAAACCATATCCCAATGGATCCCCCAGACCACATTTAACCAACTTCAAGGACCCCTCCAACTGCACAAGATGTGGGATAAGTGAGGGTGACAACCATGCAGGTTTACAACCAAGGTATACAACGGGTTAATAATGGAAAATACCCTATCGTAAGGTCCAGAAATAGACAGAGATGGGCAATGCTGTGTTATATGCTGTAACAATAAATGAGAAGCTGCCTGCTCCTCTACAGCAACAGACACACTCTAATCACCAGCTGCCTATAAATGGTAAGAAATATGTAGGTCTAATGTAAGCTGCCTGCAGCCATAGGTGTGTGAGCAGAAAACTGCAAGTTCTGTATCCCAGTCAGTCACTCTACTACATACAATTAGAATAGACGAGAGACAGGGCTGAAAACTGGGCCCATGATGTGTTTTCCAGAGCAATGTGCAGCATCACACTAGGAGTGCCCACTCACTGCCCGCCATGTGCTGAGTTATTAGCGCCCACTCACTGCCCGCCATGTGCTGAGTTATTAGTGCCCACTCAAATGTGCCGAGTTACTCCACGATTATTTATTTTACACATGATAAAACATAATCCATTCAGGCCTGTGCTATCCACCATCTTAGGTAATATAAAATAAGCTCCCGGTGGGTATACTCTGATCATGCAACATACGAGGGAGACAATACAGAAACAGGATGGATATTTCCGGCAGGACAGCATGTAACATAAGAGGACTAAAGGCAGCAATAGCTACAGAAATTAAGCACTAAGCTGGAAGTCATGTCCAGATTATATGTACAGCCAGGAAAATAACCTGGAGACACAGGATGTTTATACCCAGCATGATCCGTATATAGCAGAGTGCGGAGTGATATCATGTATACAGACCTGTGGTACAGGTTATGTATACAGCACAGGAATAGAGCCTTTACACATATACCACATATAGTGAGTAACCTGGTTACACTGGATCTGCACACCCAGCATCACAGAATGTAACAGAGATGAGGTCACATACAGATCGTCAGACTCCATAACTGGGAAGGGGGGATAATCAGCACACAGCAGGTCAGTATACACTGCACTGACATGAAGTGCAGCCTCTCATCATCATACATATACCATCCCCCGACTGCTCCTCTCACCAGTGTCTCTAGTACAAGTGACTACCCAGCTCCACCATAGTAATGGCAGATACTGTTTGTGTCCCTGCTCTGTCCTATTGGGTCGCCCTCGCACACTCAGGGCTGCGGGGTACTCGGTACCGGGCCGGTGTCAAGGCGGGAATGTGTCACAGCAGCGGTGACCCGGTCCGTGGCCCTGGGCGCCCAATATCAATGGCGGTGATGTTAATGGTGTTAAAGTTTATATGAATAGTTTATGACGCCACCCGTGGTGTTTGGCAAGTTCGATGGTAAGCCAACGCTGCATACAGATCTGCTGGGACTGATGGTGTGGTGCAGCAGAGATGGTACAGCTCCCCACAGGTGGAGCTGTAGTCCCAGGGCAGTGTAGGTGCAATGGATGAGGAGAGGCGCAGAATGTATGGAGGCTGGTACCCAGGTGTAGTGGTGCTGGAATAACTGGAGGACACCAGAGTATGCGGTTCCAAAGCTTTACTCACTGTTTGCAGTTCACACAACTGCCTGCCTCCATACTCTATTCTCCAGGTCAGGGCTCCAGTCAACCTCCAGGCAGGATAGGATTCTCCCTTCCACACTCCGCCAACATGTACCTTCCTGAAAGACTCCTCCAATGCGCCTTTAGGTGCGAAGCACTCCAGTACTTAGTTACCCTGGAATGCCTCTCTCTAGGTGTTCCTAGTCTTTACTTGTATGACAGACAGCTGTAGCCTGCTTCGGGACTCCTCACTGCGTCCCGGCTCTCTATTCAGTTGCTGTTGTGTCCCAAGTCTATGATGGGAGCAAGGCGTTAGCGGCTCACTACTCCTCCGGTGTCTGATGCCGGACATAAAGATCCAATCAACCTCGGGGACCGGGCCCCGGCCTTTGTGCTCTCTGGACTGGAAGGGTTCTCTATCTTTCTTCAACCAGCTTCCCACCGTCCTTCTATTCTCCTTCGTTCCGATCTGGTCACTGGGACCTGCTGCAGCACGTCCCTCAGACACCCATCTTCTCTCTTCTCTCTCCTCTAACCAACTAACCTCTAACTTTCACTCTTCCCTCTCTTTTATATCTAACTCCACCCGCCTCCCCAGCACCTCTTGTGTTACGAAGCCAGGGACCATAAAAAGCACCCTATGACCTTTCGTAAAGCATGAATGGGTCCCTGCTGAACTATCCTGTGTGTGGGGTGCATGTGTTGGAATGCGGAAAGGAGTTCCCAGCCTACCTGGATGGTGGGGCACTACACCTTAGGAGAAGGTGCAGTACCTCTGTGGTGACTGAAGCCTCAGGGGCGCCACACTATCATACATAAACCTAGAACTCATGAAGACTCTGTATAGTACAGAAGTAATGTGGTATATCAGAAATGTCAGCAGGGAGGTCACACAAAAGCTGCCTCTGCAATAAGTGAGGGAACATGGCAGGTAATCTGAGGTAATCTTGATCCCAGATATGATGTAGGAGCTGATACTACCCTAGTACACACTACACAATGTCTGAGGTGAATGCAGAGTAGTATATCAAACATGTCTGCTGGGAGGTCACACAGAAAATGTAGCATGCACATGAGGGACATTGCAGCTACATGAATTGCTGAGGTAATATTGATCCCATACATAATGTAGGAGCTGATACTACACTAGTACATGATGTCTGAAGTGAATGTGCTCCTATCATCTGTAAATGTGAGGTGATAACCCCAGTATTATACTCTCTGAAACTGCAGACATGCTTTCTCCTGTTCATCCTGTGTAAGAAAGAGGTAGAGAGACAGATTTTCCTGTTCTATATAAGTCCCACCCTCTAGTGATGAGCAGTCAGGGTCTTTTTGGTAATCCAGCTCTCATGGCTCCGCTCACCAAAAAGAGCCGGCTCTTTTTGGATCCTAAATGGATCCTGGGCAGGGGAAGAAGCAAAAGAGAAGATACAGACAAGACAGCATGGGGTCACAGCTGATTTTTCCTGTAAAGTAAAACATTTCACTGCCTATTTTATCACAGTCCCCTGAGCTCATCATAAATCAAGTCAGTGAGGTAGGAGCTCCAGCGGCTGCTAAAATTATATGTCACTGACCTAATTTATAATGAGCACAGAGTACTGGAGATGCGGCAGAAACACCTGCTTATGTGATAAAACAAGCAGGGAAATGTTTTACCTCACAGGAAGAATCAGCTGTGATCCCATGCTGTCATGTCTGTATACTCTTTTGCTTCCTCCCATGCCCAGGAGATGTCGTATGATCAGACCATGTCCCTAAACGGTGAGACACAACCATTACACAGTACACAGCAGGTGCATATTTATGAGATTATCTCAGCACATAAACATTTTATAAGACACCTACTTTCATAACTAATGATTAAAAAATCTGTTGATTAAAATGTACTTTCTTAATAATAATAATAATAATAATAATAACTTTCTTCATGAAACAACACCTTTTCTAATGGGCTGGGTGGTGGAACCATTGTGCCAAAGCCCAAGAAAGACCTGGAGGGGCGTGACTAGGAGCCTCCCCCATCTGACCACGGACACGCAGCAGCTAACGGCTCCGCAGTCCGTAGAGAGACAATGGAGGTGATCCAGGTGCTACTCCACGACTGACCTTAGGTAGATGGCAGCTGACCCCTAGGAGCGGATAGCTGGAATGGCCCGGGGAATTGTCCAACAGATGCAGGCAGGTAGAGAAGATGACAGTAACCGCAGATGCAGACAGGACAGTCTGATGGAGAGATGAGCACTGGCAGGTGCAGCTGTAAGGGAGAAACAGTTCATAAGATGCAGTGAGTAGCCGAAGACAGAGAAGAGCTTAACAAGGATTTACTGAACAATCAATAACAAGTAATACTCCACACAGGGAGGTAAAGACAATGGCAAAAGAATATACAAAATAAACGGGACACTTATCGGTTGCAATTCTGCCAAGGGGAAGGCTGGAAAATCTCCCGTCGGTGTCTCCAGCTACAGGTATCCACAGCTACAGGAGGCACTTCTTCAGGAACTTTGGGAGTCTCTTCCCTCTGTATGAGATCTTCAGAGAGGCATGGCTGAATCATATTCCTATGGACCACCCTAGGGGACGCATTATCTTCTCCTTCTGGAAAAATCTCATATACAGGTCCTTCCACACCGACCCAACATTTCACTCTGTATGGTCTACTCCCCCACCAATTTTCCAGTTTGTCACGGGAATGGTTTTCCTGCACCAACACTCAATCACCCACCTGAAGATCTGTCCCCTGGAGAGGAAGCTTCTCAATGTGCTCCAGCTCCCAGAGCCATGTCAGCACCAGATGATGCAAGGTCTTTAGACGGTGACGATGTTCTCGGACCCAGGTATACACCAATTGCTGCTCAATAATCAGAGTAGGGTACTTATATTATTCACAATTTGCCAAATGGCAACTAATCCCTAACTAAAGATCATACTAAAACACAAGTTTTAATAAACAAAAGGACTTAAACACTAAGTAGCTGTGCAATATTACACCGAGGGGATGATTGCTGCACATACATTACTTATTGACTCATTGTCATATTGAAGTCCCTATAAGCAACCCCCAACGGCGGTATTGATATATATCATTGGAACGGCGTGGCTACTGCCTATTTCCTTATTCTGATTGCACTGCTAGCTTACTATTAAAACAATTTTCTAGACCTCCCCGACATGTTTTGCCAGCTTAAATGGCTTCATCAGGGTTAGAGGCTAGACAGATGTACTCAGACCCAGGTAGACACCCCTGTCCGTGGGTAGTCCTCGCCTGGATCCAGTTCCAGCTTCGTGACTTCTTTCCTTGTTCAGCCGAACAACAAGGAGTAAGGCGTGTGACCGGTGGTTTGATGGACTCCATTGATATAGATCCACACATGTTCAGAGACGTATTCTGGCCACCTAGCCTTTCAATCATCTTCATGAGTTCTTAGCATCTAAATCAAGGTGCGATTAATTTAACCACTGGCCCGATAGTCTACAAGCTTCCTCTACCGCCGCTCTCAGCCGAGGGTGGTAAACTAACCGTTGGAGCCACTGAAACTTTTTTTCAAGGCTGAAGCGAGCCCCTTTTTCATGAGTTTCAGTGGCCAGAGTAGGCAGTATTGTCTCTGATGTCACCACCTGCCAGGAAGCCCCCAGTTCTCCCCGAATTTGAATCTTCCGGTATAACAATCCGTTTCTCATCTGCAGGCGCTCCTATTGCCGGAGGATCTTCAATGCTTCTGGAGTCAGAGCACTCCGCTGCTCTAGGCTTGGCAGCTTCTCCACTGTTACCCAGTGTCTGAACAGAGCGAGTTCACGGTCCTCCTGCTGCAATTGGACCCATTCATCCTGAGATCTTCCCAATACTCGTTCATGATGGGGCGTCCGTATTTGGTCCGGCGTGGCCACCACAGTCCTAGCGGTCCTTCGGAATTGGGGAACCTCTTCTCCTTCTAGCAATTCATCTCTACTCTTCCTCTGGTGCATGTCTTGCTCTAGACAGGGCGTCAGCATGCGTGTTCTCTGCCCCACTCCTGTAGGCGATTCGGTACTGGAATTTTGCCATCCGGGCCACCAAGCGCTGTTCCAGGGCCCTTAGCTTGGCGTTCTCCAGGTGTGCCAACAGGTTACTATCGGTACATACTAGCACCTCCGAGTCAGACAGGTATTCTGCAAATCTCTCTGTGATAGCCCACACCAACGCCAGCAACTCCAGCTTGAAGGAGCTGTAATTGTCCAGGTTGCATTCGGAATCGTGAAGGGACCGACAAGCATAGGCGATCACCGTTTCTCTTCCGTCATGCACCTGTCACAGCACGTCCGTGCAAGCTGACATCAGTGTGAAGAATGAACGGTATACAGTGCCTTGCGAAAGTATTCGGCCCCCAGGAACTTTTCAACCATTTCCCACATATCATGTTTCAAACATAAAGATACCAAATATACATTTTTGGTGAAGAATCAACAACAAGTGGAACACAATTGTGAAGTTGAACGAAATTTATTGGTTATTTAAAATTTTTGTGCAAAGTCAAAAACTGAAAAGTGGGGCGTGCAATATTATTCGGCCCCGTTACTTTCAGTGCAGCAAACTCACTCCAGAAGTTCATTGTGGATCTCTGAATGATCCAATGTTGTCCTAAATGACTGATGATGATAAATATAATCCACCTGTGTGTAATCAAGTCTCCGTATAAATGCACCTGCTTTGTGATAGTCTCAGGGTTCTGTTTGAAGCACAGAGCGCATCATGAAGACCAAGGAACACAACAGGCAGGTCCGTGATACTGTTGTGGAGACGTTCAAAGCCAGATTTGGATACAAAATGATTTCCTAAACTTTAAACATCCCAAGGAGCACTGTGCAAGCGATCATATTGAAAAGGAAGGAGTATCATACCACTGCGAATCTACCAAGACCAGGCCGTCCCTCTAAACTTTCATCTCAAACAAGGAGAAGACTGATCAGAGATGCAGCCAAGAGGCCCATGATCACTCTGGATGAACTGCAGAGATCTACAGCTGAGGTGGGACAGTCTGTCCATAGGACAACAATCAGTCGTACACTGCACAAATCTGGCCTTTATGGAAGAGTGGCAAAAAGAAAGCCATTTCTCAAAGATATACATAAAAAGTGTCATTTAAAGTTTGCAACAAGCCACCTGAGAGACACACCAAACATGTGGAAGAAGGTGCTCTGGTCAGATGAAACCAAAATCGAACTTTTTGGCAACAATGCCAAATGATGTTTGGCTTAAAGGCAGCACAGCTCATCACCCTGGACACACCATCCCCACTGTCAAACATGGTGGTGGCAGCATCATGGTTTGGGCCTGCTTTTCTTCAGCAGGAACAGGGAAGATGGTTAAAATTGATGAGAAGATGGATGGAGCCAAATACAGGACCATTCTTGAAGAAAACCTGTTGGTGTCTGCAAAAGACCTGAGACTGGGACTGAGATTTGTCTTCCAACAAGACAATGATCCCAAACATAAAGCAAAATATACAATGGTTCACAAATAAACGTATCCAGGTGTTAGAATGGCCAAGTCAAAGTCCAGACCTGAATCCAATCGTGAATCTGTGGAAAGAGCTGAAAACTGCTGTTCACAAACGACGATCTCCATCAAACCTCACTGAGCTCGAGCTGTTTGCCAAGGAAGAATGGGCAAGAATTTCAGTCTCTCAATGTACAAAACTGATAGAGACATACCCCAAGCGACTTGCAGCTGTAATCACAGCAAAAGGTGGCACAACAAATTATTAAGTTAAAGGGGCCGAATAATATTGCACGCCCCACTTTCAGTTTTTGAATTGGAACAA
The DNA here is from genome assembly GCF_039654945.1 of Dendrobates tinctorius. NCBI lineage: Eukaryota > Metazoa > Chordata > Amphibia > Anura > Dendrobatidae > Dendrobates > Dendrobates tinctorius. Next base: position 13,360,133 of record NW_027361716.1, read on the forward strand.
AAATTTAAAATAACCAATACATTTTTTTCAACTTTACAATTGTGTCACACTTGTTGTTGATTCTTCACCAAAAATTTACATTTGGTATCTTTATGTTTGAAGCATGATATGTGGGAAAAGATTGAAAAGTTCCAGGGGGCTGAATACTTTTGCAAGGCACTGTAGAGAAGTCTGCATAAGCCAGTACCGGGGCCTCGGTCAGCGCTCTTTTTAGCTCACAGAATGCCTTCTCCTGACTTTCCTCCCAGCGGATGGATCGACCCTTGTCATTTGGTGTTACTCCCTTCAGGAGTATGAGCAACGGTTGCACCACCCAAGTAAAGTTCTTCACGAAGCAACGGTGGTATCCTGTTAATTCCAGGAATGCACGTACATCCTTCACGTTCTCTGAGGTCAGTCAGTCTCTGATCACCGCAATCTTTTCCTGTGATGTCCTCACTCCCTCGGCGGAAACTATATAACCTAGATACTCAATCTGAATCCAAAACAAGTGACATTTTTGAGGTTTTACTTGCAGACCATACTTCTGTTAAGGCTCAGCACTTGCTCTAGTCTCTGTAGATGGTCTCCAAATGAGGCAGCGTACACAATTATGTCATCAGGTAGATAAGGATGGCCTCAAAGTTTAAGTCGCCTAGACACCTCTCCATCAGCCGTTGGAACGTACCGGAGGCATTGGCCAAGCTGAATGGCCCTCTTTGCCCGATCCTTTTCTGACATGGGCACTTTCCAGGAGCCACTGGCCAGATCCAGCATTAAGAAGTACTTAGCTTTCCCTAATGCAGACAGGGACTCCTCAGTCCGAGGCAGAGGGTATAAATCACATATAGTACAGGCGTTAAGCTTACGGTAGACCATGCAGAACCTCAGGGTCCCGTCCTTCCGCACCAGTATAATAGGGGTCGCCCAAAGACTCTGGCTCTCCCTAATGACACCCGCCTGCAGCATTTGACCAAGCATTTCCCTCACTTCTTAATATAACTGAGGGGGAATCTGCCGGTAGCGCTCTCGAATGGGTGCTGTATCCCCCCCGTGGGAATCTCATGAGTAATTTCCGTGGTGCAGCCGAATTCATCTTCGTGATTCAAAAAAATGGATTGGTATTGCCCCAGTAACGCCTCCACTTAATGCACTTGGGTGGATGTGAGTTCGGACAGTTCAACACGCATCTGTTCTAAGATGCACCAACCCTCTTGGATGTATTGAAGTTCGGCGGTCAGAGAGGTGGTGACCTTCACCGACCATGGGTCTTCTGGATTCACCGCTAGCTGTATGTCCTGGGGCGGTATGACTTCTTCAGGCATGCCCACTACCCGAGCTATTTCGCCTCTGCGTGGGACGACAATCTCCTGATCAGTGAGGTTCACATAGCATACCAGTACCGTTCCCTCTCGTACCACAGCCAGTGTCAGAGCCACCAAGAGTCCCGCAGGAAGTTGTTGTACTTCTGGGGGGTTCCCATTGGACTTCCACCCCCTCCAGCGGGGCATGTGCTCGGACAGGTAGAGTTAACACAGTCTGTTCCGGTGGTAGGGTGAGTTGAGCAGACGCCGGCACCGTCACTTTCCCTAGCGTTTCTGTGGCACCCCCAGGAGCATGGTCACCACAGTGGCATTGCCTTCCTCCAGGGAGGGTGATGTCAGGCTTGGAAGCAATGAAGGGTCTCTCTAGCAGTTAACCATGTCATGCAACACGGTTCCCACTCCAGGCCAGCAGAGGTAGCTCTGAACCAATACTAAGGGGAAGAGTTTCTCTCTGGGGGCCAGAAGGGGAAATTAGGTAGTTAGTGTGAGGAGGGCAATGAGTGTAGATGTGTGGAGAGAAGCTGGAGGATGAGCTGAGGATAGAGAGCTCCCTCCCAGTGATAGCGCATGATCTGGATCCTGGTCTCCATGGTTGTATGGATACTGAAGGTCCTGCAACAGAAACCAGAGGAGTAGGAAGCTGTAAATGCTCTATTCCAACCTAAGACTCAGAGGCACAACAGCGACGGGTGAGCCAAGTGAGATAGAGGGCTACAGCTGTCTGCCATACGAGGTAGTTCTAAAAGAAGATAAGAAGGATGAACTTCAGTGTTACACAGTGCTGCATGTACCTCAACTAAGCGCTATTAAGGAGACTACACAACCTGAGTTGCTTCCAGGCTAGCCTACTCCTCTGCCATCTGTAATCGGGACCCTGGACTGCATTTGCCAAGTAAAGGTAAAGAAACTGCGCCCTGTTGTGTCCTTGCCTTCTTCCTACAAACTCTCCGGCACTGCTACATCCTTGTGCCTTACACTGCACCCTCGTCCCCAACACCTATCTACACTGCCCTGGGACCAACGGCCCTGCCTGTGGAGGGCTATAACATCACTGCTGAACCCCACCATCTGTCCCAGAGGATCTGTCTGCAGCGTCGGCTTAACACTTCCTTTGCCGAACACCACAGGTGGCGTCACAAATCATTCATAAACTTTATTCCCATCACTCAATCCCCTTTTACATGGGCGCCCAGGGCCACGGACCGGGTCACCGCTGCTGTGACATTCCCCTCTGAAGGACCGGCCCGGTACCGAGTACCCCACAGCCCTGGGAGGGCGACCCATTTCCCCTTGACTGGAGGCTTCCTGCACCTCAGCTATATGAATCAACTGTTGAAACACCCGGCGCTGGGGGTGTGCGAACTCCACTGATTTAAATACAAGTGCGATGGCTCATCACTCAGCAGCTTTCCAAACTCTTTCAGGATATTCATCCCCAATGTCACAGTGTGACCGTGGCTAGCCTCTCCTTGGGTCAATACAATACCCCTTCGCCAAAGATCCTTCCCACACAGGGAGACCTGCATCCATACCACCCCTGCGACAAGGATGGGCAGGTGATTCGCAGCTGTCAACTTTACTACTGGGCCCCACTCGGGCCTGAGGGTCTCTGGGAAGTGTCGGCGGAAATATGTTTCTGGTATCGTGGTTACTTGCGATCCAGTGTCCACCAGGCAATGCACAGCCTGACCACCAAATTCAGCCCATACCAGGGGACATGTAGAGACCAGATCCCATCGCAGACACTCCCTAGCCAAATGTCCTATTTCTCCACAGTTATAGCATGCGAAAAGACCTTTGCCGGCAGAACCTTCGGCTCTCGTTACAGGCATTTGTCTCGTCTTGACTTCCGGCGGTACACTAGCCGGTCTCAACTTTCTCTTTCATTTGGGCCAGTTCCCCTTGTATATTCACCAGTTCTCTTTGCATCTCCTCAACCCATTGGGGTTCAACTGTTGATTGAACTGCTACTTCACCACTCTGTACCTTTGCTACTGGGACTGTCACCCCCTGCTCCTGTTCACGTGAGTGGGCCTCTATCCCTATGTCAGCAAAAGTGATACGAGAATCTACCCGTACCCACTCTCTCAGAGTCTGTTTTGTCACGGCATCCCATAGGCCGGTCACCAACAAGTCACGCAGCATCACAACTGCTGGTGGGTCGCCCTCTCACACCCAGGGCAGCGGGGTACTCGGTACCGGGCCGGTGTCAAGTTGGGAATGTGTCACAGCAGCAGTGACCCGGTCCGTGGCCCTGGGCGCCCAATATGAATGGCGATGATGTTAATGGTGTTAAAGTTTATTAGAATAGTTCGTGACGTCACCCGTGGTGTTTGGCAAGTAAGATGTTGAGCCAACGCTGCATGCAGATCCGCTGGGACTGATGGTGTGGTGCAGCAAAGATGGTGTAGCTCTCCACAGGTGGAGCTGTAGTCCCAGGGCAGTGTAGGTGCAATGGATGAGGAGAGGCGCAGAATGGTATAGATGTTGTTACCCAGGTGTAGCGGTGCTGGAATAACTGGAGGACACCAGGGTGTGCGGTTCCAAGGCTTTACTCACTGTTTGCAGTTCACACACACGCCTGCCTCCGTACTGTGTTCTCCAGGTCAGGGCTCCAGCCTACCTCCAGGCCAGATAGGGTTCTCCCTTCCACACTCCGCCAATATCTACCTTCACTGAACGACTCCTCCTATGCGCCTTTAGGTGCGAAGCACTCCAGTACTTAGTTACCCTGGAATGCCTCTCTCTAGGTGTTCATAGTCTCTACTTGTATGACAGACAGCTGTGGCCTGCTTCGGGGACTCCTCACTGCGTCCCGGCTCTCTATTCAGTTGCTGTTGTGTCCCAAGTCTATGATGGGAACAAGGCATTAGTGGCTCACTACTCCTCCGGCGTCTGTTGCCGGACGTAAAGATCCAATCAACTTCGGGGACCGGGCCCCGGCCTTTGCACTCTGGACTGGAAGGGTTCAATATCTTTCTTCAACCAGCTTCCCACCGTCCTTCTATTCTCCTTTGTTCCGATCTGTTCTCTCTCTCTTATGGAAGGTTAGGTTATCAATCTTATCAGTCTCTTTCTCTGGTCTTTCTCGTGCCAGCAGCCCAGATCACTGGGACCTGCTGCAGCACGTCCTTCAGACACCCATCTTCACTCTTCTCTCCCTCTCTCCAACTAACCAACTACTCTCACTCTTCCCACTCTTTTGTATCATCTCACTCCACCCGCCTCCCAGCACATCTCGTGTTACGAAGCAGGGTTCCACGAGGGGTGCTCTGCTAACCCCCAGCCTGAAGCTGTTAGGTGGCCCCACTGAACTATCCTGTGTGTGGAATGCAGGTGTGGAGCATGGTCAGGAGTTCCCACCTTACCTGGATGGTGGAGCACTACACCTTAGGAGAAGGTGCAGTACCTCTGTGGCGACTGAAGCCTCAGGGGCGCCACATACCCCCCGTTAAACACAGCACGTCCGCGGGCTGCAAGACTACAAAAGGTACAATACAGGAACACACAAAAATTTTTAAATGCTGTTTAACAATACTTATCTAATCTTCCTAATGTAGGAGGCACATTTCTTAACCGTTACAAACAGGCTAACTTCCTATCTTAGTATCAAAATGTGCTTAAGTGTAACTCTTAATTCAAAGTGCTATCCTCAACACATTTTCTTTATTACAATTATTCTCTTTTTTTTTTCTTTCTTTTCTCTCTTTCTCTACTGGACTATTTTCACTAAAGGGTTGAAACAAAAGCGCAATAGGGTCTTATCCGGGTAAAATGTACAAATACTGAAAGTATTAAACTCACCTTCTCAAAGAGAAAATAAAGCCTGTATAGTAAGTCAGCCTGCTGCACGTCCAACGGTCCACAGCGGAACCGTACCACAGTTCAATAAGGAATAAATTCTTGGACTTTGAGTGCGCTCGATGTGTGTCAGCAGACATCCAAATAGATCTATTTGGATGTCTGCTGACACACATCGAGCGCACTCAAAGTCCAAGAATTTATTCCTTATTTCTCTACTGGACGCAAGACACCGACCATATACACTTGGCCTGTCACCTGTCATGTTCAATTCTTCAGTCTTTATTCAATTCTCACATTCTATCTCAAAACTTTTCTAATTCTCTGTATCAAATATTCTATAAAAGACATTTACTTTTCATAAGACACAACATTATCAAATACGTTATCATAAAACATTCAAAGATTCTTGCAAAGTGTTGAACACTGCTCCCAGCCGGGATATCTTGCAGTGTCCCTTGAGGTAGACATCATTCTTTGAAAAGTGTCCATTCAAAAACATCATCTTCGCAAAGTGTCTTTGTGTGACTATTATCTTCACAAAAGGAGTCCTATATGTAAAACCAAGAAAGGGCACCTAAAGAGGTGCAAACTATGTACAATAAAAGTTTTGGATCATACAGCGTTCATGATCTCTATAGTTCCATTTCAAAAACAACGCTGCCAATCAAAAACTGGGCAACATGATGAACAAAAAGACAGAGGCACAACTGGTGCAACAAACCCTCCTGGGTAACGAGATTTGGAAATTGTAAAGTGCATGTCACATGTGTTTTTAATCCGTTGTTTCCTTGCCTAGCATGGTTTGAGAGACCCCACCCCTCTCTTGTGTGGCATGCACAAAAGAGCGGTCTTGCACCTCAAGCCCATACTAAGAAGCGCCTGTCCGAATCCTGTTCATTTTAGACACTGTTCAGATGTTCAGGTTTTAAACACATTAGATACGGACTGCTTCAATACGGGTTACCTTGATGCGGTGAAGCAGCTTGGTATACTTTTTTTTGCAAAAAAACGTATCGACTAAATACCCTGTATTTGTTATCCAGCACTTGCTGATTACTGTCATATATTTTACTGCAGAGTATTTTTGCAAATCTGTTTTCTTGTTGTGTCTCAGTTAGTGGGTGGTGTGAACGTTGTCTTACCAACTTGTTCACACTTGTGCATGTCACATGTGTTTTTAATCCATTTTTTTCATGCCTAGCATGGTTTGAGAGACCCCACCCCTCTCGTGTGGCATGCACAAAAGAGCTGTCTTGCACCACAAGCCCATACTAAGAAGCACCTGTCCGAATCCTGTTCATTTTAGACACTGTTCAGATGTTCAGGTTTTACATACATTAGATAGGGACTGCTTCAATACGGGTTACCTTGACGCGGTGAAGCAGCTTGGTATACTTTTTTTGCAAAAAAAAGTATCGACTAAATACCCTGTATTTGTTATCCAGCACTTGCTGATTACTGTCACATATTTTACTGCAGAGTATTTTTGCAAATCTGTTTTCTTGTTGTGTCTCAGTTAGTGGGTGGTGTGAACGTTGTCTTACCGACTTGTTCACACTTGTGCCTGTCACATGTGTTTTTAATCCATTTTTTTCTTGCCTAGCATGGTTTGAGACCCCACCCCTCTCTTGTGTGGCATGCACAAAAGAGCTGTCTTGCACCACAAGCCCATACTAAGAAGTGCCTGTCCGAATCCTGTTCATTTTAGACACTGTTCAGGTTTTACATACATTAGATAGGGACTGCTTCAATACGGGTTACCTTGACGCGGTGAAGCAGCTTGGTATACATTTTTTTGCAAAAAAACGTATCGACTAAATACCCTGTATTTTTTATCCAGCACTTGTTGATTACTGTCATATATTTTACTGCAGAGTTTTTTTGCAAATCTGTTTTCTTGTTGTGTCTCAGTTAGTGGGTGGTGTGAACGTTGTCTTACCAACTTGTTCACACTTGTGCATGTCACATGTGCTTTTAATCTGTTTTTTCCTTGCCTAGCATGGTTTGAGAGACCCCACCCCTCTCGTGTGGCATGCACAAAAGAGCTGTCTTGCACCACAAGCCCATACTAAGAAGCACCTGTCCGAATCCAGTTCATTTTAGACACTGTTCAGATGTTTAGGTTTTAAATACATTAGATAGGGACTGCTTCAATACGGGTTACCTTGACGCAGTGAAGCAGCTTGGTATACATTTTTTTGCAAAAAAAGTAACGACTAAATACCCTGTATTTGTTATCCAGCACTTGCTGATTACTGTCATATATTTTACTGCAGAGTGTTTTTGCAAATCTGTTTTCTTGTTGTGTCTAACTTCCTATCTTAGTATCAAAAATTTACTTAAGTGCAACTCTTAATTCAAAGTGCTATACTCAACACATTTTCTTTATAACAATTATTCTTTTTTTTTTTTCTTTCTTTTCTCTCTTTCTCTACTGGACACAAGACACCGACCATCTACACTTGGCCTGTCACCTGTCACTTTCAATTCTTCAGTCTTTATTCAATTCTCACATTCTATCTCAAAACTTTCCTAATTCTCTGTATCAAATATTCTATAAAAGACATTTACTTTTCATAAGACACAACATTATCAAATACGTTATCATAAAACATTCAAAGATTCTTTCAAAGTGCTGAACACTGCTCCCAGCCGGGATTTCTTGCAGTGTCCCTTGAGGTAGACATCATTCTTCGAAAAGTGTCCATTCAAAAACATTATCTTCACAAAGTGTCTTTGTGTGACTATTATCTTCACAAAAGGAGTCCTATATGTAAAACCAAGAAAGGGCACCTAAAGAGGTGCAAACTATGTACAATAAAAGTTTTGGATCATACAGCGTTCATGATCTCTACACTTCCATTTCAAAAACAACGCTGCCAATCAAAAACTGGGCAACATGATGAACAAAATGAGGCACAACTGATGCAACAAACTCCCCTGGGTAACGAGATTTGGAAATTGTAAAGTGTAATTCTTAGTGCTGATCCCCTACTGGGGTTCTGGAATCTGAACCATCACCATATTCGAGATAATCATTGACCATTTTTAGGTAGTCCTCTTCCCACGGTGTCAAGCCAGAGATCTTCTTTTTAGGCTGCCGGGTTGGAATTGACGTGGTAATCGTTGGATTCCTAGGCACCTGAGCAGCTTGGGTGGTAACTGGAGGTGGAGGAGCATTAAGGCTAGTTTCACATTAGCGTTTACGGCCGCAGCGTCGGGCTGCGCACGGCCGCCGCTAAGCCCCGCCCCCTGCCGTGCCTCCGCCGGTAGCTCCGCCTGCGGACGCATGTCGCTGCATGCGTCCTGCGTCCCCTATCTTTAGCACTGGGGACACAGGCGGTGCACAGTATGCGTTTGGTGGCGCATGCGTCCTTTTGACACTGCGCCGACCAGCGCCAAACACAACAGGTTGCAATTTGGTGCGCTCGGCGCAGCGTCAAAAGGACGCATGCACTGCCAAATGCATACTGCGCACGGCCTGCGTCCCCAGTGCTAAAGATAGGGGGGCAGGGTGCATGCAGCGTCATGCGTCCGCAGGCGGAGCTACCAGCGGAGGCACGGCAGGGGGCGGGGCTTAGCGGCGGCCGTGCGCAGCCCGACGCTGCGGCCATAAACGCTAATGTGAAACTAGCCTTAATGCTCCTCCACCTCCAGTTACCACTTACCGCTTAGCGGAGGCCGTGCGCAGCCCGACGCTGCGGCCGTAAACGCTAATGTGAAACTAGCCTAATAGGTCTCTTTGGCAGGTACCGCTCAATAAATTCTGCAGGGATACGTCGTACATTCAGGGCGTACCATCCCCTGAGCCCCTCATGGTGGGTGAAGGTGACATACTCCCCAGGCTGCAGGTTTCTTTTAGGGTGTCCTTTGGGCAAGTGGGATTCAACGTCCCTCTGGTTAAAGAATAAGTCACTTATCCTCTTGGGCTCTGCAATAAATCCGAACCCCCGTTCTTGATTGACGTTAAGGACCTGCCCCCATCCTGCGGCATCCTGGGAACCGTAATGCCCAGCACGGGTCCTCTCTTTTCTCTTCAGATCTGGGCCCAGTACAGCCAATCTTCACTGCTCCCTCTCCCGATACTCAGCCGCCAGCTGTTTAATGGTGGCTTGGCAATAGGCCTCATTCTGTTCTTCCTCCTCCCGGGACCTGCTTTTGCCTGCTGGGGCCTGCGGTACCACCGTTGGGGGTTCCGGTGTCTCCCCTCGGGGACTGGCTTCTCGGTCCCAGACCAGGTCTAGTACAACCTGGCCGGCCGCTGCAACGGTGGGGCAACCCCGGGTCCTCTCGGGTGAAGGGGCGCCGGACATACCTGAGGTCTCCCGGCGATGTGGCCTCTGCAGGTGATGAAAGAGCAGGTGCGGACTCTGGATCCGCAGGGGTCTTGGTGGGGACCAGCGCAGCCATGCCAGGTCCAGGCGGGAGCTCCGCTTCCACCCCCGGGTTCTCCGATAACTTCTCCGGGCAGGTGGTGCTCAACCGCACTGTCAGGGTAGATGTGTAGGTCAGCGCTGCCCAGGGACAGTGTGGTAGTGGCAGGTACCGATGGAGGGGGTACCGCTGGTGTAGGCCCCGCTGGGGCGCGCTGCCGTCTCAGCCTCTCCAGCGCTTCTCTTCATAGCTGCAGACGAGTAGTCAGTTCCTTGATCTCATCCTGTAGCTGCCAGCAACTCATGCTAATTTCAGGGTTGGAGCCGTCAGCCATGGCGCCGGGGGTTTGCACTTCCCCGTTCTCCACAGGCCTCCTTCCCTCACTCTCCAAAATGGCGTTCTGGGGTTCTTCTCCTTGCTCTGCCCTTCTGCTCGCCACTGGCTTCCTCTGCCCCTCCTTCCGGGGGCGGCGTCTTCTTCCAGCGCCTCCATACCAAGCCAGTATATGAACCCCTCGGGGGGTGGGCCATGCATCTGTCACATAGTAATTCAGTAACTGGGTCTGAGCAGAAAAAGTAAATTAATGTGCATGCAAAATGTAATTGCATATGAACACATGACCTTTACACGGAGAAAAACAAAACACAAAACAAATATCCTGGAATAAAAAAGTAAAAAAATATATTGCAAAAATTGCATGAAGGTAGTAATAATAGTAATAATAAGGGTATTTAGTTAACATAATTTTGATCAAAATAATGTAGAAGCCATCCCGCCACGTCACGGCAACCCTTGTGGGACAGTCCTAACTCTTGTATTTAAAACCTTTCCACTTGTCAAGTGACGTAAATGTGAACAAGGACAGAGGGACTGAGCCACCAGTAATAGTATAGGCCAGACAGGATGGATTTTCCAACTCAGAAACAGGGCGGTCACACCCTTATATGCACAGAATGCACAATGAAACAATTGAGAAACTGGGTCTGAGCAGAAAAAGTAAATTAATGTGCATGCAAAATGTAATTGCATATGAACACATGACCTTTACACAGAGAAAAACAAAAACAAAACACAAAACAAATATCCTGGAATAAAAAAGTAAAAAAATATATTGCAAAAATTGCATGAAGGTAGTAATAATAGTAATAATAAGGGTATTTAGTTAACATAATTTTGATCAAAATAATGTAGAAGCCATCCCGCCACGTCACGGCAACCCTTGTGGGACAGTCCTAATCCTGTCTGGCCTATACTATTACTGGTGGCTCAGTCCCTCTGTCCTTGTTCACATTTACATCACTTGACAAGTGGAAAGGTTTTAAATACAAGAGTTAGGACTGTCCCACAAGGGTTGCCGTGACGTGGCGGGATGGCTTCTACATTATTTTGATCAAAATTATGTTAACTAAATACCCTTATTATTACTATTATTACTACCTTCATGCAATTTTTGCAATATATTTTTTTACTTTTTTATTCCAGGATATTTGTTTTGTGTTTTGTTTTTGTTTTACATAGTAATTCAGGCAGGGACGGCCCAAGACAATTTGTGGTCTTTTCCTAGGACCTCCCATCTATTCACGCCCTTCTTCTCTGCGCCAGCAGCCATTTCTAATGTCCATTTTACAGTCTATTAAATTTGGTCTTTTGCACATTTTCAAAAGTTGTAAATCCAAGGCACACAGAACCCAATGGCATCGGGTCTCGTCATCCTGTTCATGATGCCAAAATTGGGTCGCTCTCTCACACCCAGGGCAGCGGGGTACTCGGTACCGGGCTGGTGTCAAGGTGGGAATGTGTCACAGCAGCAGTGACCCGGTCCGTGGCCCTGGGCGCCCAATATCAATGGCGGTGATGTTAATGGTGTTAAAGTTTATTAGAATAGTTCGTGACGCCACCCGTGGTGTTTGGCAAGAAAGATGTTGAGCCAACACTGCATGCAGATCCGCTGAGACTGATGGTGTGGTGCAGCAAAGATGGTGTAGCTCCCCACAGGTGGAGCTGTAGTCCCAGGGCAGTGTAGGTGCATGTTGTTACCCAGGTGTAGCGGTGCTGGAATAACTGGAGGACACCAGGGTGTGCGGTTCCAAGTCTTTACTCACTGTTTGCAGTTCATACACACGCCTGCCTCCGTACTGTGCTCTCCAGGTCAGCCTACCTCCAGGCCAGATAGGGTTCTCCCTTCCACACTCCACCAATATGTACCTTCACTGAACAACTCCTCCAATGTGCCTTTAGGTGCGAAGCACTGCAGTACTTAGTTACCCTGGAATGCCTCTCTCTAGGTGTTCCTAGTCTCTACTTGTATGACAGACAGCTGTAGCCTGTTTCGGGGACTCCTCACTGCGTCCCGGCTCTCTATTCAGTTGCTGTTGTGTCCCAAGTCTATGATGGGAGCAAGGCGTTAGTGGCTCACTACTCCTCCGGTGTCTGTTGCCATAACGATCCAATCAACCTCGGGGACCGGGCCCCGGCCTTTGCGCTCTGGACTGGAAGGGTTCTATATCTTTCTTCAACCAGCTTCCCACCATCCTTCTATTCTCCTTCGTTCCGATCTGCTCTCTCTCTCTTATGGAAGGTTAGGTTATCAATCTTATCAGTCTCTTTCTCTGGTCTTTCTCGTGCCAGCAGCCCAGATCACTGGGACATACTGCAGCACGTCCTTCAGACACCCATCTTCACTCTTCTCTCCTTCTCTCCAACTAACCGACTACTCTCTCTTCCCAATCTTTTGTATCATCTCATTCCACCCGCCTCCCAGCACATCTCATGTTGCGAGGCAGGGTTCCACGAGGGGTGCTCTGCTAACCCCCAGCCTGAAGCTGTTAGGTGGTCCCACTGAACTATCCTGTGTGTGGAATGCAGGTGTGGAGCGTGGTCAGGAGTTCCCACCTTACCTAGATGGTGGGGCACTACACCTTAGGAGAAGGTGCAGTACCTCTGTGGCGACTGAAGCCTCAGGGGCGCCACACTGGCCCTATCCTCACCCCATCTTTTCTGACAATGGCGGTGTCTAATTATTGTAGGGCATTCATATATTGCTTAGCCATCTCCCCTTCTCTTTGCATACGGCTAAACAGGCATGTCCTAAGTTCCCCTACGTCAGTGGGATCCCCATGAGTCGCCTCTAAGATCTGGAGTACTTTAGTAAACGTGTCTCAGTCCCAGGGAGAATGCAACATCACAGAGTCTCGAGCCTCTCCGTCCAAAGCCATAATGGCCACCTCAGCCTCGGGTGCGGGGGTCATCGGATGCATTCTCAGCATACCCCTCATATGCTCTGTCCAACTCCACAACATAGTATTAGACCCCGTAAACTTTGACAAGTTGCTCAGCATGGCCCTCAGAGAGATATTGGTTCTGGGCCCAACCACCTGTTCTGCTGTCTCCGCGCTACCAGACTGCATCCTGCCGACTATGCCAAAATGTAAGGGAGAAACAGTTTGTGGGTTGCAGTGAGTAGCTGAAGACCGAGAAGAGGTTAACAAGGATTTACTGAACAATCAATAACAAGTAATACTCCATGTAAAGACAATGGCAAAAGAATATTCAATATAAACAGGACACTTATCGATTGCAGTTCTGGCAAGGGGAAGGCTGGAAATTCTCCTGGCGGCGTCTCCAGTGATGCACAAACTCTCTGGCTCTGCTACGCACAAACAAGTAACACTGCCACCCGATAGTGCCGATGGATTCAGTCCTGCTTGTCTTGGGTACGCTGAAACGTGGAAACAGTCCTTTATGTGGATGCCTCAGAAATGGAGCCGGGCACGGGTCATGAGCACGTATACAAGCCGCAACAGTCCGCGGTCTTTCAGAGTAGTCTTTAAGCAATTGATCCAGTATCTCGGGTAAGACGGGGTATCCAATGGCATGGGTACAGACAGTAACTTAATAGCATCACAAGAAGTCTCAAGGTCAGCACACGGAAGTCTGGAAAAAGTGGAGTTGTAAGTATAAGCAGCGGAGAGGGAGTCAACCGTCTCCTGTCGTCTTCCAGCCAAGTCTGCCCCATTCCCACGCTCAGGTCTCCTTTTATTCCTCAGGCCCCCTGCTGTCTGACAGAAAGGTTTCTCTCTCAGAGGAAATCTCCCCCCCGCCAACAGTGATGACAGCCCCGATAGTTCCGGCCTTAAAGGGCAGCGCACACCGCTTACTCCGTTTTGACTCATCTTCTTACACAGCTGGCTCAGCTGCTATTGAGGTGAGCTCTGGCGTGTGCAGCTGGCTCTGCTACCGCCAAGGAGAGCACTGGTGGGTGCAGCTGGCTCGGTTGCAATTGAAGTGAGCCCTGGTGGGTGCAGCTGGCTCTGCTGCTGTGGAGGTGAGCACTGGCGGGTGCAGCTGTCTCTGCTGTCGTTAAGGTGAGTACTGGCGGGTGCAGCTGGCTCTGCTGCCATTGAGGTGAGCACTGGCGGGTGCAGCTGACTGACATGCTAGTACAGGGACCTGAGAACTGACAAGCATGTTAGGAACAAACTCACAACATTGCACAGGCACCTCCATGTTAGAGTAGGCAGTTTAAATAGTAAGAGACCTCCAGCTTTAGGCTGGGAACACTTTAGAGGAACACAGGTGGCCAATTAAGAAAGAGGAAGTGTGTGTGCTCTAAGCACAGTGCCTGGAGACCGGCTAGGAGTGCACACACTTCGGGCAGCATTAGACCTGGAAGGAGCAGGACGGGAGCCTCGGCGGTGAATATGTTGATGTCTTTGCAGGGAAAGAGGGACTGCTGGAAGAGATGCAGGCGCTACACCTTTAAATATGCATTTAGGAAGTTAATGGACAAAAAATAGTTCAAATGTGTCTATAGCTTTTAATGCAAAACATTCTACAGCCACAGCAATCAGAGGAATTTACTGGTTTATTATCTGTCCTCACTGTCTTCCATTTTTAAAGCAAATGCTAGGTTAGTAGTCCTGTTTGTGTTAATTTTCAATGTTAAAGAAATAGATTTATTCATACATTTATGAAGGTTTACCCTAGAATAAATGTCTTTAGAAAGTATTTGCAAAATCTGTCATTCTGTGGCTGATGTTTAAATACTTTAACATCTTTTAGAAGTCTCTGTTGTGTGTGAGCTGATGACATAAAGTAATTGCCTTGTAACAAGGTTGTGGACAGTCAACTCCCAAAGGAGGAACCATTTAATGGTCATTTGTACTCAGACATACATTGAAAAAATGTACATAGGCGCATGGTATATGTGAGAACTGTCAACAGTTGTAACCAAAGTTGTAAATGTGACTCATTTATGTAATAGGTTGGTTATAATTAGGACCTTAGTGTTGCTGGTGATGATTGAGCAATTGTTCTAGTTTTAGTATTGCCATACTTGGTTTTCTTGGATTAGTCAGTAAAAGCATGGAATACAGTGGTTAAAATATATATAATTAGGCCATTTGACATGAAAGCTCAAAAAAGGTCCTGTAAGGTAATTGTACATTTACAAAGATATGTACTTGTAAGAAGAAGGACCCTGCCGTGGGTACCTGTTCTGTGTCGGTGTCGGAACTGTCGGGGCTGTCTCCTCTGTTGTCCGGGGGAAAGCTTAAGGGACCAGACCAATCCTTGCATGTGGAAGCAGGGGGTGTCGTTAAGAGTTTACAGCCTCAGCACGCGCGGAAACAGGCAGACTTGGCGCGAACAGACAGCGCGCAGCAGGGACCAGTGAGTGCTCCGGCCCTCGAGCATCCGGACAGCGCAGGCCCGCACCCGAGCATCGCTTCTGCCACTGGGAGAGACTGTGAGGAGAGACGTGCAGTGTGCCAGTTGGTCTCCAAGAAGCTAGGTGCCAAACACTCCGAGCCCGTGAGTACCATGCTCATGCTGCCTAAGAGAGACTGGATGCAGGACCGCCATCTGCGCTCCGATTCCCCAGTGTACATCCACTGAACCACGTTGGGCTCAGATGGTGCAGAGGCCTGCACTGCCCTGGCCACATCAGTATATGGGCTAGGGGTTCAGCAGAAGGTACCGGAGACCAACTGCCGCCTCCAGAAGACAGATCCTCGTTACCTCCCAGACCCCATCAGACAAGTGCCGCGTCAGCCGCTGCTGGCATCATCACCCGCTCTGTGATTCATCCCATCTTGAGAAATGTCTGACAGGAGAAGTTGACCCAACAAGAACTGTTAATATCCTTTCTACTGTTCTTTAACTCTGCATACTATTTACACTTTGAACTGTTTAACCTCCTTGTTAACCATTTACCTCCCTGCATGGAGTGTTTCCCAGTTAAATTAAAGTTATTAACTCTTGCTCTGCCTTCTGTCTGTTACTGCATCCCACAACCTGCTCACATACTGTCCTGGTTACAGTGGCTTCAGTGACATTAAAGGGAACCTGTTACCTGTTTTGGCCGCTATAAGTTGCGGCCACCGCCTTTCAGGGCTTGTCTACAGCATTCTATAATGCTGTAGATAAGCTCCCAGTCCGACCTGCAAGATAAGAAAAATAAGTTTTATTATACACACCCGGGACGGTCTGGTCTGAAGGGCGTCGCAGGTCCAGGTCCAGCACCTCCCATTTTCATGCGACACCATCCTCCTGCTTGCTTCATCACTTCCAGCATAGCACTTCTGCTCAAGCGTACTTCTCTGTCCTGTTGAGGGCAGAGCAAAAGTACTGCAGTGCGCTGGCGCTGAGCCTCTCTGACCTCTCCTGCCACCTGCGAACTGCAGTACTTTGCTCTGCCCTCAACAGGGCAGTGAAGTATGCCTGCACAGAAGTGCAATGCTGGGAGCAAGGAAGCAAGCAGGAGGGCAAGAAGATGGGAGGCGCTGGACTCGGACCTGCGACACCCATCGGACCGGACTGCATCGGACCGCCCCCTGGGTGAGTATAAGAAACTTATTTTTTTTATCTTTCAGGTCGGACCAGGGTCTTATCTACAGCGTTATAAAATGCTGTAGATAAGCCCTGAAAGGTGGTGGCCAAAACAGGTGACAGGTTCCCACTAAAGAGTTGTCTTATCATCGATAACCCTTTTCATGTCAGTGCTACAAGAGTGATCACAGCTGTTCGCCTCACAACACCCCTGGAAAATAACTGTGAGTGATAAACGGATGGGTCAAGTCTGCCACAGTAGACTCAAGAATAGGGTCCATATTCTCGAATGTGAGACATTCCTTTAAGTATGTGAAATTATCTTTTCTGAATAAAAAGCACTGGGAAAAACAGGCATGTAGTTTCTGACCAAATCAGCTTTATCCCCTTAGTGACAAGGCCAAAATATTCAAACCTGACATGTGTCATTTTATGTGGTAATAACTCTGGAATGGTTCAACATGTCCCAGTGATGTGAGATTGTTTTTTCATGATAGATTATATACTGCTCAAAAAAATAAAGGGAACACTACAATAACACATCCTAGATATCACTGAATGATATGAGAGCAATGACAAAATGCAAAAGTGACCAAACTTACAGCCAAAAAGTAGGAGAACAGAGAAATGGTTTGTGGTCACCCCCTGCAGTACCACTCTTTTATAGGGGTTGCATTGTGTTGTTTAAGTGTTCCCTTTATTTTTTGAGCAGTATATTTTATAGGAATTATAAATTTAGGCTGATATGTTTTGATTTTATTTATAAAAAAATAACAGAAATTTGGCAACAATGTCTAAAAATTAACAATTTTCAATCTTTGAGTGTTTATCCCTTTAATTCAGATAGTCAGACCACACAAAATAGTTAACATGTACCATTTCCCACACGTCTGCTTTACATCAGCGCCTTCTGTAAAATGTTTTTATTTTGTTAGTATGTTAGAAGGTTTCCAATTGTAGCAGTAATTTTTCATTTTTTCAAGGAAATTTACAAAACGTATTTTTTAGGGACCTATTCAGTTTTGAAGTGACATTGGGGGACCTACAGTGGGTACGGAAAGTATTCAGACCCTTTTAAATTTTTCACTCTTTGTTTCATTGCAGTCATTTGGTAAATTACAAAAAGTTAATTGCACCCCATCTTGACTGAAAAAAAACAGAAATGTAGAAATTTTTGCAAAATTATTAAAAAAGAAAAACTGAAATATCACATGGTCGTAAATATTCAGGCCGTTTGCTCAGTATTGAGTAGAAGCACACTTTTGAGCTAGTACAGCCATGAGTCTTCTTGGGAATGATACAAGTTTTTCACACCTGGACTTGGGGATCTTCTGCCATTCTTCCTTGCTGATCCTCTCCAGTTCCGTCAGAATGGATGGTGAACATTGGTGGACAGCCATTTTCAGGTCTCTCCAGAGGTGCTCAATTGGGTTTAGGTCAAGGCTCTGGCTCACTATTGACAGGAGCATCAAAGGGTTTAAACTGCCATGGTTGATGCTAACACCATTCGTGACTGATGCAGCAGGGTATCAACTATAGCGCACAGCTAACGGCTGCTGGATTCACACCCATCGGTGGAAGCAGTTCACTTACCGTACATCACAGGTCAGGTTTAAGTCGTATTGGTGGTCACTCAGGGCTATATCAAGTAAACTGTCATAACAAAAAGAGGAAAAATCAACCAGTTACTAGATGGATTCATAGAAGAAATGCGCTGGTGCGGAGTAGGAACAGACGAATGGAAAATAGAGTTTTTGAAAAAATACTATTTTCGGATTTTTGTCATTTTTTTTCGAATACTGTGAGAAAATAGATGCAAGAAGGGAAAAAACCTAGCCAAAATAGATATGCACACCTGAATGTAATATATTCAATTTATTATATATAAAGTGCCATGATAAAAACAATATAAATAAATATATATATATATATATATATATATATATATATACACTCACTGGCCACTTTATTAGGTACACCTGTCCAACTGTGTGTTAAGACTTAATTTCTAATCAGCCAATCACATGGCGGCAACTCAGTGCATTTAGGCATGTAGACATGGTCAAGACAATCTCCTGCAGTTCAAACCGAGCATCAGTATGGGGAAGAAAGGTGATTTGAGTGCCTTTGAACGTGGCATGATTGTTGGTGCCAGAAGGGCTGGTCTGAGTATTTCAGAAACTGCTGATCTACTGGGATTTTCACGCACAACCATCTCTAGGGTTTACAGAGAATGGTCCGAAAAAGAAAAAAAATCCCGTGAGCGGCAGTTCTGTGGCCGGAAATGCCTTGTTGATGCCAGAGGTCAGAGGAGAATGGGCAGACTGGTTCGAGCTGATAGAAAGGCAACAGTGACTCAAATTGCCACCCGTTACAACCAAGGTAGGCAGAAGAGCATCTCTGAACGCACAGTGCATCGAACTTTGAGGCAGATGGGCTACAGCAGCAGAAGACCACACTGGGTACCACTCCTCTCAGCTAAGAACAGGAAACTGAGGCTACAATTTGCACAAGCTCATCGAAATTGGACAGTAGAAGATTGGAAAAACGTTGCCTGGTCTGATGAGTCTCGATTTCTGCTGCGACATTCGGATGGTAGGGTCAGAATTTGGCGTAAACAACATGAAAGCATGGATCCATCCTGCCTTGTATCAACGGTTCAGGCTGGTGGTGGTGGTGTCATGGTGTGGGGAATTTTTTCTTGGCACTCTTTGGGCCCCTTAGTACCAATTGAGCATCGTTGCAACGCCACAGCCTACCTGAGTATTGTTGCTGACCATGTCCATCCCTTTATGACCACAATGTCCCCAACATCTGATGGCTACTTTCAGCAGGATAATGCGCCATGTCATAAAGCTCGAATCATCTCAGATTGGTTTCTTGAACATGACAATGAGTTCACTGTACTCAAATGGCCTCCTCAGTCACCAGATCTCAATCCAATAGAGCATCTTTGGGATGTGGTGGAACGGGAGATTCGCATCAGGGATGTGCAGCCGACAAATCTGCGCCAACTGTGTGATGCCATCATGTCAATATGGTCCAAAATCTCTGAGGAATGCTTCCAGCACCTTGTTGAATCTCTGCCACGAAGAATTGAGGCAGTTCTGAAGGCAAAAGGGGGTCCAACCCCTTACTAGCATGGTGTACCTAATAAAGTGGCCAGTGAGTGTATATACACACACACACACACACACACACACACAGTATAATTGTGGGGGTACACACAAATAAATAAATATACGAGTATATTGTAGATGATGTGGATATAAATCACAAAAATACTGAAACCCACAATAAATATCATATAATAATATATCCAAACAAAAGAAAATAATAACCACCCCTAAAATAATGACAAAATAATGCCTGCAATAGGGACAGGAAAGATGTATATCTTTGTACCGTGTTAGCCAGTAGATAGAAAAATATTCAGAATTGAGAGTCCTCTGGTCCTACATGTCTCTGTTGCACTCCAGTGGTCACACTAGACTTGGGCTTACAGCCGTGAGAAGGCACTGGAGTTCACTGCGCATGCTCCGGTGCTTATTCACAGCCGGATGTCCTGGCCCAGAGTAAACACCGGCAGATGATGCGATATAGGCCAGACAGTGGGCAGGGAGTTTCAAGTTGAGGATATATATTTTTTTATTCAATTTAATCTTTTGCCAGCCGCTTATTTTTTCAGTCGCCTCCACTAGTCATTGATTGCTCTCTGCTCCTCCTTATCACCATCACAGGCATTGGAATTATTAATTTATCTTATGTGGTGGCCTAAATATATATCTTCTTGCTCTATATTCCTGTCTCTATTGCAAAATATTCAGAATTGAGAGTCCTCGGTGGTTGATACCTTTTAATGGCTAACTGAAAAGATAGTAACACATTGCAAGCTTTCGAGACTACTCAGGTCTCTTCATCAGGCATAGACTAATACAAAATCTGAAGGGTCACCTGTCCATCTATTATGACCATGGACAAGATAAAGATCCCCAATTCACATCAGGACTACAAGATCCCAGGTACTTTCAGCTGCATTACATCTAATGTGGTGTACTTAATTATTTGTACTAAATGTCCAACTGGGGGTCTGTATGTGGGGGAGACAGGGCAAAAGCTTAGAACAAGGATGAATGCTCATTGTCACACAATAAGAGAAAAAAGAATGGATCAACCTGTGGCAAAACATTTTTGTATGATGGACCACAACACCAGGGATATGAAATTACTGGTATTGAAAGGTAACTTCACATCTCAGTGAGAGAGAAGAGTCTGTGAGTATAAATTTATGACGACCTTTGACACTCTCAATGCTGGAATGAATGTGTCGCATGGATTTATGTCTTTTTTACATCAATTAAGGAATTTGCTCCTAAGACCTTGTGGGGGCATCACAACACATTAGGAGACCACAATCAGAGGACAATAAAACATCCGGACTCCTTATCTATGAACTGGAGCAATATTTATGTTTCTCCCTCTCCCATAATCATAATTCTGCTTCACGTCACTTGTCTCATCTATTGCATTTTTTCTGTGCTGTATTGTGCATAAAAATGTGACCCTTCAGATTTTGTATTAGTCTATGCCTGATGAAGAGACCTGAGTAGTCTCAAAAGTTTGCAATGTGTTACCATCTTTTCAGTTAGCCATTAAAAGGTATCAACCACTGAGGACTCTCAATTCTGAATATTTTGCAATAGGGACAGGAATATAGAGCAAGAAGATATATATTTAGGCCACCACATAAGATAAATTAATTATTCCTATGCCTGTGATGGTGATAAGGAGGAGCAGAGAGCAATCAAGGACTAGTGCAGGCGACTGAAAAAATAAGCGGCTGGCAAAAGATTAAATTGAATAAAAAAATATATATCCTCAACTTGAAACTCCCTGCCTACTGTCTGTCCTATATCGCATCGTCTGCCGGTGTTTACTCTGGGCCAGGACATCCGGCTGTGAATAAGCACCGGAGCATGCGCAGTGAACTCCAGTGCCTTCTCACGGCTGTACGCCCAAGTCTAGTGTGACCACTGGAGTGCAACAGAGACATGTAGGACAGGATAACTGACAGGGTGCAGTGGGAGTGGTTGAAGAGTTTAGCTGCTGCAAAAGGTTAAAAAGAAAAAAAATATACTCCCTTGCTGATGCTCATCCCTCCGTGGTTCCAGTGGGTCGCATCTCTGGCCCAATGTTCACTCAATGATGCTGAGATCAGGGCTTTGTAGAGACCATATCATCACTTACACAACTTCTTGTACTTCTTTATGCTGACCAATAGACCTGAATGACATTGGTTTTCACTGTGTTGCAACCTGGCATAAACATTATGAAAACTGTTGGAGAAAAACAGCGCAATAGGGTCTTATCTGAGATTGAGTTGTTAATGCAATGTAATAACACTCACCAGACGTTGCTTAAATTTAGCTTTGGAAGGATTCGCTGCTGCAGATCCACGGATCCACAAGGAACCAGCCATTGAGAATAAAATATAGGAGAACGTGGTCTTATTCTGCGCTGATGAATCACTGTAGTCCAAAGGTATTATTAATAGTGATCTATATTCAATGCGTTTCAGAGTTACAAAAACTCCTTCATCAGGAGATACCACATAAGAATATTATAATGTTTCTTATGTGGTATTCCTGATGAAGGAGTTTTTGTAACTCTGAAACGCGTTGAATATAGACCACTATTAATAATACCTTTGGACTACAGAGATTCAGCAGCGCAGAATAAGACCACGTTCTCCTATATTTTAACCTGGCATAAATAACCGCATCGTGCAGCCACAAATAATCTAAAAGTTGCATCAGCTTCATACAAAATTACTTAATTTAGCATAGAAACTGAATGGTCGAGGATAAAACAGTCTAAGAAGGAGTAATACAGTACAAGGCAATACAATCACATGGTGTGTTCTATACAAAATAAGGTGCATGGACTTGAAATTAAAAGAAATCATAAACATTAAAAAAAAGGAAATCTAAACATATATAAAAGAAAATGACTACAAATGTGTATACAATTATGAGTACTTTCCGTTATAACCTGGGAAGCGCTCATGCAATGCCCATTAGTGGGGAGTTGCTACACACAGATGTATTGGTACTGTAAGGGTTACACTTTTTCTTGCTGAAAAGTTAATCATACGAACATTTTTTTTCATACAGACTTTGAAACAGTGAATGAACAATTTCACAAATTAGGATTGATGAAGTATGTCAACCACTGGAAAAATTGCACCTTTTAGATTTAACATTTACCTAACTAAGCAGAAAAAAACATCTGCAAAAGGTATGTTCCTGATCTTTGCTGTTCTACATTTTGTCCTCACAATTTTTATAATTACATACTGATGTACTGTATGGGGAAAAGCATAAAGAACAGGACGTAATTAGCATCTACTCTTCGTCTTGTTTTAATTAAGTGTACACGGAAGGACAGTTATCTTACTAATAGATCATTTTCTAATGCTGTAGAATGGTGCTTCCACATGGGACAGAATCTGAAAAAAATGTCTTAGGTCCCTTTCACACGTCCTGATATTTCCGGTACCGGAAAAACCGTTACTGGAGATATCAGTGTCCGTGTGTTCGTGTGTGTAATATGTGCGGCACACATGTGGCAACCGTGTGCCGCCCGTGTGCCGCATCAGTACCACACGAATGGCCGCCTGGGAAGAAACACACGTCGGGTTTTTCATTCATTCATTCATTCTCCTCTACTCGCGCTGATCGCCGGCAGAGCAGGGGAGAATGACAGCCGCATTCAGCACCTGCCGCAGGGGAACAGCGCTTACAGTAGCACTTCTTCCCCGATGGCCATCCGTGCACACGGAGGACATCAATGTGTGTTCTCCGTGTGCACGTGTGCGGGACATTTTGACAGCAGAAAATGAACATGTCAGCGTGTTTTGCCCAAGGACACACGGTCCGTGGAAACACACTGACACGTGCACAGACCCATTCATTTGAATGGTTCTACGTGAGTACATGTCTCCGGTACGTGTAAAAACGGTCATCATACGTACAGGAGACACGAACTTGTGAAAGGGGCCTTAAGCTAATATTCTAAAGTGAAGCATATCAATTCATAATAGGGCAAAAATCCAGGTGGCCGTAAATCCACAAAAAGACCAGTAGTAAATTCTATCGCAGTTTGTAATGGTTCAGAATCTTGAAGGACAAAGCTGAAAGTTCAAGCATCTTCCAATGCGAGATAAAAATGGAAAGCCCTTAAAGTCCCATTCCACCCAACAGAGTATGTGTTCTCGTAAAAGCACAATGAAGAACCATGTGGCAGGTCCATGTGGTACTATTAGACTTAAGTACTATTAGACTTAAGATCGATCCTCGAGGGATTAAGGCTACTTTCACATTAGCGTTTTTTAGTGCAACGCTTCGTGCGCAATAGAAGCGCATGCAAAAAAGCGCATCATGCATTTTGCATGCATTTGCATTTTTAGGCGCAAGCATTTTAACCAGTTTCAAGCCATGTTAACTCGTAAAACGCATGCGTTTTGTAACGCAGGCGTGCGCATGTCCATGCGCACGCCTGCATTCCCATAGACTGTAAACGTTATTTTGTCGCATTCCGTGCACAAGTGTGTGCATGCATTTTTTTTACGCCGTTGGACGGACCCAAAAATGCAACAGGTTGCGTCTGGCGCGCCTGGGCGCACACCTTAAAAAACCGCATGCGCACAAAAACGCATACGAACGCATGCAGATACAAGACTATGCACCCCCATGTTAAACATAGGTGCGCATGATGTATGTGCATGGATGTGCACAATGCGCTGCGCAAAAAAACACTAATATGAAACCAGCCTAAGTTCAAGTGGAATTTCCATAAATTCACAGTTCCACCCAAATTCCAACAGTCTGTAAGTTGATTCACAAGGATAGTTAAAAAAAAAAGACACACTGCTGAAGACTAAGGGTATGTGCACACGCTGCGGATTCTGCTGCGGATCCGCAGCGGATTTGGCCTCTGCGGATCCGCAGCAGTTCTGCAGACAGTGTACAGTACAATGTAAGTCTATGGGATTTACAATCCGCTGTGCACATGCAGTGAAGAAAAGCTGTGTTTTTAAATACGCAGAAAGAATTGACATGTCAATTCTTTCTGCGTATTCCGCTGTGGTTTGCTACCTATTCCATTGTCCAGGTGTCAAACCGCAGGGGAAAACCGCTGGCCAATCCGCACGTAAAACCGCAGGTCAATTTACCTGTGGTTTTACCTGCGGATCCGCATGGAAAAATCCGCTGGTGAGTCCGCAGCGTGTGCACATAGCCTTAGTCAGTGGGCTCATGGCATCAGTCACGGCCACATGAGCTTCCCCATAATGCATTGCAGCTATCACATGTCATGGTCCAGTGAAGCCAATCCGGGAAGCTCTTACAGTCAATATAAAACATAAGAGCCGGCCAAGGAGCACCCTTTCCTGCCCCTACTGTAAAGAGATAGGAAGTGAGACAACATAGCATAGCATAGATAGAAATAGGCCTAATGCCATTGTGGTGCACTACTTCAGTGTTGATCACATTTTACTTTTTTAATTGATGTTTAATTGTTCAATTTAAAATCTGTAAATCTCACGACCATTTTACACACTGTTGCTTCATGTTCTTTTCAGGTTGTGAACCTACAAGTTGCTTTATTGTGACATAGCTTTTTAGGGTTCCTTAAATTACCTTGCATTTTTGGTTGAAGGGAAGATTATTACGGTAGCATTTAAAAATAAATGAATTATATGTAATTATATAAATACAAATATGTAAAAAAAAAAGGTTAAAATTTCGCACCTGATTTACTAGCTGCATGTAACGATTGCAGACACCGCAACAACACTGCTAGCTGTTTCCTCAAATTAGCTTCCATGCATGTACAAAAGTAGCAACTTAGTTTTTCAGGGTTAAGCAATGCTTGTTAAGGATGGGAGAATTTTTAACCAAAAATATCCAACTCACCCCCTAAAAAATTTAAACTAGTTATACACAGTTGCAGACATTTTACTTTTTGCGTGCATATTTTAATTTTTCAATTTGGCAGTGGTTACACCGCATGGCTATACTGTGGTCTGCTATTTTTAGGCACTGTTCCTACCTCCTGGCTTTTGATTTTTATGTGTTCCTTTTGGGACAGGGGAAATTCATGTGTTTTGCTTAAACCCAAAATATGTAATAAATTATTAAAGTACACAGAAACATTTAACTTTGCAGGTCTGTTTTGCAATACCCATTATCAAATTGTCAGATTAGGGATAGATACACACCACACTGATATTATGGTTAAGCTGTGGTTGAATTATCGTTTTTTTGTCTGCAATTTGAACACTGCAAATGCCTAGCGTTTCTGGTTGAGGTCATGTTTTCCTGGGTTGGTAGCATAGTTTTGTAAGCAAATTAAATATCATACAGTAATTGTGTGTACATCTATGTTAAACCCAGGCAATTAAGATGGTAGCACAATGAAAAAAACTCATATCACAGATAAAAATCTGGGAGCCGCTAGCAGCAGCAACAGAATCGGCACTGCTGGCAGCAACTGTCCCTGTAGTAGTATCAAACACAGGGCACATTTGACACCCTTTTCCTCTAACAAGTGTATTGGGGGAGATAGTCAAGGAATAAAGGAATATCTATAACACCACTCATCTCAATTACAGAAGGATGATGTAGCCTCTGACAGTGACACCATCAGCTGGAATCAGTGCTCTGTCGTGTCCACCTCCTCTGCCACCATAGCACTTAACGCTGTACAAAGTGGAATTTCAGTTTCATCAATGACAACTCATTCTGTTCTTCACTAACCAACAGCATTTTGGGGATAAGGAACATGCTACACAAGAAAAACTTTAGAAAACAAAAAGCAAAAAACACAAATATCCTGAACTAAAAAGTAAAAAATATACTGCAAATAATGCATAAAGGTAATAATAATAAGGGTATTTAGTAAACATAATTTTGATCAAAATAATGTACAAGCCATCCCGCCACGTCACGGCAACCCTTGTGGGACAGTCCCTACTCTAGTATTTAAAATCTTTTCACTTGCCAAGTGACGTGAATGTGAATAAGGATCGAGCGGCTGAACCACTAGTAACAGCTTAGGCCAGACAGGATGGCTTTCCCAGCTCAGAAAGAGGGCGGACACACCATATATGCACTGAATGCACAATGAAATGAATAAAAAACAAATCTGAACTGAGAAAAGTAAGTTAATGTGTATGCACAATGTAAGTGCATATTAACACATGAACATTAACCAGAGAAAACAAAAAGCAAAAAACACAAATATCCTGAACTAAAAAGTAAAAAATATACTGCAAATAATGCATAAAGGTAATTATAATAATAAGGGTATTTAGTAAACATAATTTTGATCAAAATAATGTACAAGCCATCCCGCCACGTCACGGCAACCCTTGTGGGACAGTCCCTACTCTAGTATTTAAAACCTTTTCACTTGCCAAGTGACGTGAATGTGAATAAGGATCGAGCGGCTGAACCACTAGTAACAGCTTAGGCCAGACAGGATGGCTTTCCCAGCTCAGAAAGAGGGCGGTCACACCCATATATGCACTGAATGCACAATGAAATGAATAAAAAACAAATCTGAACTGAGAAAAGTAAGTTAATGTGTATGCACAATGTAAGTGCATATTAACACATGACCATTAACCAGAGAAAACAAAAAGCAAAAAACACAAATATCCTGAACTAAAAAGTTTTTTATACAAGAAAAACTTTTTTCAATTTATTTTTTGCAAAATATGAATGGTTAGGCTTTATACTCAGAAGACATGAGACTGGAGGAAATGGAAAAAACTATTCTAATGTCAAGCTGCTGGCTCTAGAAGTGGTACTTGGATATTGAGCCAGGGCAAATCTCAAGGTAAGAATCATTCAGGGAGGGCAAAGAGCACTCTCTATTTTCCACACATATGCAACCGTCAGACGCATTAGGGATGACAATGAAACAGACGATGAAGATGATTCTGTGGTGGACAAAACCTAGGAACAAGATAGGAGTATGAGCAAGTGAGGTTATCAGAGAAAGAGATTATTGGCATCAGCAATGCACAGCGAAGGCGATGTGCACCAAAAAGATCCTATGGTGCACAATCAGCTTTTTCTATGTCACCTCTGGTGTTGCTGCACGTGCTGTTGGTAGAGGAGGCTTAAGGTCTGAAAGCTTGGTTTGCGGTGATGATGAATCATACATGCACGCTTTTCATTTATGGGTGTTTTATTGCCCATCGCTGCTAGACAATTTTTTGGCATTATGCAGGCTCTACAAGAGGAAAATAATACTTGAACATCGCAAATTGTATAGAGTAGCAACTACGACTCTACATTAGCACATGAACTGACATCACCAGCTTATTTGGCAAAGTCAAGCCATTCAGCAATCAGACCATACATCAAGTTTTCCTCTTCCCCCTTCTCATCACACTTGTATTTTTCTAAGCAAAGCAGCACCCTCAAGTTGCACCTAGTTGATGTCCTTACCACCACCACCATCATCATTGTCATCCAACACTGTGTAGGTCTCCTTCTCTTTTTCCATCGCAATGTCAAACAGTCAAACATCCATCCCTGATTGCCTGTTGAAGAAACAAGCGTACGTTCCTAGTGGTGCAGCTGCTGACGTACAGCCTTGTAGGTTCTATTGCATTTTAAGAAATGATATATTCGCACAGCCTCATTGAAAGATACCCAGCCAACACTATTTCTTGCAAAAAGGGTTCACCGATCTGTATTCTCATGAGTAGGAAATCTCCAAAGTGCACTGCACTGTAGATATTTGGAGCAACAACTTTTGCAGGGATAATACATGAGTTTCCTGGTTCACTGGGTAATTTTTTTTAGTGGAACAATGGTTTTAGCACCACATCTGGGACAGGGGGTGAGGCCTCCGTGAGTGGGAGCTACATATTTTCCACCACTTGACAGCGGTTATCTGTTTACTCCTATACAAAGTGTGTGCAAAGTTCTTGAGGGCATCATAAGAGATGACCTGCAGAAATATATTGCAGAGAATAATATAATAAATGACAACCAGCACGGATAGTCAGCAATGGTGTACCGCAGGGATCTGTGCTAGTGTGGTACTAGCAGGTACGCAGGACGCAGTGACGAGGCGCGAGACGGTTTAGTGCTTTTAGTAATAACGTTTATAGGCCTAGAGGTAACTGTCCTCAGTCGTAGCCTGACCAAGCAAAGGGGTAACAAGAGTTGCCCTCTCAGGGGCTCAATACAAGCAAACACGAACAGATTAGAACACGACTACGTCCGGCGAAAGCTGGTCACTATAGGGCCGCGGTATGGCAGACTACGGGTCCTTAACTATATAGTCAACTTAGCCATCCTGACGTCCCTCGGTGTTCTGGATGGTGGTTCTTCGGCGTAGCAGCCGCTGGGCCCAGCCGCTGAAGAGTTGATGTAGTGTTCGAGCGTTCCGACGCTCCGGTGACACTGGGGCACCACAGGCCCTGGAGGAGTCCTTGGACGGATGGGCCACAGCCCCCGGACTGGGGAAAGCAGCGGCGATGCGGGGTGGTGATTGGCAGGCCACCTGTGCGGCTAACACCTGCGATGGGGAATCCGCGGCGAGCAACGGCCCAGCCCTTGCTGCAGACCGGAGCGGGACAATGGTGGCCACCGACGGCACTGGACTTGCCATGGCCATGGGTGAGAGCAGGGCGGCTGTGGGTGGCGGGGGACAGGCCGCAGCCGCGGGCTGGAGCGAGACGGCAACAGCCGCGAGCAACCACGGGTAGGCTGCAGCCGCGGGCTGACGTGGAGTGGCAACAGCCGCTGGCAACCGCGGGCAGGCCGCAGCCGTGGGCTGGAGCGAGGCGGCAGCAGCCGAGGGTTGAAGCGGGGCAGTGGCTCTCAGACGGTCGTCTGGGCGCCGTCCCTCTGTTGTCCTAGGTGAACGTCTCCTGGCTCTGGCAAGTCGCTTTGGCTCTCAGTCGCTCCCACGGTCTCCTGCTGCTTCTGTCCCGGTCTGCTGACTCACCGTGACTAGCGTTCCCCGCCCCTTTTATACTGGCTCCTCCCCCAGCCCATCTGTCCATCTCAGCGGTCCATCCCTGAACTCAGTCCCCCGGGAACAGTTTCCCCCGGAACCTAGGTGACGGTCCCCTTGGTTCCGGCGGGGGCCCTTCTTCCCACACTCCCCCGTCCTGTATGCTCGCCAGTCCTCAGGCGAGGGTTTTGGTAGACTTGGGTTAGTCTTTCGAGACGACAGTCCTTGTCGCCATACGAACTGGTCCTGTTCGTAACGTTCAAGGGGTTTGCCAGCTGTTGATTGCTCGGAGCGTCGAAGTTCGGGTATGGTGGAGTCTTCTGGGGTGGTGGATGGTGGAAGGATAGTCGATTCTGGTGGGGTGCCCGGGTCCACTGCAGTGTCACTACTTGGGTGACTCGCGATTGCAGTTGGGGAGTCCTATTCATCGTCCAGGTCCCAGATCGTGGGCGGGGGGTCGGGGACCTAAGGGATCGGTTCGGGTCACATGGGATCAGTGGACGCACAAGGTCGTAACATGTTACGGTGCACAATACGAGTGAGAGGTGCGTCATTTCCTTTGGATTGTATTTCATACACAGGCTCGTCGGGGCTTATTCGACCTGGTCCTGTTCATAGCGTTCAGGGGGCTTGCCAGCTGTTGACCGCTCAGAGCATCTAAGTGCGACTGTGGTGGAACTTTCTGGGGTGGTGGATGGTGGTAGGCCGGTCGACTCTGGCTGGTTAACTGCGTCTGCTGCAATGTCACTACTTGGAGGGCCCACGGATGTGGCTGGGAAGTCCTCTTCATCATCCAGGTCCCAGACCGGTGACCGGGGGTTGGGGACCTGAGGGATCGGCTCGGGTCGCATGGGATCAGTGGAGGCACAGGGGCGCAACATATTTCGGTGCACAGTATGAGTGAGAGGTGCGTCGTTTCCTTCGGATTGTATTTCATACACAGGCCCGTCGGGGCTTATCCGGCGCAACACTCGGTACGGGTTCTCCTCCCACCGTGGTTCTAACTTGTTTTGGGGGCGTTGATGTAGTACAAGTACCCGATCCCCGGTCTGGAAGTCAATTGGTGGGGGCAGCGCTCCCCCCGGGTGTTCTAGATCCTGGAGCTTTGTATGGACGATTCGGTGGAGGGTCTGCAGCCACTGCCAGTGGTTTCGGACCCACGAGGATACTCCGGTCCAGGGTTGGGGTTCCTCCGGGTTTAACTCCACCTCCATGATTCCTTTGCCTTCCCATCCAAACAGCAATGAGTAGGGGGTGTAACCAGTCACCCGGTGCACCCGGTTATTATATACCCATACCAGCTCAGGGACGTATTCAGGCCAGCGGGCCTTTCGGTCGCTCTCCAGGGTAGGCGGCATTTGGATTAGTGTCCGATTGAATCATTGGCAGGCTCCGTTTCCCTGCGGGTGGTATGGTGTAGTCCAAGACTTATCGATACCGTAGAGATGATGTAGTTCTTCCATGACTCTTCCTAGGAAGCACGCTCCTTGGTCTGATTGTATTCGTTGCGGGCAGCCGTACACTTGGATAAAGTTTTTACAAATCACATAGGCGGCCGACTCCGCTGTCTGGTCTCGGTTGGGGGTGACCACGGCGAACTTGGTGAAATGATCCACCATAACAGACAATGTTCATACTCCTGGTAGGCAGGACCTATGGTCAGATAGTCTACCGTGAGTAGCTCAAGGGGAGCTGATGTTACAATTGTCTGCACCGGGGCTCGTTGCGCGGGAGGTTTAGCGAGCTCGCACGGGCGGCAGGTTCGGCAAACTTCTTCCACAGCCACGTGCAAGCGTGGATGGTACACTTTCTGCTGCAACCATTGCAAAGTCTTTTGAACACCAAAGTGAGCCTCCTTTTCGTGGGCTTCCTGAGCCAGTTGGCTGATATGGGTTCCGGGCACGATCACCTGCCATACTATAGCAGACGTTGTTCATGACACGACTTTCCGATATAAAAGTCCCTTTTTGATGACTAGTTTCTCCCACTGGCGCAACATCAGCAACATATCCTGGGTCAAAGTCTGTCTCTGTGAGCCAGTGGGCAATTTGCCGGTAGCCACCTATCGGTGCAGGAGTCCAATTTCTCCATCTTCCTGCTGCTGCTGGATCCACTTGTCGCGTGGCTGTTCCAGCATTCCCCCTAAGGGTCCCAGTTGAGGCGCTTCTTGCGCGGCGGTGGTGAGGGCAAACGGCGTCTCTTCTTCTAATTCATCATCTCGATTCCTCCCTGGGGTGGTCGGATTCTGGAGAATGCGTCAGCGTGCACGTTTTCAGCCCCTCTTTTGTAGATGATCTTGTAGTTGAACTTGGCCATCCGAGCCACCCACTGCTGCTCCAGGGCCCCCAGTTTGGCATTCTCCAAATGGGCTAGTGGGTTGTTGTCAGTCCACACCACCACCTCGGAGCCTGCCAGGTACTCTGTGAACCGCTCCGTCATTGCCCACACTACCGCGAGGAGCTCGAGCTTAAAGGAGCTGTAATTGTCCGGGTTGCGTTCGGAGTCATGCAGCGACTGGCTACCATAGGCGATCACTTTCTCTCGACCATCCTGCACCTGTGACAACACAGCTCCTAGTTCCTGGAAGCTCCTGTCGGTATGCAGGATGAACGGTTGCGAGAAATCTGTATACGCCAATACCGGGGCTTCCGAGAGTGCAGCTTTGAGATCTTGAATCGCATCCTCTTGCGGTTGCTGCCACTAGACCTTCCATCCATTTGCATCGGCTGGAGTCCCCTTCAGCAGGTCCTGCAGGGCTCGGCGTCGGCGTGCAAAATTCGTCACAAACCGACGGTAGTAGTCGGCCAACCCCAGGATGGTCCGCAAGTCTTTCACCGTCTCGGGGGTAGGCCACCCCTGAATGGCAGCAACCTTTTCCAGGGATGGTCTGACACCCTCCACCGAGACGGTGTGCCCCAGATATTTGATCTGGGTGCGGAACAGGTGGCATTTCTGGGGCTTTACCTTCAATCCGTACTTCTGCAGCCGGCTGAGCACCTGCCCCAACCGCCGCAGGTGGTCCTCGAACGTGGCGGAATAGATGATGATATCGTCCAGGTATATCAACGTGACTTCAAAGTTGAGGTCTCCCAGACACCGCTCCATCAACCGCTGGAAGGCTCATGGGGCGCTGGCCAGCCCGAACGGCATCCGATTAAACTCGAACAGTCCCATGGGAAGGATAAATGCAGTCTTGTCTCTGTCTTCCTTCGACATCGGCACCTGCCAGTACCCACTGGCCAGGTCTAGAGTCGAGAAGTACGTAGCGTTCCCCATGGCGGACAGAGACTCTTCTATGCGGGCAGTGAATACGAGTCCTTGATGGTGCAGGCATTCAACTTTCGGTAATCCACACAAAAACGCAGAGTACCATCTTTTTTGAGAACCAGTACAATGGGGGCCGCCCAGGGGCTCTGACTTTCTCGAATGACCCCCTTCCGAAGCATTTGAGCTAATAGGGTTTTCACTTCCTGGTATAGCTGCGGTGGAATTTGCAGATATCACTCCCGGATGGGGGCCGCTCCTGCCGTGGGGATCCCATGCGTGATGGCCGTGGTACATCCAAAGTCATCCTCATGACTGGCGAAGACACTGAAATATTGTCCGAGAAGTGTCTCTACCTGGAGAAGTTGGGCTGGCGCTAGGCCGGAAAGTTCGTCCTGCATTCTCTTCAGGATGGCTCGACCCATCTCCTGGGTCGAGGATACGGCAGTCTGTAGGGTCCGTATTGTTACTGCCCAAGGATCTTCAGGCTGCACCTTCAACTGGACCGCGGGGTCCGGCAGCATCTCCTCCAAAGGCCTTACTAGTTTGGCAATTTCGGCCCGGGGCTTCAAGGTGATATCTTGGTCTTCCAGGTTGACACAACGCACCAGGACGGTCCCTTCCCGCACCGTGGCCAGGGAGCGGGCTACCAGTATGCCGGGGTGCAGGCGCTCTGAGTAGCATGGTTCCACCTGCACCTCACGCCCTCCAGTGGCATCGGGGCGCGGATCGGCAGGGCCACCACCGTCAGCCCTGGAGGAAGCACGAGCAGGGGACCCGCCGGCGCGATGACTTTGCCCAGCGCCTCACCCTCCTGGTACTCCTGGAGCACTTGCGCCACCTGCACCAACCGCTGGAAGACCTGCCCTTGTGCCATGCTAGAACCCCACTGGCTCAGTGTCTCCTGCGTGGGATCGTTGAGGAGTAGATTGTCGAACTCCCGTAGTATGTTCATGCCCAAGATAACTGGATGATGGTCGTTAGTTTCTCCTTGGGTTAGGACCACTCCCCGGCGGCCGAGGGATTTACCACACTGCATCATTTGGAGCCACACCACTCCGGTGACAGGAACCGGCAGTTGGTTCACAGCTACTAGTCGTATCATGGGCCCCCACTGGAGCCTTGCCGCTTCCGGGAAATGTTGCCGGAAGTAAGTTGCAGGCATGGTCGTTACTTGCGACCCCATATCCACTAGGCACCATACAGCACGACCCTTGACTTCGGCCCACACTATTGGGAAGATCTTCAGGACTTCCACCACTAAATCTCCAAGCACGCCAAAATACTCGGGGGACACCCAAGCATGCTCGAGAAAACCCGAGCAATGAGTATACTCGCTCATCACTACTGAAGAAGACTCTTCCATATGGGGCTGTGTTGGGAAGAGACTTGCCCCTGTTCTGGTCCCTGTGGGAGACTAGGGTCAACCCTCTTAAGGTAAATGTTGTTCCAGGCTTAGAATCCAAAAATCCAGAGTCAGAGATCTCTGCCACAGGGGTCACAAACATAGGGAAAAAGTGTAACCCCCATAGGTTCCCCCTAGAGGTTGTGGCAGTAGAGGTCGTGGAAACCCCACTGAACCCAAGCTGGAAATGTCCCCTGATAAGTTCAGGAAAGCTCAGTTCCAGGGTCCCACGCAGAGACGCAGAAATAAGAAACGCAGGTATGATAAGAAAGCCGCGAAGAACCGGAAGTCTGTGGTTGTGGAGGAGACTGGGGACGTGTGCACATGGAACCCTCTGGTACTGGCCAAGGATGTGGCCGGTGGTCAGGGTAAAATGGATAGAGCGCTTGCTAGACATCAGTATTGGGAGGCTCAGGTGTGATGTATTAAAGATGGATGCTCGGAGTTGCAGGGGCTGACCACGGCATTTCAGCGTGATATAGTCATCGATGCATGGGTAAGGGTATAGAGGAAACGGTATCAAGGGCCCAACGGCAGGAACTTAGGCGACAGGATGAGCTGCGGGGTTGCTGAACCCAAAATAAACAAGATTGAGACCACTCAAAACCGGCCTAAATCTACAATTAAATGTGAAAGTGGGCTGTTATGATTGAGTCACCGTAGGAGGCAGACACAAAAATAGAAGCTACATCCAGAAAACCAGAGAAGTTGGCAACTATCAGATTGCAGACCCCTGAACCTATCAACACAACTAGCAGTAGCCGTGGGGGGTTCCTACGATGCCCTAGACCTCTCGATCACAGCCGGAGAGATAAATAGCCTAAAGACAGAAAAGGAAATCTAAACTGCCCCAGAGCAGACCCCAAAGTAAAAGGCAACCCCCAACATATATTGACGGTGAAGCAAGATGAAAAAACACTCACACAGATAGAAAGATAGGCTGAGCAAATGATGGGGCCCAAGCTAACTACACAGAACAGGAAAGGAAGGTTGCTGTCTGCAATCTGCCAAAACCCTATCAAAGACTTAAGCCAACAAGCTGATATGAAAAAAGACCCTGAAGCAGCTAGGCTTCAAAAACTAAATCAGCACTCAGGTATTTTCAGAAGACAGAGCTAAAGGAATTCAGCACACCCCAGCAGGGAATGGCAGAAATCCAGAAAAACAAGGCAAAACAGAGTCAAAGCACAAATGCAAAAAGCCGATCAGAAAACTTAGCTTTAGAAGAGCAGGAATTCAGACTGGTCTCCAAGGATCCCACAGAGAAATCACCCGCAGGGCAGAAGGGCGTCGGCAGCCTTATATCCAGTCAGTAACTCCACTCAGCCAGTCATCATCATCAGGCCCAGGTGTTTGATAATCAGGCTCACTACCTTTCTTTACCAGAAGAGGGAGTTCCTCGGGCCTCAGTAGTGAAGGGGAAAATGAACTCACAACAGTGGGCGTTGCGTCTGCAACGGAGAACGGGGAGGTGGGTGGTCCCGTAATGAAGTATGGAGGAGAAACGCAAAGGGGAGGGATGCATGCACCAATCGATGGTTCCGGTCTCTACTTTGGTTTCTTAGTGTAGTGTCGGGTGGGGATGTCACAGGGGCATGAGGATGCCCTGTCTTGTGCCTATGTGGGGTGACAAATGTTCAACCCCACAGGTTTCAACAGGGGAGGGGGATATGAGAGACAGTGACCAGTGTTACCTGTAGGGGTCACTGTTTGGTCTCCCCAGGATGTGCATGGAGGTGTATGAAGGCCATAGGAGTGCATGGCAGTCACAGGCGTAGCTCTGACTGCACTGCAGACTAAACTAATAAAAGTGAATATTGGTCTTGGACATGTCAGTGTCCAAGACAGATGTACGGAAAACCTGCTCTGGAATGTGGTGTTGTGAAACAGACTGTAGGATGGTGTGATGCAGTCCGTTTCATGCCAGGTCCTGAGTTTTTCATGTGGCTT
Source organism: Dendrobates tinctorius (assembly GCF_039654945.1). Lineage (NCBI taxonomy): Eukaryota > Metazoa > Chordata > Amphibia > Anura > Dendrobatidae > Dendrobates > Dendrobates tinctorius. The sequence continues at coordinate 13,396,103 of NW_027361716.1, forward strand.
AAGGCCACAGGTTTGTGTGTTAAGAGCCTGCAGAAAAGTGTTTGGGGAGTGTCTCAGGAGTCAGGTGTCTCAGGTCCGATGTTAGTGTCAGTATCAGTGTGGTGTATGCTAGAGGGCAAAGCAATCGGCTCTGCAGAGCTCCTATGTGAGGAACACAAGCAAACGGAGCCAAGCAGCCGGGGAAGCTGAGACGCCTGGCACCCACAGCGTACACAGCGGTGCAGTCAGCCAAGGTAACTGGTCAGAGGAGGACGGTCTTGGGCCTGGCAGCGATCCGGAGGATACTGTGTAGTGCTGTAAATTGGACTTTAATGATATGCACTTGTGTGAACTGGACTTTAATGCTGTGGAATGATCACATGACTTATGGATATGGGACGGACCCCCACTCCATCTTAAAACCACCATAACTACAGTAAACCTAGGCACTAGAATAAATACACAACACATTATTTTGGTTGTCAAAATGGCCACAGCTTGATTTAAATCACAGGAATAAAACAATCACAGTAGGAGTCAGGTGAAGTGCTAGTACATTGGGATTCTCAAGTACTGTGATATCCCCTGCTGGCTGACATACAGAACCAGGACAGACAGCCATAAAGGGGCTTGCCGCACTGGCTTGCCATTCAAGCAGAGCCAGCAAACTTTCAGGGCACCAATGACCCTATTATCCTCACTCCTGTGCTTAACCACTGTGCCCGCCCCTGATTGACGTTACCATTACAACGTCCTTGAGGCTAGCCACCAATGCCGAGCCTGTTCACCACCCTGAGGTTTTACATCCTCTATTAGTTAAAATGAGTCCACCTTAACTTGTCTGCAACTTCCACCTGACTCCTACACCACCACCAAGAGAGGACATTTGACACCTTAAATGGACTCGACCCCCATCAACCATGCCTAATAAAGCCATCAACCATTTCTACATGCTATGGAAAGACTGTGCACACAAGTAATAAAAAATCAAATTCCAGAGCTCCGACAGATAAATTTTATCAATGCCATGCTACCAAGTTATGATCGATAATACGGTAAATACAGCAAAATAACAGTTGCTAAACATCCTGCAATGAGGATCCCATAATGGGGAATGTGGAAAGTAAACCATAATTAAGGTCATAGCCACAATCTGAATACCTGTATAATGACTTCTGTCATGTCTCAAAAAACTATTATACTGCATGTATTGTAGCCAGTTCTAATAATTCACCAATTCACAGATTTTAGTTCTAGAAACCACCATTATTTACAGTAGCTGTGCAGTAAAATTTCTTAAACCCACTTACTATCACTACCCGAAAAGTGATGAACATATCAATAGAAAGATATTATAAATAGGGAGTAATTAAAAACTATACACAATATAACGTCAACATTATAACCGACCATAAAATAACATTCAGAATATCTGGATGTAGTAATTTATATAAACCTAAAGCAGAAAGTCTACAAAGACATTGTTAATAACCCTGCCACGCCATTGTTAATTGTTTTTCATGCACTTGATAACATTTACTGTTGACCTCTCCAACTGGGTCAAAGGAAATGGGAATAGGCATATTGCCCTTCGTGTTAATGCATTTGATTACTTTACCCTTAGCAGCTCCCAATGGCTCAAGGGCACCAGGAGTAGGCATACTGTCCTTTGTGTTAATGCACTAGATTATACCCTTAGCCGCTCCTACCAGCTCAAGGGCATCAGGAATAGGCATACTGCCCTTTGTGTTAATGCACTTGATTATACCCTTAGCCGCTCCATAGGCTCAAGGGCATCAGGAATAGGCTTACTGCCCTTTGTGTTAATGCACTAGATTATACCCTTAGCTGCTCCCACCAGCTCAAGGGCATCGGGAATAGGCATATTGCCCTTCATGTTAATGCACTTGATTACTTTACCCTTAGTCTCTCCCACTGACTCAAGGACACACAGATTAGGTACATTGCTCTTCAGTTTCATGCACTAGATAACTGCATTGTCCAGGCGACAACCTTGAAAGAAACATGGTTTGGTCAATATAAACAGTCAAAAACCGTGTTTCGGCATTCTAAGGTCACATGAAATAAGAGAGAGGGTCCTTGAAGCTATAGATTGTATTGAAAAGCATGCCTACCTTGTTCTCTTCTCCCCTCCAGCCGCTGTTCCTGCCTCAGAGGAGCCCATTTATTCTGTAGGCATGCAAAATATGATTGCCATGACCCCAGTGACTTTACCCTAACAGGGTCCTATAAAATATAAATGCTTCTGGAGACCAGGGGGCCATACCGTGATGGTCACCCCTCCACACCAGGGGCCCATACCTGAGATAGTTACCCCCTACACACCAGGGGGCCATACACGAGATGGTTACCCTGCACACCAGGGGGCAATACCTGAGATGATTACCCCTCAAAACCAGGGTGTCATACCTGAAATGGTTACCCTTCCAAACCCGGGGGGGGGCATACTGTGATGAACACCCCCGCAAAGCAGAGGTCCATACTTAATATGGTTACCCCTACTGACCAATTTATAAATAACTTCAAGGACCCACTAAAAGGAAAACAATAACTGTTTATTTTGTTTTTTAAATTTTTAATTCATGTTCTTATTAAAATAAACATAAAATAAACATCAAAGCATAAATAACATTAACATGCTGGGGGGAGTCCTTGAAGCTCCCAAATCTGGTGATTACCAAACATAAAATGTACCAACAATTACTCCCAGCCATTACCCCACTAGCTCAGGAGAACCATATCCACAAGGGTTCCAATGTTCACTTGAATTTCCTGGGGATCTGACAAACCCTTGCCGAAACTCCCCTCCACCTTTCACCAGGTCCAGAACCATATTAACTTCCAAAAAGAGGAATCCATATCCCAATGGATCCCCCAGACTAATTTCTAACCAACCTCAAGGACCCCCCCCAACCACCAGGCTCCAGGTAATCCACTCAGGCCTGTGCTATCCGCCATCTTAAGTAATATAAAATAAGCACTTGGTGGGTATACACCGATCCCTTTTTTTTTTTTAATTATTATTCACGCCTTTATTAAAACAAACTTACAATAAAACATCAAAGCATAAATAATATTAACACGCTGGTAGGAGTCCTTGAAGCTCCCAAAAATCTGGTGATTACCAAACATAAAGTGAACATAAAATGTACCAACAATTACTCCCAGCCGTTACCCCACTAGCTCGGGAGCACCATAACCACAAGGGTTCCAATGTTCAGTTGAATTTCCTGGGGATCTGACAAACCCTTACCGAAACTCCCCTCCACCTTTCACCAGATCCAGAACCATATTAACTTCCAAAAGGAGGAAACCATATCCCAATGGATCCCCAAGACCATATTTAACCAACTTCAAGGACCCCTCCAACTGCACAAGATGTGGGATAAGTGAGGGTGAAAACCATGCAGGTTTACAACCAAGGTATACAACAGGTTAATAATGGAAAATACCCCATCGTAAGGTCCGGAAATAGACAGAGATGGGCAATGCTGTGTTATATGCTGTAACAATAAATGAGAAGCCGCCTGCTCCTCTACAGCAGTTACAGACAGACTCTAATCACCAGCTGCGCATAAATGGTAAGAAATATGTAGGTCTAATATAAGCTGCCTGCAGCCATAGGTGTGTGAGCAGAAAACTGCAAGTTCTGTATCCCAGTCACTCTACTACATACAATTACAATAGACGAGAGACAGGGCTGAAAACTGGGCCCATGCTGTGTCCTCCAGAGCAATGTGCAGCATCACACTAGGAGTGCCCACTCACTGCCGGCCATGTGCTGAGTTATTAGTGCCCACTCACTGCCCGCCATGTGCTGAGTTATTAGTGCCCACTCACTGCCCGCCATGTGCTGAGTTATTAGTGCCCACTCAAATGTGCCGAGTTACTCCACGATTATTTATTTTACACATGATAAAACATAAACCATTCAGGCCTGTGCTATCCACCATCTTAGGTAATATAAAATAAGCTCTTGGTATTTATACTCTGATCATGTAATATACGAGGCAGACAATATACAGAAACAGGATGGATATATCCAGCAGTACAGCATGTAACATAAGAGGACTAAAGGCAGCAATAGCTACAGAAATCAAGCACAAAGCTGGAAGTCATGTCCAGGTTATATGTACAGCCCGGAAAATGACCTGGAGACACAGGATGTCTATACCCAGCATGATCCGTATATAGCAGAGTGAGGAGTGATATCATGTATACAGGCCTGTGGTACAGGTTAAGTATACAGCACAGGAATAGAGCCTTTACACATATACCACATATAGTGAGTAACCTGGTTACACAGGATCTGTACACCCAGCATCACAGTATGTAACAGAGATGAGGTCACATACAGATCGTCAGACTCCATAAATGGGAAGGGGGGATAATCAGCACACAGCAGGGTCAGTATACAGTACACTGACATGAAGTGCAGCCTCTCACCATCATACATATACCATCCCCCGACTGCTCCTCTCTCACCAGTGTCTCTAATACATGTGACTGCCCAGCTCCACCATAGTAATGGCAGACACTGTATGTGTCCCTGCCCTGTCCTATCATACATAAACCCAGAACTCATGAAGACTCTGTATAATACAGCAGTAATGTGGTATATCAGAAACGTCTGCAGGGAGGTCACACAAAAGCTGCCTCTGCAATAAGTGAGGGAACATGGCAGCTACATGAATTTCTGAGGTAATCTTGATCCCAGATATGATGAAGGAGCTGATACTGTACACACTACACAATGTCTGAGGTAAATGCAGAGTAGTATATCAAACATGTCTGCAGGGAGGTCACACAGAAGTTGTCTCACAGTCTGTGAGGAAAATGTAGCATGCACATGAGGGACATGGCAGCTACATGAATTGCTGAGGTAATATTGATCCCATACATAATGTAGGAGCTGATACTACACTGGTACATGATGTCTGAGGTGAATGTTCTCCTATCATCTGTCATGTGAGGTGATATCCCCAGTATTATACTCCCTGACACTGCAGACATGCTTCCTCCTGTTCATCCTGTGTAAGAAAGAGGGAGAGACACAGATTTCCTGCTCTATATAAGCCTCACCCTCCTCACAGTAACCCACCAGGCACAGACATACTGGGCTTCTTAGGCTAGTTTCACACTTGCTTTTTTTTGCAGCGCGTTTTTCCCGCAAAAAAAGCATTGAAAAAACGCATACAAAAGCATACAACTGCTGCGTTTTTTTCAAGCATTTTTATGAGCATGCATGAAAAAAACGCAGCGTTTTTATGCGTTTGTATGCGTTTTTAGTGCGTTTTTACCGCGTTTGCGTTTTTTTCCAACATTAGGTGGCCCCTCACACTAACCCAAACCATGACTTTACTAACCCTAACCCTGACCCTAACCCTAACCCTAACCCTGACCCTAACCCTAACCCTAACCCTGACCCTAACCCTTAACCAAATCATACTTAACCCTAACCCAAACCCTAAACCCTAACTAACCCTAACCCTAACCCTGACCCTAACCCTAACCCTAACCCTAACCCTAACCCTGACCCTAACCCTAACCCTGACCCTAACCCTTAACAAAACCATACTTAACCCTAACCCTGACCCTAACCCTAACCCTGACCCTAACCCTAACCCTAACCCTGACCCTAACCCTTAACCAAACCATACTTAACCCTAATCCTGACCCTAACCCTGACCCTAACCCTTAACAAAACCATACTTAACCCTAACCCTGACCCTAACCCTAACCCTAACCCTAACCCTGACCCTGACCCTAACCCTTAACCAAACCATACTTAACCCTAATCCTGACCCTAACCCTGACCCTAACCCTTAACAAAACCATACTTAACCCTAACCCTAACCCTAACCCTAACCCTAACCCTAAGGTATATCAGAAACGTCTGCAGGGAGGTCACACAAAAGCTGCCTCTGCAATAAGTGAGGGAACATGGCAGCTACATGAATTTCTGAGGTAATCTTGATCCCAGATATGATGAAGGAGCTGATACTGTACACACTACACAATGTCTGAGGTAAATGCAGAGTAGTATATCAAACATGTCTGCAGGGAGGTCACACAGAAGTTGTCTCACAGTCTGTGAGGAAAATGTAGCATGCACATGAGGGACATGGCAGCTACATGAATTGCTGAGGTAATATTGATCCCATACATAATGTAGGAGCTGATACTACACTGGTACATGATGTCTGAGGTGAATGTTCTCCTATCATCTGTCATGTGAGGTGATATCCCCAGTATTATACTCCCTGACACTGCAGACATGCTTCCTCCTGTTCATCCTGTGTAAGAAAGAGGGAGAGACACAGATTTCCTGCTCTATATAAGCCTCACCCTCCTCACAGTAACCCACCAGGCACAGACATACTGGGCTTCTTAGGCTA